>NC_061795.1:34262871-34587454 GCF_021462225.1 Girardinichthys multiradiatus | reverse complement strand
TGCCCTAATGAACATGTACAAATTACAACACTGATATCACACATGCCTTGTGGTCAGTAGAGCGAACTGGGAGGGGGGGAATTTTCCTTAAAGTGGCATGATTAATCTGTTTATCAAATAAAAGAATCATCACAGGAACAACAAAGTGGTAAAAAGTCTGCACATATGTCCTTTAACAATCCAGTTCTGGCTTCAGCCTGAACAGTGTTGTCTTCTGTATCGCCACTTCTGGTGCTCATCTCTTAGTGCAGTTCTCTTTTTGAACCGTATACAGCATTACAGAGAAAATCTACCTGTGATCAACAGGTGAAGGAGAAGAAGAGACAGCTGAAAGTACATTATACATGTTATTTAACACCCTGCATATACATGCAAAGATGGACATGCTTTCAGACTTAATCTTGCTGGTTTTCCTGGTTGGCTAGTGTCATTTGCACTATGAGTAGAAAATTACAAAAATGGAGATGTGCAAGAACCTATCCAATGGCAGACCTATTGTGACAAGATCTGCACCATAATCTCTGACGCAAGACGCTGTTCATCAATGCAACAACAATAAAGCCAGTCTTTTTTAATTTATTCTAATTATTACATAACCCTGAAATAACAAAGATCTCAAAATTGGCAAAACTATCCATCATTTCACAATATTTCTGTCCTGATTACCTGGACCTCACATAGCTTAGAGGTGTATGTTGTCTCAGCATACTGTTCTGCCTTCTATTCTCACAACTGCAAGCTTCACAGTAGGAAACACAACAAAGCTGTTTGAACTCATGAACACCAAAGATGTTCAAAAGAATGTGTGGACAACTTAGATCAGACTTTTTCTGCAGTTGTTGTTCACATGCGTATTTCCCAGCAGGAGATCCTTTGCTGGAGACTCTCTCTTTCTCTCTATATGGTCTCTCTCTGTCTCTTTCTCTGAGCACAAAGCGTGAGTGAAAGGGATGCAGGGAACTTTTATCTAGAGCGCACAGGATATAATACAAAAGCACATTGTGGAAATGGCTTAAAAGGCGTCAGTAATGATGAATGATACTCCTTGATAACTTATTTTGTGTTGATTTAATTACGCCGTGTATGTGAATGAATACACAGTTTTAAAAAGTGAGAAAAGCAAATCACAGGTCAGCAAAAAAGAGCATGAAACAGCAACTTCTATCCTAGCATACTCCTGCATTTCCCCTTACTCACTGTAAACGCTCTGTAAGATTTGGTCCTCGGTTGCACATTGTTTTACCAGCTGATTTTCCAGGTATTTTATTTAAGGTCTGGGTGAAAAAAGATCTAAAAAAATACAATATATAGGCTGAATCCCATTTGGCACTTAACCCTCTTTCTTAGCCTTTAACCTTGCATTTTTAAGGAGTAGGGCATCCCTTCAGGGGCACACTTAAATATGAAAAGGTTAGGAGATGTGAATACAAATGGATTTATGTAAATATTTCTTCCCTTTACATATTTTTAATTAGTAAATTACAACTGCAACAACTGGTATCACAGTTAATTTTATAAAAAAAAATAATAAATTGTTATATTTCAGTTTACAAGACTGCAAGAAAAAGAAAACTAAACAATGGACTGAGTTACGGCAGTCTTTCAAAGCTTTTTCTGGCTGATACAGATTTCAGGGTTTTTTATTTAGGTCTGACTTGTAGATTCTGACTTTGACCAGTTCTGTTTTTTTGTTTTTTCTAAAGGTTATAACAAATCCATCCTGTTGGTTGATGTGTGTACAGACCCCAAAAATTGTGAAAGTTCTGAGTTTTGATGTCTAATTATTTTAGAATAATAATTTAGAGCAGTTCAAGGCAAAATTGGCCATTTCATATATCTAGCCAATTGACTGGTGGATCCCTTTACTGTGATGTCCAGTTTGTTGTATTCAGATATATTATCCTTGTGAAAAATAAATGTACTAAGTATACTTAATTGTGATATACCCCAAAAAACATGTAGTAAGGCTAAAAGTCAGCATACTTTAACTATAATTGAAGATTAGCATAAAAAAAAGTGTGTCATTTTTCAACAACTACCGTATATTCCATAAGGTATTTTTAGCAGTACATTATAAAACATCTATTTACATTCTAATCACATTAAAATATATTTACTTTTCAGTAGGTTAAGTTCTGTATTTTATGAGGTTGTTCTCTAAACATTTCTATTCCAGTGTCTGCTGCAAGACTGTTTACACAAGACATACAGATTTATTAAGTTGTGTATGTTTTTATAAACAATAAATCAGTACAAACTGATGATAAGCTTCTCTGAAAGATTGTCCAACTTCTCTGTGGAATATTTGAATCACTAACTTAATTAGTTACAACAGGACAGGATGGAGGATCTAATTCTTGGAAATGGGATTTAGCTGTGCTAAGTGCTCATTTGAAGAACATTTCTAGTTAGTTTTGATGTGTAAATCATTTTTGATCTGTAGATATGAAAGAAACTGTGACTGAATGAAATCCCATAAGCAGCAAATATTAATAAAAAATATGGGAACAAAAAAAGAAACAAGCATAAAATGAAACCACTCTATTGATGTGATGGAAAATAAAATATTTCAGTCAGTGTCTATAATTCAGATTCTATTGTATAGAATATGATAAAATCTCATTGTTTAGTCCGAAAAGGAGTCGGTAGATGTGTATGTGGACCATATGGATTTATACCTATAGAACCTTCTGATTTTGTACCTAACTCATCTTTTACTGCTGCAGGGATTGTTTGGACCCAGAAGCTACATATCTGTGAGTGGTCATTTCAGCATTTAGGTCAACAAATGGCAGTGACAGCATGATATTTTAAAAAGAGGCTACATGATGTGCGGTCACAGAAGTGCTGCTGAAGTGGATGTGGCTTTTCAATTCCACCATCCCAAACTGTCTTCTGACATTAACAATATATCTGTGAAACACTGAAAGCACTGCATCTGAATTGTGCTTGTGACAGGCTAAAGATCCTTTTGTTGGAGTTGTGCAACAGTAAATATAGTGGCAAATCAGTGCATTGAAATGCCAAAACAGAATGGTCCCAATCATCTGGGTTTTGCAGCAACTGTGCAGAAATGGTCTGGAAGTCAGTAACAAATAAAATGAAAATACACATTTGCCTGAATTCAACAAATTGAAGCTCTTAGTGCCATCATCATTGCCATTACAACTACATTTATTGCTGCCACTGACAGTAAGTGTTATTAACATCGCCACTGTCACTGCTGCATCTACTGCTGATACTAAGCAAAGCTGAAATTAATGTGACTTCTCAAGGTAATATTTTTGCTGCATTCCAATAAAGCAATCAAAGGTAAACACTGCTTAATGTTAACAAATATTAATGTTTACTGATAGTATAATCACTGACTCAAATTGGCTTCTTCAAGGCTCATAATAATTAGATTTTTAAAAAGATAACCAGAATGCCTTTTGATGTAAATCACCATCTCCATTAATTTAATTAAATTAAACTGTTGCCAAGCCAGCAATCCCCACACCTACTAAGCATATTTAATGTCTGTTAGAAAGTCTCCTTTCAGGTCTTATAAAGCAGAGAATGGACCTCAGCAGTTTTCTTGCCTTCAGTTTAAAAACACAAAGGCCTTGAGAAAGCCTTGGGCTGTCGTTGACGTCCGCATGTTAACAGGACTGCTTAGGCAGTAAAGCCAAATGAGTTGCCTACCAATTGCACAAACGTTATTTGCAATACACTTGCAATTTAACATGTGAAATCTCTTTCTTCACAGACCTGAAGTCCTACTCAGCTATGTTTTTTTCTACAAATAACATGGTGCAGTCAGAAGACATTTTCTTTCTGTGCATGTTCCTTTTTTTCACAGGAGCCAATCTTGTCCTTGCTCTGAGAACATTTTATTAGAAATGTAATAAGCATGGGCATCAAGAAGGGCTTAAATGAAATAAGAATTAGCAATAACGCAGCAATAACGCAGCCAAGTTGTAGATGAGTGGGAATTGTTACTCACAGATGGGAGCCAGAGATCAGATCAGTGCTCAGCCAATATTACACTATGCTGTCAGAGACCCTGAACACCTCAATGGAACTGTGCAAATGCTATATAATTGGACTGTGACTGAGGATATTTGCAAGTTATCAGTTTTTTTGTGGAATGCCCACATTCTGTTGTCTAGCATTAATTTCACACATCTCTAGATATGTTTTAGCATTTTAATTTTAGTTGTTGAAATTGCAAACGCAGTTTGTTTGCTATCATAATGCCCTTGATTTATCTTGTGATTTCTTTAAACATGCATCCAGTCAGCTTTTCATACATACTTTACTACCCAATAAAATCTGAATCATTTTTCTCTCAGAGTTGAGTCCACTAACAGAGTGTTATGGACAGTAAATCTATAGAAACAAAATAAGTAGAGGTTTATGATTTATGTTTACATAACATTCAGAACAGCTGGTTTGTTTTTACAGGGTTCCTATGCTGTCTGAAAAAGGATGGTAAAGTAGAGAATTGAAATTTTAGACTTTTTCACTTCTGCATAAGTATGAAAAAAGCAAATCAAGGGTGAAATAATTTCAGTATTTTTGAACCCAGTCTAAAAGTTGTATCCATCCTCTGTCCATCTTTCCATCCAACAAACCATTATTTTGTCCAGCCATTCATTCAACCAATTATCCGTTTGTCTGTCCTACTAACTATGGTTTGCATGTCCAGCATCATTTTGTTCCTCTGTCTAACTATCTATCCAACCCACCTTCAGTTGGTTCACCCATCTATTCATTCAACTAACGATCTATTGGGATATCTGTCCATCCAAACAACCAGCTCTTGGCCCAGCTGTCTGTCCCACAAACCATCAGTTGATACATCCATTCACCCCACCAGCCATTGGCTGGTTTGCCCATCCATCTAACCAACCAACCCATCCATTAGTTCATCCAGCCTTCAATTTGTCCGTCTGTCCATCCATCTCCATCCATCCTCCATCCATCCATTCATCCATCAACCTGTCTATTAGTCCAACCAACCATCAGTTGGCTCAGCTATCCATCCAACTATCACTGGTCCAATTGCTTTTAGTTTGTCCATTCATCCATCCATCTATCCATCCATCTTTTTATCCATCCATTTATCCATCCATCCATCCATCCATCCTTCCTTCACTTGTCTTCTGGTTTTTGTAGGTTTCATATTTAAGATCTCTCAGAAATTCAAAAGTTAATTAAGAATGAATGAGTTGGCTAAAAAGGATTGAGGAACTCTGGGAATTTGAGTCTGGATAAGTTTGGAAATGAAACTCTGCCCTGTTTTTAATTTAGTGACATATTATTGGAGGTTTGACCAACAGAGATGCTGTACCACAGGTAAATAGAATTTAACCAGTTTTCAGAGAGCTACTTAAATAGTAAATGTATATAGTGTTTCACCTTTTATACTGACCGCTTAATGCACTTTACACAAGACCAATATTCACCCAGTCGCACTCACACACAACTAGAACTTGGAGGTAAGTGACTTGTCCTGGGGTACAGTGACATGCAGCAGGGGAGGAATCTGAAATCAAATGCAGAACTTTCCTATTACAAGACAACTACTCTTCATCATTAAACTACAGTCTCTACTTACAACCCTGACTGTAAATTGAAGACAGTCAGTTAATCCAATCTATAATTATATTATATTTTTTGGCCAACAGCTAGTTTTGAAAACCCTCATTGTGCTTGCAGATGAAGACAAATAAAATGTTCTCTGCTCAGTTCTGATGGGTGCAAGTTGTAAATCTAGCACAAGCAAATAAAAGCCCAAAGTAGCTAATCATGTTATAACATTAGTACATTTAATTATAGATTAAAATAAATAAATACTCACACACACACACACATATAACAGTCTTGAAGGAGTCCCCAGAGATGCTTAGCACTTGTTGGCCCTTTTGCCTTCACTCTGCGGTCCAGCTCACCCCAAACCATCTCGATTGGGTTCAGGTCCGGTGACTGTGGAGGCCAGGTCATCTGGCGCAGCCCCCCATCACTCTCCTTCTTGGTTAAATAGCCCTTACACAGCCTGGAGGTGTGTTTGGGGTCATTGTCCTGTTGAAAAATAAATGATGGTCCAACTAAACGCAAACCGCATGGAATAGCATGCCGCTGCAAGATGCTGTGGTAGTCATGCTGGTTCAGTATGCCTTCAATTTTGAATAAATCCCCAACAGTGTCACCAGCAAAGCACCCCCACACCATCACACCTCCTCCTCCATGCTTCACGGTGTGAACCAGGCATGTAGAGTCCATCCGTTCACCTCTTCTGCGCCGCACAAAGACACGGTGGTTGGAATCAAAGATCTCAAACTTGGACTCATCAGACCAAAGCACAGATTTCCACTGGTCTAATGTCCATTCCTTGTGTTCTTTAACCCAAACAAGTCTCTTCTGCTTGTTGCCTGTCCTCAGCAGTGGCTCCTTAGCAGCTATTTTACCATAAAGGCCTGATTCACACAATCTCCTCTTAACAGTTGTTCTAGTGATGTGTCTGCTGCTAGAACTCTGTGTGGCATTGACCTGTTCTCTAATCTGAGCTGCTGTTAACCTGCGATTTCTGAGGCTGGTGACTCGGATGAACTTATCATCCACAGCAGAGGTGACTCTTGGTCTTCCTTTCCTGGGCGGTCCTCATGTGAGCCAGTTTCTTTGTAGCGCTTGATGGTTTTTGCGACTGCACTTGGGGACACTTTCAAAGTTTTCCCAATAGTTCGGACTGACTGACCTTCATTCCTTAAAGTAATGATGGCCACTCGTTTTTCTTTACTTAGCTGCTTTTTTCTTGCCATAATACAAATTCTAACAGTCTATTCAGTAGGACTATCAGCTGTGTACTGTATCCACCTCCTGCACAACACAAATGATGGTCCCAACCCCATTTATAAGGCTTGAAATCCCACTTATTAAACCTGACAGGGCACACCTGTGAAGTGAAAACCATTTCCGGTGACTACCTCTTGAAGCTCATCAACAGAGTGCCAAGAGTGTGTGGAGCAGTAATCAAAGCAAAAGGTAGCTACTTTGAAACACCTATATTTTCAGTTTCACACTTTTTTGTTCAGTATATAATTCCACATGTGTTAATTCATAGTTTTGATGCCTTCAGTGTGAAGCTACAATATTCATAGTCATGAAACTAAAGACAACTCTTTGAATGAGAAGGTGTGTCCAAATGTTTGGTCTGCACTGTATATATATATACACTGCTCAAAAAAATAAAGGGAACACTCAAATAACACATCCTAGATCTGAACAAATGAAATATTCTCATTGAATACTTTGTTCTGTACAAAGTTGAATGTGCTGACAACAAAATCACACAAAAATCATCAATGGAAATCAAATTTATTAACCAATGGAGGCCTGTATTTGGAGTTACACACAAAATTAAAGTGGAAAAATACACCACAGTCTGATCCAACTTTGATATAATGTCCTTTAAACAAGTCAAAACGAGTCTCAGTATTATGTGTGGCCTCCACATGCCTGTATGACCTCCCTACAACGCCTGGGTATGCTCTTGATGAGACGGCAAATGGTCTCCTGAGGGATCTCCTCCCAGACCTGGACTAAAGCATCCGCCAACTCCTGGACGGTCTGTGGTGCAACGTGACGTTGGTGGATGGAGCGAGACATGATGTCCCAAATGTGCTCAATCGGATTCAGGTCTGGGGAACGGGCGGGCCAGTCCATAGCTTCAATGTCTTCATCTTGCAGGAACTGCTGACACACTCCATACCCTCATACCATCCTCATGGAGTCGGTTTCTAACTGTTTGTGCAGACACATGCACATTTGTGGCCTGCTGGAGGTCATTTTGCAGGGCTCTGGCAGTGTTCCTCCTGTTCCTCCTTGCACAAAGGCGGAGGTAGTGGTCCTGCTGCTGGGTTGTTGCCCTCCTACGTCCTCCTCCACGTCACCTGGTGTACTGGCCTGTCTCCTGGTAGCGCCTCCAGACTCTGGACACTAATCTGACAGACACAGCAAACCTTCTTGCCACAGCTCGCATTGATGTGCCATCCTGGATGAGCTGCACTACCTGAGCCACTTGTGTGGGTTGTAGAGTCCGTCTCATGCTACCACGAGGGTGAAAGCACCACAAACATTCAAAAGTGACCAAAACATCAGCCAGAAAGCATAGGTACTGAGAAGTGGTCTTTGGTCCCACCTGCAGAACCACTCCTTTATTGAGTTTGTCTTGCTAATCGCCAAAGATTTCTCCCTGTTGTCTATTCCATTTGCACAACAGCTGTGAAATTGATTGTCAATCAGTGTTACTTCCTAAGTGGACAGTTTGATTTCACGTACGTTTGATTTACTTGAAGTTATATTGTGTTGTTTAAGTGTTCCCTTTATTTCTTTGGGCAGTATATATATATATATATATATATATATATATATATATATGTATGTATACATATGTAATATATATGTAATATATATGTATATGTATACATATGTATGTATACATATGTAATATATATGTATATGTATACATATGTAATATATATGTATATGTAGTATATATAATATATATATATATAATGTTTTGTGTGGGAGTAAACAATTCTTTTTAGTAATAAGTGCAACACTGAATCAACTGAAACACTTATTAAACCAGCACAGAGACCATTTATTATCACACACAGTGATACCATGAGCTGTTGTGACTCTATGTGTTCTGTCCTTTTTGCATTCATCATAAAACAACTGCTGACATACTGATGTGATACAGGAGAAAGTTTGGCAGAGTAAAGTGTACTTTGTGCCACTCTGAAAAGAAATAAACGTTTGACCTTTTTGAGGAAAGCGAAATGGAGAAGTTAAATGTCTTTGAAGCTGGTGATATCAAGCATGCTCTGAAGCGTGACACTTGATCAATTGCTGAGTTATGCGATATGGCAGGGACAAGACGATGGTGATGGTGAAAAACAAAACAGCTCTTCCTTACTGGTAGATGTCAGTAACGTTTTCCTTGATTATTTTAAAAAGTAAATGCATTAGTTAATTATCAGTAACTGTTTATGTCTCTGATCTGTCATATCATGAATATTAAATTCAAAATCCTTATTATTATAGAAAGAATTATATGAAGTTCTTGCAGATTACATTCAGTTTCTAACTAGGAATTTTGAATAAAACATCTACAGTTGTATAATTAGTGGCTAATGACCCATGTGGAATCATTAGAGTTGCTATGTATGTATGTGTGGATGATGGGTGCGTAGGTGCCATCAAGCAGCCCCTCATGCACCCAGATATGGAAGACGTGTGCTGTGCTTTTAATGGGCCCAGATCATTCTCAGCCTGAATAATACAGAACGAGTGTCTGCCATGTGGAAAGAATACCACAGTACCAAATTAATGCAGAACACTGTTGAAGTGCTCACCCTATTTTCAGTCTCCATTGTGGTGCTTTGTGAAGAGCTCACTCTAAAATTTAAACATCTGTGAGGTTCTTCAGCCTGTTTTCTTCCAAACTAAAACTGACATGGAAGAATGAAGCAGCTGACCTGAAACATATCAGAGGTTTTGGTCTGAAATCTTTCTGCAACCTCCAGGCTCTTAGTTGTTGCTGATAAAGAAGTGGCCCCACAGTCAGCAGTCTAAGCTGCGACTGTGGATAATGGCTTGTACAGAGCTCCTACACAATCTGCTGTTTTTCTCCAACATTATTTTCTCTTCTGTTCAGTAATATGGAACCAACTAAAACATCCATTTGTTTCAGAGAGTACTCATCAGCTATGATAAAAGACAATTTTCACACATATGATTTATTGTTTTAACCTGCAGACTGGACGAACAAGTTTATTTATTCATACTAATGGATCACGCTGAAGAGTAATGCACTCGCTCCCTAAATGTCTCCTATTAGGGGGTTGAGCTGAGTAAAAAGCACTATAAAGTTATTGTCCTCATTATAATATGCTATAAGAGATGACTGCAATTTGTTAAGCCTAATACATGAGCAGAAATTAACAATAGGTTCAAAGACTTTATGGTTCCCAGGTGTTAATTCTTTCTTTCTGTTTTGCAGAAATACTTCCCAGTATGCTACTTTCTGAGGTTTGATAGGAAAAAAAATCCTAAATGTGCTATTCGTATGCTGTATATGCTGCAAAATGCTTCAGCCATTTATCATTGTTATGAAGGCTATCATGGGACTATACACAAGAGTCCTTTATAGTAAGCGCTCTGTTCTCTTATGTTTTTTCGTCCTGCCACACAAATCCTTACACCCCGTGCTGAAATAGGGAGGTAGTTTGGCTCCTTTTTTTCTGCTGCATTAGATTTATACACCATGGTGTAGTTTAATGACTTCACCCTCTTAAATCATAACGAAAAAAGCTGCCATGCCTGAACTTGGTTTCCCCCATATCAGAAATGCCACATATGCTTCAAAATATTTTCTTCATGTAGATATTAAAATTAAAATGTGTCATTTATTTTATTAACAGTGCTGCATCTATAACTGCAAAACCTCTAAATAGCTCATGAAATGTGAAATCATCATTATTTCTGCACTTTTGAATTTCACATGTTATCAAACAATATTTACAACAAAAACCTGTAGCAGATCTCATGTACATCTATAAATGTAGAAGGTGGGAATGTCATGATACATCGACTACATTTGATGAGATGATGCTTGATATTAGGTTCGCAATAACATGACAAGTCAACACTTGGGCAAAATAGTGCCCAACGAACGAATAACAGGTGGAGGATCTTTCAATGTTTATGTGACTGAGTCCTATTGGCCAGCCTGAGGAGAAGTCTTTGTTAGGAACTTTATCACACCACAGGCAAATCAAGAACATTTTCCTTTCTAACTTCAAAATAAGAGTCTCAAACATAGATACAAAGTGCCAAAGACTTAAAGCACTCACATTCATATCTGGGGCTTATAATAAAAGCTTTCACTTACTTCAGGTTAAAACTACTAAGTCACATACCGATTATAATGTCATTAAACAAATTCAAGCTCACCATACTGACAGATTCACATTATATTACATTTTAATTCGATCCTAACACATTTCAGTTAAATTCTGTGTATAATGCCATGTATAATGTATTGAGTTGTTGACTTTACAGCAATCCCCCGAACGTGGACAAGCAGTAGGCAACAGTGGAAAGGAACAACTACATTTATCAGGAAGAATAGTATGAGCGGCCAAGTACTGTGACTAACTTGGGGGTTGAGAGTACAAATCAGACACATGAAACAAGTGTAGATTTTATAGAGAACAGATAGAAAACACAAAATTAAAATCTTGTATCCCACACAAGTTTGTTTCTACTGATACTTTCTGCTGCTGTTTTTGAATAACATATTATTAAGACATTGCAGTTTCTGGAAAAGCTTCTTTAAAAAAAAAGGTAATCATCCCAGGCCCTTGTGTTTCACATACGTAGACAAAACTACAACATCTGATGTTTATGTGCTTGCTGAAAGTGTGGACAAAGAAAATAATAATGGAGTGATGAAACACCTAATATCTTCCCCCTTGTCGGTTTTGTTGTCTGTGTAAGTTTGAAGGGCAAGGGTTTCACGCTTGGATTAGCAACAGTAATTGAAAATACAACGTGTTGTGCTGCTAATGGTGTACTTGCAGCGATATTTCCTTTGGCCTCCAGCAGATTTTAAGCAAGTGGAAAATAAGTTTTGTAAGCAGACATTCAATACCATACAGCAAAATGTGGTTGGATGTTACATCCTTCCTTGCAATATTTTATATACACGAAATGGAGATTAGTATTACTTGTGACACTTTATCTGCTCTGAAAACATATGATTTATTTCCATGGCAGGTGATTGCTATGGGTGTCTGAAGTGGCTGCCAAACTAGGTTTAGATCTTTGTATACCTGTTTATGTTCCTGATTTCCAGTTGTTTTGAGTCTGTTTATGCTGTGAGTAATAATAAATCTGCACTCTAAAGTGCTAGCCCTCCAGGTTCGGGCACAAAGCCAGCTCCTTTACAGAGGATATTTCAGGCTGCAGTAAGGATATTGAAGACTTCAACTCCCAGTGTCAGTACACAGAGAAACGGAATTCTCAAATGGAAGACACTATGTTTTGATGTCCTCAAATATCTGTACTTCAGTGGTTCAAGGCTGGGCTGTAATGTTCCATGAATTTTAACAAGCTTTGGTTCAATGATACCCACAACTTCCAAATCTTATAGTCCACTTGTTCTTGTAGTTCAATGGCACTTTTTATCTTTTCAAGAGAAGCCATTAGAGTATTTTCTTTATTAAAGTCCAATGTGACTAATGTAATAACTTTCTATTTTAAATATACTACATATTATGCACAAACAATCTATGAATTTATCATAATATGATATTAAAGATGTTGAAAGTAACCCCTATTAATCGAAAATCAAACTATAACGTTACTGCTGTTTTTAATATGATTTTTTTTCATTACATTATCTGTTGTTATTATCTGTTTGTTTAAACAAAAGTACCCTCTTTTAAACCATGCTTGAGGAAAAAAACACTTACTGTACAAGAGGTTGCAAAATCAGGACTATCATCGTCATGAAGTAGAACACAAATACAATACTGCTGTAGGACATTTATTACTCATAACGTGTATTTTAAATTCAAATGTGAAGCACTCTATAAAATCATTTACTCTGAAATAAAAAATGTGTAAGCGACATTATTTCACAACAAGAGTGATGTTTTTTGGTATATTTATAAAATACTGATATGAAGACCCCTCCTTGAACCGTCACCTTAACGTGGTGGAGGGGTTTGAGTGCTCAAATGATCCTAGAGGCTATGTTGTCTGGGGCCTAAATGCCCCTGGTAGGGTCTCCCATGGCAAACAGGTTCTAGGTGATGGGTCAGACAAAGAATGGTTCAAGAACCCCTCATGAAGAACACAATATCGAGGCACGTGACGTCGCCCGGTACGGCGGAGCCGGGGTCCCACCCTGGAGCCAGGCCTGGGGTCGGGACTCGTCAGAGAGCGCCTGGTGGCCAGGTTGCTCCTCGCGGGACCCGGCCGGGCCAAGCCCGAACGAGAGACGCGAGGCCATCCCCCAGTGGGCCCACCACCTGCAGGGGGAACCGTGAGGGACCGGTGCAAAGAGGATTGGGTGGCGGACGAAGGTGGAGACCTCAACGGCCCGATCCCCGGATGCTTAGGCTGGCTCTAGGGACGTGGAATGTCACCTCGCTGGGGGGGAAGGAGTCTGAGCTTGTGCGGGAGGTCGAGAGATATCGACTAGAAATAGTCGGGCTCGCCTCCACGCACAGCTTGGGCTCTGGAACCCATCTCCTTGAGAGGGGTTGGACTCTCTTCTACTCTGGAGTGGCCCACAGGGAGAGGCGGCGGGCTGGTGTGGGTTTGCTTGTTGCCCCCCAGCTCAGCCGTCTCGTGTTGGGGTTTACCCCAGTGGATGAGAGGGTTGTATCCCTGCGCCTTCGGGTTGGGGAGAGGTCTCTGACTATCATTTCAGCCTACGGGCCGAGTGGTAGTGCAGAGTACCCTGCCTTCTTGGCGTTCCTGTCGGGGGTGCTGGATAGTGCCCCTCCCGGGGACTCCATTATTCTGCTGGGGGACTTCAACGCCCACGTGGGGAACGACAGTGACACCTGGAGAGGCGTGATCGGGAGGAATGGCCTCCCCGATCTGAATTCGAGTGGTGTTTTGTTATTGGACTTCTGTGCTAGTCACAAATTGTCCATAACGAACACCATGTTCAAACATAAGGGTGTCCATCAGTGCACTTGGCACCAGGACACCCTAGGCAGGAGGTCGATGATCGACTTTGTTGTCGTATCATCAGACCTTCGGCCGCATGTTTTGGACACTCGGGTGAAGAGAGGGGCTGAGCTGTCCACTGATCATCACCTGGTGGTGAGTTGGATCCGCTGGAGGAGGAGAAAGCTGGACAGACTCGGCAGGCCCAAGCGCATAGTGAGGGTCCGCTGGGAACGCCTGGCGGAGCCCTCGGCCAGGGATGTATTCAACTCCCACCTCCGGGAGAGCTTCGACCAGATCCGGGGGATGTTGGAGACATAGAGTCCGAGTGGACCATGTTCTCTGCATCTATTGTCGATGCTGCTGCCCATAGCTGCGGCCGTAAGGTCTGCGGTGCCTGTCGTGGCGGCAATCCCAGAACCCGGTGGTGGACACCGGCAGTAAGGGATGCTGTTAAGCTGAAGAAGGAGTCCTATCGGCTGTGGTTGGCTTGTGGGACTCCTGAGGCGGCTGACGGGTACCGTGAGGCCAAGCGTGCTGCGGCCCGGGCTGTGGCAGAGGCAAAAACTCGGGCCTGGGAAGAGTTCGGTGAGGCCATGGAGAAGGACTACCGGTTGGCCTCGAAGCGATTCTGGCAAACCGTCCGGCGCCTCAGGAGGGGAAAGCAGTGCTTTGCCAACACTGTTTATAGTGGGGGCGGGAGACTGCTGACCTCGACTGAGGACATTATCGGGCGGTGGAAGGAGTACTTCGAGGATCTCCTCAATCCTGCCATCACGCATTCCGTGGTGGAAACAGAGGCTGGGGACTCGGGGTTGGACTCTTTCATCACCCAGGCTGAAGTCACCGAGGTGGTTAAAAAGCTCCGCCGTGGCAAGGCTTCGGGGGTGGATGAGATCCGCCCTGAGTACCTCAAGTCTCTGGATGTTGTAGGGCTGTCATGGTTGACACGCCTCTTCAACATTGCGTGGCGGTCGGGGACAGTGCCTCTGGACTGGCAGACTGGGGTGGTGGTCCCCCTTTATAAGAAGGGGGACCGGAGGGTGTGTTCCAACTACAGGGGGATCACACTCCTCAGCCTCCCTGGTAAGGCCTACGCCAGGGTATTGGAGAGGAGAGTCCGACCGATAGTCGAACCTCGGCTTCAGGAGGAACAGTGTGGTTTTCGTCCCAGCCGTGGAACACTGGACCAGCTCTATACCCTCTACAGGGTGCTCGAGGGTTCATGGGAGTTTGCCCAACCGGTTCACATGTGTTTTGTGGACCTGGAGAAGGCATTTGACTGTGTCCCTCGTGATGCCCTGTGGGGGGTGCTCCAGGAGTATGGAATCGGGGGCCCTTTATTAGGGGCCATCCGGTCCCTGTACGAGCGGAGCAGGAGTTTGGTCCGCATTGCCGGCACTAAGTCGGACCTGTTCCCAGTGCATGTTGGACTCCGGCAGGGCTGCCCTTTGTTGCCGGTCCTGTTCATAACTTTTATGGACAGGATTTCTAGACGCAGCCAAGGGCCGGAGGGGGTCTGGTTTGGGGACCAGTGGATTTCGTCTCTTCTTTTTGCAGATGACGTGGTCCTGCTGGCCCCCTCTAGCCAAGACCTACAGCATGCGCTGTGGCGGTTCGCAGCCGAGTGTGAAGCGGCTGGGATGAGGATCAGCTCCTCCAAATCCGAGGCCATGGTACTTGACCGGAAAAGGGTGGCTTGTCCTCTTCAGGTTGGAGGGGAGTTCCTGCCTCAAGTGGAGGAGTTTAAGTATCTCGGGGTCTTGTTCACGAGTGAGGGAAGAATGGAGCGGGAGATCGACAGACGGATCGGTGTAGCTGCCACAGTAATGGGGGCGCTGTGCCGGTCCATTGTGGTGAAGAGAGAGCTGAGCCGAAAAGCAAAGCTCTCAATTTACTGGTCGGTCTATGTTCCTACCCTCACCTATGGCCATGAACTTTGGGTCATGACCGAAAGAACGAGATCCCGTATACAAGCGGCTGAAATGAGCTTCCTCCGTAGGGTGGCCGGGCACTCCCTTAGAGATAGGGTGAGGAGCTCGGCCATCCGGGAGGAGCTCGGAGTAGAGCCGCTGCTCCTCCACATTGAGAGGAGCTAGTTGAGGTGGCTCGGGCATCTATACCGGATGCCTCCTGGACGCCTTCCTCGGGAGGTGTTCCAGGCACGTCCCACCGGGAGGAGGCCCAGGGGACGGCCCAGGACACGCTGGAGGGACTATGTCTCTCGGCTGGCCTGGGAACGCCTTGCGCTCCCCCTGGAGGAGCTGGAGGAGGTGTCTGGAGAGAGGGACGTCTGGGCGTCTCTGCTGAGTCTGCTGCCCCCGCGACCCGGTCCTGGATAAGCGGAAGACGACGAGCGAACGAACTGATTTGAAGACTTTTAATTAGCAAACTTCCCAATATTAAACTTTTGTTGTTTTATTTATGGGGCTGCACGGTGGCGCAGTTGGTAGCACTGTTGCCTTGCAGCAAGAAGGTCCTGGGTTCAATTCCCAGCCAGGGGTCTTTCTGCATGGAGTTTGCATATTCTCCCTGTGCATGCGTGGGTTCTCACCAGGTACTCCGGCTTCCTCCCACAGTCCAAAGATGTGCCTGTTAGGTTAATTGGTCACTCTAAATTGCCCTTATATATGAATGAGTGTGTGCATGGTTGTTTGTGTGTTGCCCTGCGATGGACTGGCGACCTGTCCAGGGTGTACCCTGCCTCTCACCCATAGACTGCTGGAGATAGGCACCAGCTTCCCCGTGACCCACTATGGAATAAGCGGTAGAAAATGACTGACTGAGTTTTATTTATCTCCTAATGGATTAGACTTAGAATGGTCAAAATTATGTTGTGTGAAAAAACATTAAGCTTAAAACAAAAGAATTGTGAACAAATCATAAGTTCCTGGGCTGTACACACAACTAGTTTATTTATAGTTTTAATTAATGAAGAATGGCACATTTTCAGATTGTTGTTTGTAGGAATAGGAGCACATTCATTTAATTAAAGAAATAAATGTAGCATCTCTAACTTGAGACAGTTTTTAAATGGAATTTAAAGTAATTATTTAGTCGAATTCCAATAATAGACCAATAGTTATAGTAATCATTACCCCATTTTTATGATTATTTTTCCAATGAACTTTTAAACTACTTCCATGTCAGGTTTTAGGAATAATAAATATAAATTTGGAAATATTAATATAATAATTGTGAATCTGCATGCTCTCATGTTCCATGTAATGTCACATTGATGCTAGATTTCCCCACTGAGGGACAATAAAGGTTATTTCTAGTTTATTCTATTCTATCTAAACTACATTTGGATAAAAACGAAACATGGCTTCATAAGAAGAAAAACAAATAACTATATAATGTTACTTATATTTTTGTAGACATCAACTCTATAACATATAGCAATATTTTTGCTATGTCTTTTTAGAAATGTATGCTATTCATTACTTTAATATTAATTTGTTTTTATTATAGTAGATGTGGTTACCAATTGAAACATATAAGGTAAACGAGGCACAGAAATAAGTTATCTTTGTGGTTTATGGATACACTGAACACGTATTCTATACACAGCCAAATGAAAATAGGACGAGATCATTGAGGTCTTTGTTAACATCTGACCTTTAGCAGTGAATAGTCTAATCTTTGTCGTGTGTAGCTAGATGACCATTGACATGCCAACCTACTGCACTTTTCCACCCACTTCGCTGCGCAGCAAAATTGCTGAGGCAATGAGTGATGCAGGCAAGGTGCAAAACATCCATGCAACTCCGGAAAAAGCTACAAAGATAGACTCCACCATGTCTTGGCATGCTGAAAATAAATGTGATCATTTGTAATGTGTTCACATACAGTCTGAGTTTGTCAGCAGATAGAAGTACACCAGTGATTTACACAGAAGTATCAACCTGAGAGGAAGGATAAAATATAACCACTGAACCTGTCTGCATTAATAGATGGAACCAGAGGAAGAGTCACTGGGGTTTAGAGGGAAAAAAGAGTGAAGGGATTAAATTGAAATGCAAGTGGAACCTATTTACTTCAGTTCCTGCAAACTAGTGCGACAGAGCCTGACAGAAACTGTCCTGGCACCAGTGAATTCAGCATAGGTGATGTAGGAAAAGGGCAGTTGACTGAGCTACACATTGCAAATGATTAATCCAGCAGTCTCACAGAATTCCAGCCTCCATATCAAGCCACCTTCAGATGAACAACCCCAAGGGGGCTGGAGTTGACTTTTTTTATCAACCACGTCACACTCAGTAAGACAAAGGCAGGTATGAAGAAGGGTGAGCGTGATGGTTTGGTTGCTCACAGGTGTTTCTTTAGCAGGGTGTGATGTATAAGTGAGAGTGTCAAGTGATTTGTCTCTCAAAGGTTTTTGGTTTTTGGTTTTTGATGCAGCAGAGTTGGATATCCTTTTTGTATGTCTGAAGTTGCTGACAGCATCCATTTTCCTGAGCTGAGCCCTTGAAGTTAAGGGTGTATGCTGGGTAGAGAATATTTTACACACTTCCTTTTCTGTAGTACTTTACTGCTGCTGTATACCCACGGTCTCTCACTAGTGCTTCTGACTTTTCTTTTCCTTGCACTGATGGATTGACTTATCTGAGTCTATGAAAAATCAATGGGACATTGCTTTGAGTGCTCTTCATATTGATTTTTCATGGAGAATAGATATTTACTAACAAGTAGGACTTTCCATCTTTGAGAAAGAGCCATTGTTGACAACCACATGGACTGATCCATTGAAGTACGTAGGTGGTAATAAAAGTGCACACACATCTATGTGATGACACATATGACCTCTGACAGAGGTTTTTAGATAGTGAAAA
This sequence comes from Girardinichthys multiradiatus, assembly GCF_021462225.1. Lineage (NCBI taxonomy): Eukaryota > Metazoa > Chordata > Actinopteri > Cyprinodontiformes > Goodeidae > Girardinichthys > Girardinichthys multiradiatus. The sequence goes on along the minus strand of NC_061795.1, from coordinate 34,568,882 downwards.
GTCAACTGGCCCATACCAAGTCTTACAAATTGTGGACAAAGAACATCATGTTTAGCAAAAACTAAACTCAAATTTCAGAAAGATTTTGGATCGTTTATATTTATACTGTTTCTGTAGTATAGTTTTGAAAATGCTTATTAATAACAAGGTGAGGTCGGTACTTTGACTAGGCCATTACAACACCTTGACCCTGCTCTTTATTTGGCATTATGTTGTGGATTTTCTGCTTTCCTGGAAATCATTGTCTTGAGTTTGACCAAGTTTTAATAAGCTTTATGTCTTGCACAAATAACCTCACATCGGACTCTATAGTAAGCATGGGCTGGTGATAGCAAAATTTAAAAACGTTATGGTTTCAAAATAGCTAAAGTCTTCTGCCATATTGATTATACTGTCTATTTAATGAGATCCCATAGAAAGTGCCATAATAAACATGTTTTTTTCCATCTATATAAAGCCTAGAGTAATGCAACACTGCTCCTACTCCACTTGTTGCTGGTCACTTATAGTCAGCTGGGTGAAAATAGCCTATTTCTGATTGCAAAAAACACAAGCATGGTGTGGAATCTGAAAGAGCGCCACCCATCACTCTTATTAAGGGAACCCTGTTTTAAAACTACAGTTGGCATGTTCTCAGCTGCATGCCTGTGAAGCAGATAGCCCCACTGATACCCATTTATTAAACCCCCATTGATTCTCTTTAGAGAGTAGAATGGCAAAAAGTAATAATATTCTGCACTATAATTACATTAACCTGAAAACGTCTATTATATTTACTTGATGCTAACAAAAATCTTGTATTAAAATAATAAATAAATGTTATCCCTAACCTTATTTTAACTGTAATAATAAATATGTTCAATTACGTTTGCAGCAGTAAAACATATTTGTTCACAAAAACAAAATTTGATCAAATAAAACATTTGTTTTAAATTTTGGTGTAAATAACTTAAAAATCCCAATAAAACCCTGCTACTTTTACAGTTTACCATGAGAATCTCATATCAGCCCCTTCTGATTCCCACCTGGTTTACCTAAGTGACTGAAAGGTGCCCACATTCTGTGCCTGTGCAAAGCAGAACTAAGCTTTCACCCTTCCACAACTTTGCTTGACAGTCTGTGTAAGGTGTGTGTTGATTTGGCCATTGGTTGTTGGCGAAAACTTTTAGTTTTAAAGTATTTTACAGCTCTGTAAAAAAAAAAATTATTACTCTGATCTAAACTGTATTTTTTACCTTAAAGTAAATTAGTTTGATATCTTTTTGAGAAAGCATTAATCATGCTGCCAAAAATCAGCTGGTTCTGTCACAGTTACTCATCAGGCACACTGCCATTTTCTAAATGTCAGCACATGACACACTCACAGAACATATAACATAACCTCACTCCAGTGGGAGGATGAATAGACTTTACCCCTGGATATAAGGGGCAAAATTTATGATAAAGTTGAACAAGAAATTTTCCAGAGCAGAGAAATTGTATATTTATGAGTTTCAATAGTGGGTTCTCAAGTGGTAAAGGAGCAAATTACCTTATTTTGTCCTTATCCACCAATTCTTAAAATAGTGTGTGTGTGTGTGTGTGTGTGTGTGTGTGTGTGTGTGTTGTACTTGCTCCTGAGTGAGAACCGTTTTTCGTATTTTTAATGCAAAGTGATGACATTTTGACGAAGTGACAACATTTTCGTGGTCCTCACTTTTCCAAATAGCGTTCTGGGGACAGGGGTTATGGGACTAGGAACTTGCGACTAGGGTATGAATTGAGTTATGTTTAGGATTAGGTATGAACTGGTTAGGTTTAGGGTCAGGGTTAGGCCCTAGAAATCAAGGTAAATGAATGGAAGGCAATGGAAGTAACTGAAAAGTCCTCAAAGATAAAGTAAAACGCAGGTGTATGTGTGTATCTTTGGGGCGACTGTGGCTCAGGTGGTAGGAGTTCGTCCTTTGACTGGTGTGTTGCCGGTTTGATCTCCCGCTCTGTCTGTCTTGGTTGTTGTGTCCTTGGGCAAGACACTTCACCCGCCTTGCCTGCTGATGGTGATCAGAGGGCCTGGTGGCACCAATTGAGCACAGTCTGCTCCACGGCATTTGTGGCTACATTGTAGCTCACCACTGTCAGTGTGTGAATGTGTGTATAAATGGGTGGATGACTGATTGTAGTTTAAAGCGATTTGGGGTTTCTGGGGACTTTATAAAGCACTATGCAAGTGCAGGCCGATTACCATTTACTATTTTGACTGCCAAATGGTGCTTGTGTGGACCACTCACATTTGTAAAAAAAAAAAATGCATTTAAATTTTTATCACATGGCAATCAAGGTGACTTTTCATTTTCAGGTGTGAACTAAAGGGTAACTGCACTCATGTTGTACTTGCGCTGCTTTTGAATACATAGCACTGCTACATAATCAACATTCCAGAACATTTAACCTTTTTTTCCCCTTTTTCTCTAATTCCAGTGCTTTTTTTAGTGTTGTGCCTTATTGGCCCAGGTCTTTATCAGACACACTTGCCCTGCTGGGACTTTTTTATTCTACTGCTTCTTCGGATCCATGGAGCACTGATCCTGCTCATTTGCTCTGAATGTCTGTTTGCTCTCCCTCGCCTCCAAACAGCAGAAAATTAACCCAGTTTGATCTCAGTTCTTTGCTTTCCACAGTTGCTGTTTTCATGTAACGTAACGTTTTTCTGCTCTTCCCTGGGGTAAGAGAAAGAGGCCCCTTGTGGCTCCAGATTTAGAAAAGCTCCCGTTTTCAACTGAATTTCAATGTGTGTTAGTCTTTCTTTCATTGCCTCTTTCTTTTACTGTGTGCTTTGTTTGCCATTGTATTTTGCTTTCTATCTCTGTTTATTGCTTAATAAAAGGAATATTTTATGGAGTGACGCCTAGCTTCACTAGGACGCCTAGCTTCCTCTCCCCTTCAGTTTGTCAGAGTGTTGTTTTCTTAGATCACAGCAGATTAGGTGTAAGAGTACTGATTTTACTCAAACAAAAGGAAACTATTAGCTACACGAGTATTGACTATAAATAATGAGCATTTAGTTTTATGAAAGTGCTTTACGCATTGCTTCAGCCAAAATATGGATTTTTTAAATCAAGCATGTGAATTGAAATATTTGATGTCTCTCCCTCTCATGCATTAACATTCACATACCTCAGTCTATCAATCTTTATCAGTTTTACTTTCTTCTCTGTGCTTTACATGTTATTCTAGGTGCTTCTTCCTTTTGAACACCAGCGTGTTCTAGCTGGATATCTCTGAGTCTATATTAGCAAGGTTTGGCTGAGTGATGTTTGTTGCACAGTTTTTTCACATGCTGTTTCCATTCCTGTGCACGCGGGTGTGCATGTTTCGGGTTTAGGTTTTTTATAAGTCACCTCTCCCGGCTCTGTCTCTTATCAGTTTCCTGAAAAGTCACACCACAAAGATAAGCTATGACAGGATTTTTTTTTTTTTACTTTAGTCTGCACTTTCTTTTGGCTGGAAAAGATGCCTAACGTGAATGCTTAGTTTAGTCATTTTGAAGGGTTCTGTGAGGTTCTTATCAGTATTACTTCTCTTACCTGTGGTAGAGAGATGTCATGTTACAGCAACGGAAGACTAGCAGCTAGACAGTCGGACCCCTCGTTTAAGCAAATTTTAGGAAAATAACTCGCACTGAAACCGGTTGGGTCCATGTCGTACAATGCAGTATCAGCAATATTAACCATCTACACTTTTATAGGTTTTTATTTGCTGCTGTTTTCTTACAACATCCCTATCACTATGTTGAAGTGACGTTGGCTGAAGTTGTAGGCTTTATCAATTCCCTAAATCTATCCAGAGTGGAGGAAGGTTTTGGATTTTGTGACTGTTACTGTGCTTTTCCAGTTCTAATCATTGGTCTGAAATGAGTCCAGTCCTACATTTTAAAGCTGCACTAAATATTGAATTGTATGAATCATTGCAATATCCAGGTTGTAAAAGATTGCTTCGATGTAGTATTTAGTAGGATCTTACATTGTGTGCCAATTTTACCAATATGGTCTGGTTAGATGGACTTTCATTGACCTCACTGCCCACAGTTGGTGTGTATTTTTAGTGACTGAGATACTAAACTTCACAAAAGAGGGTGGGGACTTTGTGATGATTAAAAAGACAGAGAAAATTTAAGAATGTGTTGTGTTAACTGTGATCCATATCCTCATCACAATATTTAGCAATAGTATTGTAATTTAATGTTTTCGTGAGTTTAAAATCTTCCTAATATTATGCTTGAAAAAGTTCAGGGGTGAGCAGAGATTCCTCTGGTGGCATGAATTGAAAAGAATATTAAGCAGCTAATATTGACTTAAATAATTCTTAGCAGTTAAATTCTTAGTAGGGGTGCACCGATTTCAGTTTTCTGCCCGATCCCAGATTCCGATTTTGACCGCTACAATTTATTTATTTTTTTTCTATCTGAGACTGTCAAGTTTTAAAAGGTCATAATACACCTTTAAAAGTTCAGATCTTATTTTATTCAAAAACATTGAACAATACCCGTGAAATCAGTATCCGTCGATCTTACTACTTGTGTCTGAACTAGAAGTAGAAATTAATTCTTGATATTTTTTTATATCTTTAGCAGGAAAAAGAAAATATGTATACTATACTACTCTTGATATTAACTTTACAGAACCTCAATAAACAGTCATGAAGTATCCCTTTAAGGTTAGCAAATTCAAACTAATATGCTTTTATTCAGTTTATCTCTGAACTTACTGAACCCAGTCAAACTCAGTTTTGCTCCATCAAATATTCTACTATCTTTTGTTAGTTTGTTAGAACATCAGGCATTTACAGGTCTGCAATTTCTTATATATTTACTTACTGGTGATGTGGGCTAAATATCAGGCAGCTGTGGGGGTTCTGTATTTCTGCTCTTCCAGTGACAATTGCCTTTCATAGTCATTAGTTTTCCACATTCACCATTCATCTAATCTCCCGTGGTACATTTCTGCTACAGTTTCATATCCCTCTTTTCCCTTATATTCCACTTGTGCCCTCCTCTGTTGTAATTGAAATAGGTTTGCACAGGCAAATCAAAATTTTGCAGCTTTTTACCTCAAGGTATTTTCGGCAGTTGCTCACATAAAGCCTCTTTGCTGTGATAGAGGAACAGGTACTTGAAAGCCCGAATTAGTTTTTTAGTGTCACCTCTGTTTCATTTACTTAATGCCTGCAGCAGGAACGGTTTTCATTGGTGTTTTGTTAAATATTTGTTTTTTAGGCACATAATTTAACAAAAGAGTTTTTCGTGGGTGAGCCTTTGCCAAGACAGTGAGCCTCTTAAGCTGGTAAATAGAATTAGAGCTAAGATAAAAACAAATAATTACCTTTCATTTGAAAACACTCTATTAGTTTCTCTTTCACTGGAAAATAATGAGATATTCCCATTAAGCACAACCCTAAAGTTGGAGCTTTAATTAGTCCAAAAGATGGCAGCCTGATGGCTCAGTGGACGCCAAATACATGGCTGATTTATCAGCCAAATAGGAAACCGTCCTCCCCATACTAATGCACAAAAACACATTTCAGTCTATAAAGACTAAGCAACAAAGAAAGCCTGCCCCATTCTCTATTGGATGATTGAATTTATGTGTTTTGTGTGAATGAGCTGCACAAACAAAAGAACAGAACATTCATAAAAGGACAAGTATAAGAAATGCGAAGGCTGGTAGGCTGTATGGCAATCAATGAGCTCTGCTGTGCCTCTGACATTTCTATCTTAGATGTACAACAGAAGCTGCCTCTGAGAGTGCAGCAACAGCATTGGAAAGCAGGAGTGTTGTGTGTTTTACTCATTTATGTGCCCCGTTGACTCGTATCCATCAAGATTTGAGGAATGGTACATACTATAAAGGTCTGATAATTAAAGTGTCCTGTCCATCATTTCTGCTTCTGTATCTAACAAGTCATCAGAGAGTTTTTTTTTTCATACCTACTTCACACCTTTGCAAGTCTTCCTTAAATTTCAATATGCTGCCTTACATAAACAACAATCCAACATTATCTTCTTCATCTGATATTACAGTGGGATTTTTGTCACGATATTTAAAGCTTTAAAATTTAAAACTCGATACCAATACTAAGAAAAAAACTATACCCTGCCAACATTTTTTGAAGGCACAGGATTCATTCTAGTTAAGAGCAAAAAAAACTGGTGATTAATTAATGATTTATTACAATATGACAAAATCTGATCCATGCAAATGTATGTGTCAGTCACCCTTTAAAGTTTCTGTCTTTGTAGTAATTTTGCATAATATTTTCTTTACTGATCAACTACAGCAACAGGGTATTTTGCTGCAGTTTCTTACTTTACTTTACTTTAGCCAGTGCCTTTACAACTAAATGGAGGAGTAATGGAAGGGGGTGCACTGGTTCGTTGCTTCACTATTTAGTAGCCGACTAAGCTGTCACCTGATTAACATTTACCTACGTGGATTCGTACCGCATTAGAATGAAGCTTTGCTTGGTGCAGAACTGCACACCAGGGACACGCATTTTGACGGGGAGCTCAGACCAACTGACCACCATTGTGGGGCTGCCCATAAAACTAATATTTAAACAGAGTTAATTAAAGTTGGTTTACTAGATACATAGTTTCAGTTAGTTTAATACTTCACTGTTACAGGAGCGGAGTATCTTTGAATAATTCTTTTTTTTTTTTTGTATCAATTATTTTGACAACCCTATGCTGTAGTACACAAAGTTTGATCTCCAGCTAAGCCAGGCTGCACCAGATTATTTGGATATATAAAAAATTTGCTGGCACGAGGTTCTTAATGTACTGCACCACTGGTACTTCACCGACACAAGAGCTACTTAATTTTTCATTGTTAAAGCAACCTTAAAACCTGTCCTCTCTATTTGGCTTTCAGCTGACCTTTAGCAGTTAAGTTTATTTACTTTGATTTCAACCCTATTCGAAGTTAACGCTACCTTTTGTTTTATGTCACTTTTAGTTAGTTTTACATTGATCTTGGATAATAAAAAATTTTTTATTCACTCTGCATGGCTATCGCCTACAAATATTGTAAGATTTTTGTATGCATAGATAATTGTCCCCTTTAAACAGGTGCCGGCTCTCAGTAGGGTTAATAAAAAAAACATACAGGGGTTGGACAATGAAACTGAAACACCTGTCATTTTAGTGTGTGGAGAAGCCCCAAAAAAGCGCACCACCCAGACTGTTGCATGCCCAGAGTGAAGCATGGGGGTGAATCAGTGATGGTTTGGGCTTCCATATCATGGCATACCCTTGGCCCAATACTTGTGCTAGATGCCAAGGACTACCGAACCATTCTTGAGGACCATGTGCATCCAATGGTTCAAACATTGTATCCTGAAGGCGGTGCACCAATACACACAGCAAGACTGGTGAAAGATTGGTTTGATAAACATGAAAGTGAAGTTGAACATCTCCCATGGCCTGCACAGTCACCAGATCTAAATATTATTGAGCCACTTTGGGGTGTTTTGGAGGAGTGAGTCAGGAAACGTTTTCCTCCACCAGTATCACATAGTGACCTGGCCACTATCCTGCAAGAAGAATGACTTAAAATCCCTCTGACCACTGTGCAGGACCTGTATATGTCATTCCCAAGACGAATTGATGCTGTATTGGCCGCAAAAGGAGGCCCTACACCATACTAATAAATTATTGTGGTCTAAAACCAGGTGTTTCAGTTTCATTGTCCCCTGTATATATTGTGTACCTTTTCTGTTGACTTGAGACAACCTGTGACTGTCTGGTACAAAAATGACACTCAACATTTGCACCAAATATACCAGAGTGGACTGAATACTCACATGTACATATTTTGTGTGATGTTAAATAGCAGTAGGTTATAGCCCTGACAGAACTTAGTTCTCATTTCAGCCCAACTGATCTAAGGCTAATCTTCTCTGGCCAGTGTTGATAACTACTACATTGATGGTTGGTGGAGACCATGCCAGTCACCAAAGCATGGAGCAGAAAAGGGCACAGCAGAATTCTGGGATGTAGCAAACATGCCGTGACATAACTTTGGGTCACTTTAAAGTCTTAAAAATCATGGAGCCGAATAATGTCAGCAGATAGTTCAAATTCCCTTGTGGGGTTTTGAAAGACAGAGTGTGCGACCCGTGTAGAACACAGTAAACAGCAGTTGCAGTAAACAGTGCCTTTTTGCTCTCACCGCCCAACACTAAGGTAAGTGGAAGAAAAAACAAGGTATGTGAGGACTGAAAGAGAAATAAGGATCCAAATGAAAATCACTGATGTGGTGAGTGGGCTGTGCAACTGGTTGATGCCTCTCTGATGCCTGACACAACTCACAGACTGACAAAAAGCTTTTGATAAGCAATCTTAATGTCAGTTGCACTCAAGTTCAGCCAACGTGTAAAACTCCCACGTCCGTCTGTATCACACAAGCGCTTGCTCTTGTAAGTTCAAAGTTGTTGAAATTACAAGCTTGAAATACTTGACATTCACATCAACCAATCCCAATTTAGACAAATCTCACTTAATAAATATTGCCATTTTAAATTTGATATGTCTTGCGGCAATGCAGAAGCTTCCAATCAAAAGCTGGCGCACTTGCATATTTTTCCATGCTTAATGCTAATTAACATCAATATACTTGGCATTTACGGGTGTGCAATTGCAAATGTACACAAATACTGGAATCATCAGCTGTTTTTAATGTGGTTTTAACAGTCAGATCTTTGTGGATCCCTTGTTAATTCTAACAGAGTTTGACCCCATTATTTAACTCTGTCCCCTTGGAATCCAAACACCTAGGATGTATTTTAACACGTGCTTTGAACATCCTCATAGTCACATGTATCAAACATCTGTATCTCTGGAGATGTTTTCTAGCACATTAAACTCAGAAAATCCAGGCAGAGTGTACATTTCTTTCAATTTTTACCAGAAAGCCAAGTCTATATACCTTTAAGATGTAGAAAATATTATTTAAATATCCTTTTTTAAGCTAAAGAAAATCAGTCCAAAGTTTTTTTACTAAGCCATGTTTTTCTTGCTAATCCATTGAGGATGGTGTTTACAACGTGAAATCTTATCACTTTGTTAATGGGAAATCTGAAATAACATGGAACCACCATGAATCACCAGAATCTGTAGGATACAGTTCTGAAAACACAGGTGTGTAGTTCGGATTAAAATACATGTGTGGTTATAGGTCTCAAGCCTCTAACTAGTCTCTAGTCTGTAACACTGCTTTGCTGAGGATTATGAATTCAAATGTACCATTGTCATCTTTAAGTCCAATTTGAACCAAAAATATTTAACAATGATCTTCTTTACCATCAAGCCCAAAATTATTCACACCCTGGACAGATTTAAATTTATGGTAATCTTTTACTTTTACCTACATGTTTCTAAAAACATTTAAGTAATAATGTAATAACAGGAGACATTTGTGGCATGTCTAACCAGAAGTAAACTTGTTAGTTGAATGAAAATGTAATAAACTTCAACCTACTTTATGACTGATTTTGGTCTTAACTGTAATTCACCATTCAAAACAATTTTATGAGCTGTATAATAAATTGAAAAATGATAGGGTGTAATATATGCTTTTTTAGGAATACTATGCCTTAAATAATTTCTGATTTGATCAAACAAACTGTAATTTTAAAAACCTTAAGTGTTTTAATGACATACACAACACCTTTTATTCCCCATGTTTATTCATGCATTATATAGTACACTATGGGCCTGATCAAAGATCCCAAATAGCAGGTGCTAATTTGCGTGTACTATAAATAAATTGCATGTGCAATAAGTGGGCGAGTTGACTGCGATTTTCAAAGATTGCGCATGCAATGGATAACAGGTGCAAAGCAGGTGCAGACCGCCCTATTTAAATGAGGAAATTGCGTGTGCTCCTGGCTGGAACAAGAGGAAAAGCAAACAGATCCTCTGCTGTGTTGCTAGAAATATGCAGGGATTGTTACGCTGCATCATTATAAATGATCTTGTTGCTGATTTTTTTCCTTCTGTTCCGTTCGGCCTTTGCTTTTCTGGACTGTTACAGTTAGTTAACTTTTGTTGTCCTACTCACAGCAGGTTTGTCATCTGCCCTGACAAGATTATTTCTCTTCTCTTGCTCGACGTAACTCACAACAAATTGACCAATCAATATTAACAATATAAAAGACAAATATGTCTGTTATTTACTTTGTCTCCCTTGATCTTTTAATTCTTTTCGGAGACTCACCGGGTTCTGTTGTTTTTTTTGAGAGTCTGTGTTTGAAGAGTTCGGAGTTTATCATAAACAGCCACAATATTTAAGCTTGAACGTAATATTAGCAACATAAAAATAGATTGTTGGAAGAGTTGCCAATTTGAATGTTATAGATTTGCTGATTTTAAAACATAGCTTCACATAACTGTCCTGCAAAATAGTTAAATCGAACATTATTTTCCAATGATTTTACTAAATTCGTTTTGTTTGTTTTGCCAGTATTTTAATGATATACAACATGTTTGATTGTTTAAATTGTTTTTTGGTAACACAAAATAATTTTTTACTTCATAAACAAAACCCTTCCCTGGCATATGTTTACATTTAAACAGCGTAATCAAACTGATCCAGCTCCGTTTGCCCTGCAATGACATAACGTTGCTGTCAATAAAGCAATGTGTTTGGTTTAGTGACAAGGTTAAAGTATACACTGTCTGTCACCACATGGAAAAGCTGCCTTAAAATGGTGATTTTTCACCTGCTAAGAAGTGATTTTAGCATCCATTTCGCAAATGAAGGATTTAATCTGCCTTATAATGTCTTTAGTTCTTTCCTATTTGTTGCATTATCAACATCAAAGCACAGTGGGTCGTTTGCATGATGTCCAATAACAGGCTGTGTGCGCTTGATCAGTTACTGTATGTGCGCATTTTGCCATGATCAGGTTTGTGTGCGTTCAGCAGATGATCACTGACAGCAATGTTACAATGGAATGATGTTGCATGAAGTGTTACAAGGAGTCATACATTAGGAGAAATATCATGGCTTTGGTTTGTGATTGGCTCCAAATCAGAGCTTAGATGATACTACATAGAATCCTCTATTCTCATCTGTTTTTTGTTTTTTTGTTTTTGTTTTTGACAACCCAAAACTGTTGGCACCTGTAGAGAAGATTCTCTCTCCCTGTCATCTGTCATTCTATCTATGCCTCCTTCTGGCCAAAGTGACTGCAGACTGTCTTGTGTCCCAGTTAGCACCTGCATTTCAAACGTGCTAAATACATGCAAAAATTGCGCCCGCAAACCGTTTCAGGCTTTGAAAATTGCATTGCGGGTAGTAAGGGATGACATTTGCATATCCTCCTCCCATGAATTTGCGCGTTTGGGTCATTATCATATGTTTTGCATAGTCATGAAGGCAGACACATAAAAAATTTGCGTCGCAGTCTCGCTGATTTTGCACACGCAATCCGATTACCACCTTGTTTGTAGATCAGCTTTGCTGACCCAAAGGTTTGCGTGCGGTTTTGTACACGCAAATCTTTTGAAGATCAGGCCCTATATCAGGTTTGGATGCTATTTTCTTCTTAATTTGAGTCCAAGGATTTTCAAAATTATAAGGATAGCACATTCTAAGTATGCATTTATATAGGTTGTTGTCAAGTCTAAACAGTTAACGGGTTTGATGGTATGCTATCCGCTACCTAATAAAAAGCTAGATTCAGTGCAGTTAGTGAATGAGAGAGAATGAGAATGTCAAATTTTTCAAACAAGAGAACAGAAAGTACTTTATGTTGAAAACCCAAGTCCTTGCTTGTAATGGCAATACCTTCGGTAAGATACGTTTATTTTCATCTAATATAACCCGAAGTTATTTAATACAACTTTGTTTAAGAGACATCAATGGGGTCATTATTATAAAGTTGTAACTGACATGAACAGATTGAAAAGAACCAGCAACAGCCCACGGTCTGCAAACATTCCTTACCAATAAATCAAACACACCTTTCATTAAATATGCCTAGGGAGCCAGCCTTCTATGAATAATTACCTATTATCATAGTAAAACTCTTAACAAGATCATCAGCTTGTGTTTTTCTGTGATAATGAGTAAAATATAAATGGAACAGGTTCTTTAAGTTTTTAAGCATTGTCTGATTGTCAGGTGTGGAGTACTCCGTGAAATTAAACTCAAAGGTAATTAAAAATTGTCAGAAAGGACAGGGTTATGTGGAAACACTGTTATTCCTTCACAGTCAATGTCAGCACAAGGTCCAGAGTAAAAACACAAAAGTGGGTAGATCTACGGATGTTTTAACAAAGCCAATTGAGTCCAAGATAGCATTACGGGCTATATTTAGGCTATCACTTTCAGTGTCAACATCAATTTTAAAACCCCCCACTATAATGACCTCATCAGTGTTTAATACTAAATCAGAAAGTAAATCTGTGAACTGATCTAAAAATTGAAAGTAAGGGCATGGTGGACAATATAAAACAACAAACACATATGCTTTTACTGCATTGCAATTTGGAACTCAGTGTTAAATATTCAAAAGAATTTTAGCTATTAATTGGCCTCGGACTAATCAATAAACCCGACTGAAAAATTGTTGCTACTCCTCTTCTTCGCCCAGTATGTTGAGGATTGTGAAAATTTAAATAATTAAGGGTTGACTCATTTGCACTAACATATCATCTTCTGTGAGACAAAATAAATTAATCAGATTATCACAAATAAAGTATTTTAAGAGAGAGCTCTTATGTTCAATAACCCACCTTTATTACGAATCTGAAACAGGCGGACCCAAGATTCAGCCAGACACAGTACTGAAAATTTAAAAGGTTTATTCAGCCACAGGAAAAAGTCACTCAGGTAAAACTCCACACAGCTTCTGGGAATCACTGGGGCAGAAAGAGGGATTAGTGACTTGTAGTTTCTCCAGATATTGCAGGGATCAGAAAAGTCACTAACCTGCTTTTGTCTTGAGTAGAACTTGAAACCCAGAAGGGAAACCTCGGTGGGTGGCAGGCAGTGATCAGTACAGGTAAGATGTGACTTCAGGCTGAATAATCCAAGGGCAAGGCTGGCTCAATAATCCGAGGACAGAAACAGGGTCAATGATCGGAACAAGAGACGTCAGGCAAGGGGCAGGCAGAGGCATAAACCTGATGCAAGAAACAGGGTCGACAACCAAAATCCAAACAGTCCGAAAGGGAGCAGGCAGAGAGGCAAAAATCCAAGAGGCAAGGCAAGGTCAAGAAACAATGATCAGACAGGAAGGAACGCTGGATATCTACTCACACGATGGCTTTCAAAAATCTACAAGTTGGGGCTCCACGAAGGGCTTGACCTGAGAAACGTGGAACGTGGAGTGAATCCTCATAGAATTGGGTAATCTCAGCCGTACAGCGACAGGGTTGATGATCTTGGAAATTGGGAAAGGTCCAACAAATCGGGTGCCAATTTCCGGGATTCTACCCTTAATGGAAGGTCCTTGGCGGAGAGCCAAACTTTTTGCCCCACCTGGTACTTAGGGGCAGGGGTCCGTCTCTGGTTGGCCGTTCTTGACTGAACCAGTGACATTCTGATCATCGACCTTCTGGCCTTTCTCCATATTCTTTGGCACCTTAGGGCAGCCGCTTGGGAGGATGGAACATTAGCCTCTCTCTCCTGAACCGAAAACATGGGTGGCTGGAAACCAAAAACAACATGAAAAGGGGACAAACCAGTGGCACTTGATTGCATAGAGTTCATGGCGTATTAAACCCAGGGCAAATTTTGTGACCACTTAGTCGGGTCTGACTCACATAAGATGCAAAGTTTGGTTTCCACTTCTTGGTTTGCCCTCTCAGTTTGACCATCAAACTGAGGATGACCATCAAACTGAGGATGAAAACCTGAAGAGAGACTGATAGAAATTCCCAACAAGGAACAGAACTCCTTCCAAAAACGTGACACAAACTGGGGTCCTCTATCAGTATCTCACCCATCTCCTTTGCAGACGGGAGCTTCTCCAGGGGCACCAGATGAACCATCTTAGAAAATCTGTCAATTATGGTCAGTAGAACAGAGTGACCATTTGACACCGGTAAACCTGTTACAAAGTCCATAGCAATGTGTGACCATGGGCGAGGGGGAATGGGCAATGGGTGCAACAACCCCGCAGGGGGGCGATGAGAAGGCTTGGCTCGACAACATTGAGTGCATGCAGAAACAAAGTCTTTGACATCCTTAACCAGCGATGGCCACCAAAACTGAGTTTGAACTGTTTGAATCATTCTGCTGATTCCAGGATGACAAACGAGACAAGAGCAATGACAAGACTCCAGTACCTTTGGCACAAGGCGTTTAGGAACAAAACAGCGGTCTGGTGGGCATGATGGTGGGATAGGCAGATCCCTAATGGCCTCCTGGACCTCCTTTTCCACCTCAACTCGGGACACAGACTACCTGACGGGTTCAGGAAGGATAAACTCCTCTTCACCCGCAGACTGAGATTCTGTGGGCTCTTGAATCTGGGATAGGGCGTCAGGTTTGCCATTTTTACACCCTGGCCTGTAAGACAGGGAGAAATTAAAACGACCAAAAAACAGAGCCCACCTTGCCTGCCTGGGGTTCAGCCGTTTTGCTGATTTCACGTACTCCAAGTTCTTATGGTCAGTCCACACCATAAACGGCTCCTTAGTCCCCTCCAGCCAATGTCTCCACTCTGTCAATGCCAACTTGACGGCCAGCAACTCTGTTTCCCACGTCGTAATTCCGCTCAGCCTGTGACAGAGTCCTTGAGAAGAAGGCACATGGGTGAACACGATCATCCTCACCTCTTTGACTTAATATGGCTCTGACCCCAGTGCTTGAGGCATCCACCTCCACGATGAACTGTCTCTCTGGGTCAGGAGACTGTAACACTGGAGCTGACGTGAAGAGGTCCTTCAACCTATTGAAGGCCTTCTCTGCATCCTTATTCCACAAACATTTCGCTTTGGAAGAGGTAAGAGCGTTCAGGGGAGTAACAACCAGGCTGTAATTTCTAATAAACCTCCTATCCTCCTAAGTCACTGTCTCAATTGGGTAATGGGTGGATAACAGTACAGAAGTTGCAGAGAGGTGTGTTAAACCGCGGCTGCTTACTGGTCTGAACCCTGGGTTGTCAGAGTTTTCGAGAACCATAATATTACATAAGATTGCTTTAGAGTTGGACCTCACTTATCTTTAAATAATTCAAATGTGCAGAGATTTTATTAAGATACTCTCTGACAAAATCTCTGTTTTTTAAAAAGAAATTTCTTCAGAGGAACACTTACTATCCTGTTTGAGTAATTTTACTTAAAGCCTCCAAAACCAGATTTAGCCAATATTAATATTCACATATTATTAATCACTGAAAATAAATTCCTGGTACCTGGTGTTTAGTACATACAATTTACCAGAATTAACTAAGACCTGATAAAGGATGAATGAATGAATGAATAAATGAATAAATAAATAAATAATGAATGAATGAATGAATGAATGCTCCTGTGTTAACTAAGGTTACTAAGGTAAGTGAGAAATATCCAAAACAAATATGCAATGGTTATTGTTTTCTCTAATTGTTCATGTTGTGTAATAATAAAAAAAATGAAATCCTTGTTAAATTAGCTGCAGTATGAGACAAAAAAAAACATTACAATAATGACTCTTTATTGGACTGTAGCCATATTCCTTCAGAGATAGAGAACATCTTTTTCTGCTCCATTTACTCTATCTAAAGAAAAAGCTGCTTTCAGTGAAGTTTTTAATAATATTTTTTCTCCAGTCTATCTTTTCTTTATTAAGTGTTCTAAAATGTACCTATAGATGAGATAAGTGGAACAATATCTTATCAACTGCAAAAGCATCATAAGCAGCTATTCACAAGTACTCTGTTTCTAAAACATAACCACACTCTTCTTTTTGACTAACAATATCATCACACACAGCTAAACAAACCCTTGTGCTGAGGTCAGCAGTTGTCTCACTTTTTACTCTTTGTACTTGTTCAGAAAGTTTTAAGGATGTGCCTCTGGAAAAATATTTCTGGAGGATACAGAACTTCTTCCTGTGTGATATGGAGATTTGAATGGCACAGAAGGGTAACCTTCAGGCATATTTTAAAAATGAAAATAATTTGAAACTATTTCTCTCTCTTGTTTCTCGTGTTTTAAAAGCTATTATTGATGGTGGAATATCCTAAATGTATCATATGTTGATTACTCGTACTCGTCGTCTTCCGCTTATCCGGGACCGGGTCGCGGGGGCAGCAGACTCAGCAGAGATACCCAGACGTCCCTCTCCCCAGACACCTCCTCCAGCTCCTCTGGGTGGAGCCCAAGGCGTTCCCAGGGCAGCCAAGAGACATAGTCCCTCCTGCGTATCCTGGGCCATCCCCTGGGCCTCCTCCCGGTGGGACGTGCCTGGAACACCTCCCGAGGAAGGTTTCCAGGAGGCATCCGGTATAGATGCCCGAGCCATCTCAACTGGCTCCTCTCGATGTGGAGGAGCAGCGGCTCTACTCCGAGCCCCTCCCGGATGGCAGAGCTCCTCACCCTATCTCTAAGGGAGTGCCCGGCCACCGTATGGAGGAAGCTCATTTTAGCCGCTTGTATCCGGGATCTCATTCTTTTGGTCGTGACCCAAAGTTCATGGCCATAGGTGAGGGTAGGAACGTAGACCGACTGGTAAATCGAGAGCTTTATGTTGATATGTTGATTAGTGTTGATCAATATCTAAAATCTCTCTGGCCATTTTTTTTGTTGGATTGACAAATGTTACCGTCATTTAAAAAACATATTTAAAGTTTAATATCAAACATTTTTACAATAACTGAGTCCAGTCCAGTTACTCATGTGGGGTTTTGGACAAAACCAAGTGCCCCCAATAGTATAAAAGCTCCATAATGCTTTGGTTTTATTGTTATTCCATTTGAATGTTTTTTTATTTGATTTGTTTATTTTCTTTATTTTAGTTGCAGTTTAGTTACTTATTACTTATATGAGGAAAATTTCACAGTTATTGACAAGTTTATTTTTGCTACAGTTGCATTGCTTGCACTGCCTGATTTTATCCTAAGCGAGAACTAGCAGTTTACCATTCTCAACTAAGCAGGAAAATAAACAAAGGGTCACATGTTTTCAACTTCACAGCCACACAAAAGCAGTTTTTGCATTTCTATCCAGTTGTTGAATTGCATGTTGTCTTTGTGTAACCCCCATCTGCAGGAGCAGACCATAATTATGTTCCATCTAAACTACACTTACCCATACTTTGTTCACTGGCAGCTTGTGACCATAATAACTGCCAGGAGATGTTCAGAGAAGCTAAAGAAACTCTGAAATGTCATTGTGAAGCAAAGGTCAGGATGTACTTTGTGAGCCACAGGGAGCTGATATAAATGCCATCACTGATTGTGTGACAGACTAAATAAACTTTATTGTGGACCATCTGTACCAGAAAAGTGATGTGCGTCACCCATTAAGAAATCCTTAGATAATCAAGGATGTAAGTGTGTGGCTGAACAAGAAAAAGAAATCCTTGAAGGACATTGACTCATTGTTATTGTGGTTTTGCAGCTTCAAGGTGATAGACTTTCAGACTGTGTTTTTGATTCAGGTCTAAAAAAGGCTTATCATTCTCCTTGACTATGCCACACAAACCTCACATCCTCTTTGGACCCATATATTCTCCTGTCACAGTTTCATTGACATTAACACAGCCTCCTCAACATTTCCTCCTACTTAAGGACGCTGAAATCCCTCACCCTGTCCCCCTTTGCGTTAACCGTCTGTCCTCATCAATCATGTAAGGATCAGACCTGGCTAGACTGAACTGGAACAAGGTTGAATGTCCAGATAGTGACGACCCCAGCATCCTAAAAGCCCTTATCTGTATGTGCACAAATTTACTGCAGGACCTTTACAAAATAAAACATGTTGTAAACATCTGTTTAGCAGCTCCCCCTATTACAACAATCCTGTTTGGATGCCCTAGTACATTTAACATAATGTAGCTGCAAATCCATGTGGGAACTTTTAAAAAAATGGGGGTTGATGCCCCTACAACAGCCTGGGTTATTGACTACCTGTCAGCCACAACAGTTAATAAGACTAAAAGGCTGTCCAACATAGGGGTCAGTAATACAGGAACACTGAATGCTCAACATTTCTCTTCTTATTGTTTGCTTCAGATTTCCGTTACAGCTGAGTGTCCTGTCACCTGCAGAATTACTCACATTACTCTGCAGTTGTCATGTTGTTGTGTTGGGCAGGAACAGAAACATCTCATTTTAAATGCGATGTAGGGGCATCAAAAATAAGGGTGGTTTTTGTTTTTTGTTTTTTTTAAACCAGGAGTAAGACACTTATTTCTGTGCTAGAAGCCATAGTGGTGGTGGTAAAAGACTAAATATTTGAGTGTTCATCTGGACAAAAGATTGGTCTAAAAATGCATCTCTGAGGCTGTTTACATGAAGAAATAGAGCAAAAAGTATTCGAAAATCTTTGCGTTTTTTTATGCTTATAGCAAGGCTTGCTTTGAGTCTGTGGTGAAATATATAAATTTCTTTGAAGCCATCTGTTGGGGCAGCAGAATCCGTACACAGCGACTAAAAGAGACTGAACATCCTGAATAAAAAGGCTGGCTCTCTGCTGGGGACTTCTCTGAAACCCCTGGAGCTGACATTCCAAGAATAAATGAATGTACATAAAAGATGAAAATGAGAATGAAGCGGCTAAAGCATGAGACAGCAACCTCTGGCAGTGTCCAGTGAGGGGTGTAAAGGGCAGTGTGCCTCTAATGCAGATTCAGAGCTTACTGGCAGGGTGACTAATGACCTACAGTGCTCTCAATTATTATCACATGCACACATACATTCGCCCAAACCTCCATATGATTCACTCTAGTTAAAGCTTTGTAGAAGTATGACTCAGCTGCAGCTTTCTGTCTCTATTTCAATTTCACAAGACCCGTAGACTCAAGTTCTAAATGAGGACATCAGCACTCTGGGAAATAGGTTTGTCCCACAGAAAAGCCACCCCTGGACACAGCAAATTAGCTTTCTGGCCTGCCACAATCAATGTGAAAGTGGGTCACGCTAATTCCTAGGGTCATATCTTTCATCACGCTACAATCTTATATTTTAAAGGTGCTTTCACCACTCATGCATTGACTTTATTTTTGAGACAGGGTGTTTATAAGGTTTTGTATCAGTTAAAGACCTACCATAGCAGTTTATCTTAACATACTTTTCTGTTTTTATAAGGTCATCATTGCTAGAGCTGTCTTCTCGTTTGTTTAGGTGTGGCCTTGATTAGTGTTGTTGGAGAATGGTGCTAATTTTGGAGAATGTTGCTAAAGAGCTTCCTAAAGAAAGAAACAGCACCAGTCGCCTTCAATAGTTGTAGTGTTTGGGTGGGGCTATGTTCCCGTGGTGTGCTCTTTGCTGGTTGCCGGGTAGTAGTGCTATCTTTTATTCTGCTGATATTGGGGATGTTGCATTTTATGGATGCGGTGGGGATGTAGGGAGCGTTTTGAGCTCAGCCAAGGGGCATGCTGGGTCTTGGCCCTTGTCTGCCCCTTGCTGCCATGATTTTCTCTGTGTCCACAGACTGTTGGGCCTGCTCCCAGGCATGGTGGGAGTGTCCCCCCTTCTTGTCCCTTTTGAACCCCCTCCCAAATTTAATTTCAGACAGTGCTTGCCTCCATGTCTTCACACACATTTATGCAAGTATATGCAGACATGCCCGCAATTCAGTGCACAACATAAACGAATACAGTACATTTAAGCAGGTACAACCACAGAATTGCATGCAGCAGGTAGAGAAAGGCCAAAACTGGCAGCAATTTTTAGTTCTGAAGTTAGAATCAAAATTGTTCAAACCCCTGGCAGATTTAGATTTAAAATTATTTTCATTCCACCAAGAGGTATGTATCTGAATGCAAATGACAAAGATAATAGGACAATGTTCAAGGTTTTTTTTTTTTACTGAATTGGTATGTAGTAAATTATTTATACAATAATCAATAGAAAAGCCTTTTTTTGTATTAGAGGAATCAAATTCTTCTTATAATTGCTAACAAGCTTTTTGCTTGTCTCCACGGGTATTTGTGACCATTCAGCTTTTGCAATAAGCTTAAAGTCTTTGAGGTTAAAGACCTCCTTAGGGCCTTGACAGATCTCTCGGTGTGCATGTGAGCCAACTGGACTCACAGACAAGTACACTCCCCTTTTGACATTATTTTTAGTTCAGCTGAACAACTGCACTCCACTCACAGTAACAATTTTCACTATAACCATTTTAGGGACTCTAATGTGTCTATTCAGGGCAGAGAAAAAGAAAAGAAAAGAAAAGAAAAAATGTTTTCTATCGATAATATCACTGCAGTTTTTAAACCATTGTCCCTTAGATATCAATAAACTATACAGGAAAAACAGCAGATCTCTCCTCTGTATTTCTTAAAAGCAAGCGTTGTCGTACTTTTTCTTCTTCTGTCTACATGTCTGGACTCTGGAAGGGCCACAAAAAAAATTTTGTATTGTGAATGTATGCACTTCCAGTCAAAATATTGGTCAATACAATATTGGTCAAATTAAACAAATATTGTAAGCCTTACTGTACTTATTGTCAGGTTTTTTTTTCAATTAGATGTGCTTGTTATTGTCTCTTGGTTTTTTCCCACCCTTTGTTTTTCCTTTCGTCTCATCTGTAATTCTTTGTCTTTATTGTCTTTTTTTTGTCCCACTGTACGCTTTGTTGGCTAAACCAGATGCTATCTATCATACCTTGAATTCAATAAATGGGGGATATTTTATTGCCCTTTGTAAAGCAAATCTCCACAGACACTGTAGAGCAACCAGACCTGCCATACTGTTAGTCTTACATTAAATATGTTCCTTGAGCTAGGCTGTAATGCTTGTGTGGTATGTTTGCATGAACTTGCTTCTGGGATTTCACTAATTGTTAAAAAGTTTGACTCGTTTCCTCCAAACCTCATGTAGGTTAAATGAGTAAAGGAAGTTTTTTATGTTTTCCTTTTAGCTCATTCAGCAATACAAAGATGTTTTTAAAAGCTGTCTTAACATTAAGCAGCCTTATTCATTTTTTCTACTGGTATTTACATGCATTGAAAGAAGGATAATTCTTGCATAAAACTCATAAAAAACGTATTCAAACTGGCTTGCTAGAGGATAGCATCTCTATATCAGTGCTGCCAGGTTTGGCCTTTAAGCCGGAGCCTCCAGTCTGGATGGCTCGCAGACAGCGCTGCCTGCAGAATATGCCTGCAGCCCCAGGAGAGCCTTCTATCCTGCTGCATCTGCTCTTCTTGCTTCTCACACACATCCATCCCGCCTGCTCGGCCTATCAAACCTTGGGTTCCCTCCAGCCCGCCCCAGTCTCCCTTCCCTTCCCCGTTTCCCTCCATTGTCCCCTCTTCCCCTGGTTCCCCTTCTCTTTCTTCGCTTCACTGGGCTTGTGAAGGTGAGCCCATTCCCAAGTGGTACAACTGTACAGATTGCAATGCTTCCTGCTGAAATGGTGGCTGTTCCCCTGTGAATACAACCTTTTAAAACGGGTCTGTGTTGTTCATCATCTTTCACTTTATTAATCTTTTGTTAGGCTTTTTTTGTCTGCTATACCTGATTTACTTCTATATGTCCTTATTATTTAGTCTCTATGCCTCTCCTAAGTCAACTCTCCTTGACATGACAAGCAGAGGAGCCTGCTTGATGCGTCACCTTATAGCAATACTAATAGAAAGTAAACCTCCCCTTTTGTTTAAGGCCAGTTTGGTGACAGCTGTCATCCCATTACTTGTCCCTTAAAGCTCCTTTATGAGCAAGACTTGAGGTTCAATAGGTTCAATGACAACAGGTTCAGAGATGCTCCAGACAGCTTTCATGTAGCTTTATCTCTGAAGGTCATGTGTGAATGCTGTTGCCGTGCAGAATTGAGAGGGTATTTTTATCATTAATTGATCTTGTCATAAGGTTACTTAAACAGATTTTGTACCACTTTCTGTGATTTTAATACTTGGTGGAGGGAAATATTCAATGTATTAGATGTCAAATGTCACTTTTATGAAGAACATTAAACTAGCTCCAGGTTTTTTTTAAAGATCAGTTGATATACAGTTTAGATCAAAAATGTACGTCCATTTATCATGGCTATGAATGTCATATATAAATGATTTATATGTTTACAAATGCAGTTTCAATAGTTTTATTTTTCTTTAAACAAACATTGGGTGCACAAGTTAGAATTTAGTCTGGATTTTCTTTATGACACAGGATCAAAATTATAAATACTGGTTCACAAATACTCCCAAAAGAAATTCTTTTAAAAAGGTCTCTGAGCAATAAACTGCATGTTAGTATGTATTAGCAAGGTCCTAGCCTAATTCTGAATGTATATTTGAACATTCATCTTGACAGAATTGCTAGCATTCAGTTAAATTAATCAATTTTCTGGCACTGAGTTTTAAGTGTAGTCCATACATTATAGTTGAGGTTGGAGCTTTAGGAAGACAGTTATCAGTTTTGATATCCATTTGCGACCATCTTGTTGGAACACCTGATTGTTTGAAGTTCTATCCATGTCCCCGAAACTCGCACTTTGTATCAAATGATATTGGTCAGGATGTTTAAGAATAGACCGGGAACTATCAAGCCTGAAGCTTTTTATAAACCGAAGATGCTGGAACATCAATATCATTGCAAGTTTAACATAAGCATGGATTAAGATGGTAGCCCTGCACTAAAATCAACAACTTTAAGCATGTCTGAAGATGGCAGCTACCCACATGGTCAAGCCTCATGCTTTCTATGAAAAGGTTCTATGGTTAGAGGAGACAAAGACCCATTTGGCCTCAATGACGAAAGTATTTTTGGACAAGTTAAGGTGTGGCTTTCAAACTTGAGGACACCGTTTTGCTGCCAGTGATACTGGTGCATTGTTCAAAATGGATAGAATATTGAAGACCAAGCCTGCCTCATAATACTTTGACTGCACCTTAAATCAGCTGTTTGATGGCTGAACCTGGAAACAACTGACTGTTTCAACAGGATAATAATCCATAACAAACACCAAAACTGGTTTTGATGTGTGTTTGAATTGATAAAGCAGGGAATTAATAAAACAACTTAACCCCTATTGAAAATGCACGTGCTTTGCTTGTTGGTCTATACCAGGAGACCAACAAGTTAAAATGGCCTCTAGCAATTCTGAAAGGAAATTATTCAGCTAGAAATATGCCAGTAGTTGGTTGGGCTCAATTAAAAATTGGTGGTTTCTTTACAACATGCTAAGGAACATTTATCAAAATATTTGTGATGTTGTTTGTATATATTTGGGACTGTATGTATAATCTATATGCTGTGTAGAAAAGAGAGAATCTACAGTAAATCAAACTTCCATCCAACCATCCGTTTCCCATACCCGCTTCTTCCATATAAGGTTGCAGGGAAGCTGGTACCTATCTCCAGCAGTCTAGGGGTACACAGGTCACCAGTCCATCGCAGGGCAACACAGAGAGACACAGGACAAACAACCATGCACACACCTGCTTATACCTAAGGGCAATTGAGATAGACCAGTTAACCTAACAACCACAGTGGGAGGAAGCCAGAGTACCCATAGAGAACCCACGCATGCATGGGGAGAACATGCAACAATGCAACCAACTGCACTACTGTGCAACCCTAAATCAAACTTCTGCACACAATTCTTATGTTCTTTTTTTTAATCAGTGTAGTTATATTCTGTAACCAAAGCCCTAAATTGACATGATTGCCTGGCTGGAACGTTACCTGATAATTTGAATTAGAACCTACGCTTCTAGATAAATAAAAAAACAGACACCAATTTATTTTTTAATACTAACAGAGAAAGCCAACCTTGACAGCATACGATTTGACATCCGCTTCAGTCAAATTCTCTCCACATTCGCCTGTGTTCCCATGCTCTTGTAAACAGTGTTATCTTCCCGTCCTGTTGCTGCAGGTAAATTCACTGCCCCTTTGTCTGTGTTTGTGCAGGTTTTTGGAGATTATTATCACTTCAGGCACCATGCCGTGGAGAAGAGGGCATTGTCAGGCCACAAGGGAATACACATCAGACTGCAAAAAGAACCACAGGTAAGACTGGTGTCAGTTCTCTTCACTGTGACACTCCTTATTGGCAACAAAAAGCTGAAAGGCAGATTGGATAACACAGTGAATGTGTGTACATCACTAGCAAAAAGGATGCAGGCATCAGTGACAGCTTGTCAATCGTTTTTTTTTTTTTTTGGTCCACACTGTTCTTTCCATCTGTCCCACTGACACACTTCAGGGCACCACATAGTTGCAATTATGCCAAATAGAAATGTTTTAATGATTACCTTAAACTTTTGCTGGGCTTTAAAACTAATGTGTGCAGATAACTAAAGAGAATTTTCTAAATCATAAATTCAGTCTGTGGTTTGGTAGTATTCTATATGTAACAAAAAATGTTTAGTGTGAATAATATGTAGTTCCAAAAAGCAAAAGAGGCAAAGAGAAGAAGTTATATTTTGTGTTTCTTTCTTACTAGGGGCCAGAAAATTAACCTATCAATGTTGTATATATGCTGCTGCAGCACAAGAGAAATGTCTGGTAGTCTCCCACAGTCACCAGCAGCATGTATTGATTTTATTTCTTCCTCCAAAGAATATAAAATTTTTCAATTTCAAAACTATTTTATGTTGTTGCAGTTTTATACAACATTTTGAAAAAAATAATAACTGCAGCCTTTTGCTATTATAGTTAAATTTTAAAATCCAGGGTGCTGCATTGTTAGCTTGTGTGCACATATTTGCCGTATATACCCTCTTTTCAGTGTTGCTGCCAGGGGACTGCCACCATCACGCTGCTGCCATTTTTACAATTGAAAAGAGGGAGGCAGCTATGTCAATCACTCCTATATAATGCATCTGAAGCAGCATCTGACTGGTGCTAAAAACATTGGTAGTTACCAGATGAGATTTGAAGTTTCCCATCTGTACTCAAATAGATCTCCCAAGTGGTGGTTAAAGAATTTTTCTTTTTTTTAAATCCTGTCTGGAAGGTTGAGGATAGTACTCATGTGGTCTGACAAGCACCAAGCCTTCAATGCATATTAGTAAGATATGTTGACATTTACTGTGGGCAAGAGTCGAGGTGAAATCTCCCTGAGTTTTCGCATACAGAGAAGTCTTTTAGCGTGTTGAGAAGGTACCATAGCAATATGATTATAAGATTTGTTCTCAGATCTGATTTGTTCCCAGATCTTAAAAAAATCTAAAATGAGAAACCAATGAGGTTTAGCAAGGGCAGTGGCAGATTCAAGGATTTTGTTATTTTCACTAAAACAGGCTTAATAATGCGCAATACTCAGTTACAGATTGCTGTGCTGCAGCGAAGGACAAAATGCACAATTAAAACAAAAATTACAGGCTCAGTTAACAGTTGATGATTTTCTGCTGCTATTATCTGTCAAAGACAGGAATTAATCAAGAAGATGCACTCAGAAAGGTTTTGGTTTAATCTGTTTATTTAAATTTGAATCAGACAAATCAGAGCATCTCGGAGTTAAGAGTGGAGCCTTCTCGAAGCTGTAGATTTAAAGCCTCAAGTGATAGAAAAACGTTTTTTACAATGGATATTCCATATCAGAGGTCAACAGTTCAAGTTAACTCAGTAGTTGAACTCTAATCTATCAAGGGCATTAGGGTATTGGCTAAAAAGCAACAACTTGTACCAAATGTACCCAAACACCTACACAACCAAAAAGCAGAGAAAACCTCTGGCAAAGAATAGCTGCTGCCAACAAAAGCAACTCCATGGCATAGGTGAGTGGGATTGTGCTTCCGTGTGTTTATTTAAGCCCGTCTGTTTATTCATTTGGGTCTGTGAGACTATCTAATACGCAGGGTGAGAAAGAAAAAAGGTTTTGCTTCATGTGGTTTAAGAAAACAGATTTAGAAGGCAATAAAAGCAGAAAGGTTGGATTTAGATTAGTCATCACTAAGCTGTGAGCTTGTTACTGTATTTTCTCCTCCTAATCCAGAAGCTGCATTTCACGCAACGACCATTGTCTCCTTTCCTCTGCTTCTGTGGCACTAGCATGCCGCTTATCACTGTCCCCTTTGAATAATTGCGCAGTGGCAAGATGACATTGACAGTTGCATAAGCTTTTACCATTATGTTTGTATCCACCCTGTGAGGACAAGAATTGATTTGTTTTGGGTTGGCTGCTGATCGTTTTGCATAAAATACAGTCTAGGACAGTTTACTGCATAGTGTTTTAGCGAACACTTTTCTCTTTCTTCCTCTCCTCACTTCTCTTTAAGCTGTGCAACAGTTTGTATCTTACTGAAGACCGTGTTCAGTATTTTATTGTCTGCAAAAGTCTGTAGTGAATAGAGATGGTAATATTCTAAATTTGTTATTGGCAGCAAATCTAATAGAGAAAGAAAAACTAATATCCCATTGGTTTATCTCCCAGCCGTCTGATTCTGTAAACTCATTTGTGACGTTCAGTGCTCCTGGTAAAAATCTGAAATATAAACTGTCATAGAAGAAAACACTTCACTTTTCAAAAGTATTTTTGCCTTGAGATGGTAAGTATGGAATATTGTATAAAAAACTTAATGATTAACAAGGATAACAGTTGTGGGTGACATAATAAATGAAGGCCACGTATGTGCCTGTACAAAAAGAAGGGTCCCATATTGATGATTTTGGATAGCTTCAAAAACTAATAAAAACACCAATAGTCTGGACTTAATGTTTCATTCTCAGCTGACCTTTTTAGGCAATAAACATGGATTTGAATCAACAAATAGCAGCAGATAATTTATTAGTCTTTTTATGTTACGTTTTGGTATTAAAGAGAGCCTACCTTATGGGTACATTATCAAAAATGCTATTTAAACAGGGTTCCTATGCTGTCTAGAAATATATAGAAATAGAAGTATTTTCCAGTTATGGATAAGTATGGAAAATTATTTGTTTTTCCAGACTTTATTCAGCAGAAAAGCACTGAGAACTAGAAATTTAAGTCTGAAGAAGTATAGAATTTTGATGTTAAACATTTAATACATTTTTTTAAAGAACTGCTATCAGAGATCTTGAAGAGCCTTTTTCATCACGTTTTTTAGAGAGATCCAACAGTCATAGTTTTTTTTGGCTGATCTCCATTTTTTGTAAAACTTTTACATGGCGACTTAGATTTTAGCAGATGGAGATTATAAAAAACTACAATGAACAGGTTTCAAAATATTTTTTCTAGCCTTCCTGGTATGAGGTTTAATTTATTATTTAGATCAGGAGTAGAGGCAATGTCACTCAGTATATGAGGGAGCAGTTGCTGCAAAACTGTTATTTATAAACAAAGATTAACTGATTTTGTGTTGACCAGTGTTGGAAGTGATGGCGTTAGTAACTGTGTTACTTTTTCGATACTGGAGTAATCTAATTACTTTTGTCATTTCCGTAATGCCGCTATGATGTTACTACATCATGTTACTACAACTCAATAAGCGGAGTTTAAAAGGAGCACAGTCTGCTGCTGCGCAGAGATCTGCTTTTCTCCCGCTGGTGCAGTGAGTGTTTTTTAAAGCTCTTCAAGGAAAAAGCAGGACGTGGGGGAGAGGGTATGGACAGATAGCGGTATACGTGTCACTGATTGGCCTGAAAAGGCATCAGGTAGACAGATTTTCACCACACGGTCAGAGTAAACTGACAGCAAGAGAGAAACATGCCAATGGAGGGGAGTCTTGTGAATTCAAAGAAGGCATTTGAAAGTTGGAAGTATAGGCAATATTTCACGTTCTCTGAAGTTAAAGGCAAAAATGTGCATTTGATTTGCAAGTTATGTCCGGGAACATAGAAATTATCCACGTCCCATGACCAGCAACTCCAACCTCATGAAGCACCTCGCATCGTCTCACCCCTCCACAACACTTGTGGCTAACAACTTGAGCCAGCGCGAGCTCCAACAATCCTACACCGTGCAAACAAAATAGGCTTGATTTTTCTGGTCAGCAACTTGTAACATCATTTTAGATTCTAAAAAGTAACTGAATAATTACTTTGACTAGTAACTAGTTACTTTGATAGTGCAGTAGCTGAGTTACTAACTCAGTTACTTTTTGGGAGAAGTAACAAGCAACTATAATTAGTTACTTTTTTAAAGTAACGTTCCCAACACTGGTGTTGACATTTTAGACAATTTTTAGCATGTTATATTAGCAAATAGCGGGGATACAGTATTTCACAAAAGTAAATTTCCACTTTTTTATATTTTATTTTATCTTTTCATGTGACAACACTGAACATATGACACTTTGATACAATGTATAGTAGTCGGTATACAGCTTGTATAATAGTGTAAATTAGCTGCCCCCTTAAAATAACTTAACACAGAGCCATTAATGTCTAAACCACAGGCAACAACAGTGCCCTAAATAAAAATGTCCAATTTCTGTCCAAAGTGTCATTATTTTGTGTGGCCACCATTATTTTCCAGCACTGGAAAATACCAGTACCATAACTCTCTTGGACATGGAGTTCACTGGAGCTTCACAGGTTGCCACTGGAATTCTCTTCCACGTCTCCATGCCAACATGACAGACCTGGTGGATGTTAGAGACCTTGTGGTCCTCCACCTTCTGTTTGAGGATGCCCCACAGATGCTGAGTAGGGTTTAGGTCTGGAGACATGCTTGATGAGTTCATCACCTTTACACTTTGTAGTGGTCGTATTCCTCATCTGGTTGCCGCCACACACGCTTGACACCATCTGAACCAAATAAGTTTTTCTTGGTCTCACCAGAATACAGGACTTGTTACCAGGAATCCATGGCTTAAGTCTGCTTGTCTACAGTAAACTGTTTACAGGCTTTCTTGTGCATCGTCTTTAGAAGAGCCTCAGAGTGTTTTGTTTTGGGGTTTTTTTGCCATGAGGTGCCATGTTGAACTTCCAACGACCAATATGAAAGAGTGAGAGTGATAACACCAGATTTAACATACCTGCTCCCTATTCACACTTTAGACCTTGTAACACTAATGAGTCACATGACACTGGGAAGAGAAAATGGCTGACTGAGCACAATTTGGACATTTTCACTTAGGGGTGTACTCACTTTTATTGCCTGTGGTTTAGACATTAGTGGCTGCGTTTTGAGTTATTTTGAGTGGACAGCAAGTTTACACTGTTATACAACCTGTACATTGACTACTTTACATTGTTTCAAAGTGTGATATCTTCAGTGTTGTCCCATGAAAACATAATGAAATATTTACAAAATATGAAGTGTGTATGCACTTTTGTGAGATACTGTACCATTACTAGTCTCCATGTTTATTACTTGTGAAACATGTACAGTACAATGGAGATTTTCAAAAGGCTGCCAACATTTCCAAATTCAGAATTAGACAGAGCCACAATGCTGTAACACATTCCTTCTTTTTGGTATCTACTGGAAGTCCGTTTTTGTTTTGTTTTTTGCCAAATATTGAGATTTTATAAGTTTATACAGACAGCTCAAACATTCGGTAAAATGTATCAACAATGGGAGTATTAAACATTGTGTTCAAGCCTGAAACAAAACACAAACAAAATCAACTGTATGCCTCTCCCAATCTTAATCATAATGCCACCCCCCATAAAGTCCATATATCATCTCTATTTCGAGATATCAAATTCAGCTGTTTTTGAACCTCAAGAAAATTGTCTTTGAGAACTGCAGTGGATATCCTCCATCACTCGCTCTATCCTCTGTCATGTTCAGATCTTTAAAATACATAATAAAGGAATTCCAGATGTACTCAAATCCTGTTTGCCCTTTAAAATATATGTAATCTTTTCCAAAGGGAGCGTAAGTGACATCTGTCGGGTCCATTGGATGCTATTCGGTCCATGAGTCTGAACGATATACATCTTTTTCCATTGAGCAAACTTAAGTTTATAAATATTTGTTCATTTTTAGTGTAGTTATATTTTCTGGCTACAGCCCAAACACAAACAGCGTTGGATCTAATATTATTTGCTTGGAAATAATTTCTTCAATTACATCCTTTACCTTTGTCCAAAAAAACAAAATTGTCCTACAGTACCACATGCAGTGAACCAAAGTACCCTTCTCTTCTGTACATTTTGGACATATATCAGGTATCTCCCTGCTATACCTATTGAGGTTCTCTTGTGTTATGTAAACCCGCATTAACCATTTGAATTGGACCATTTTAAGACCTGTGTTGATAGAGCTAGTATGGACCAATGCACATGCTGCTTGCCAATCTTCCTCAGATAGTTCTAGTAATAAATCTTCCTTCCAAGCCTTAAGTCTATCGTGAGATCCTTCGGGGATATGTAACATCATTAAGTGGTAGAACTCTGATTTAATACCTGTTCTCAAACTGTCTTTTGTTAAAATTTTTTCCTAAGTTGACTTGGCAGGTTTTGTCAGCTCATTATTTGGCCCGAGCAGGAAGGCCTGCAAGGGCCTATTGTAATTGTTACTCCGTTTATTTAATTCTGGCGACAAATGAATTGCCTTTTTCGTGGCTTTAACATATTCAAAAACTCACCAAATTTGGCGGAGCCATCAGTCGTGTGTGAAATGTATGTATTTTAAGGGTTTCGCAAAAGTCGCAATACAAATGGCTCAACAGCGCCCCCTAAAGTGAGATAGGCCAACTGGTAAGTCCTATAGAGTTGAAAATTGGTACATAGCTAGATCTCCCCAAATTATGAAAAAACGTCTATTGGGGGTATGCCCTAAGACCAACAGGAAGTCGGCCATTTTGGGTCAAAGGGTCATTTTTGGCTCCTACTTGAACCGTCACCTTAACGTGGTGGAGGGGTTTGAGTGCTCAAATGATCCTAGAAGCTATGTTGTCTGGGGCCTAAATTCCCCTGGTAGGGTCTCCCATGGCAAACAGGCTCTAGGTGATGGGTCAGACAAAGAGCGGTTCAAGAATCCCTCATGAGGACGAAAATATCGAGGCATGTGACGTCGCCCGGTACGGCGGAGCCGGGGTCCCACCCTGGAACCAGGACTGGGGTTGGGACTCGCCGGAGAGCGCCTGGTGGCCGGGTTGCTCCTCGCGGAACCCGGCTGGGCCAAGCCCGAATGAGAGACGCGAGGCCGTCCCCCAATGGGCCAACCACCTACAGGGGGAACTGTGAGGGACCGGTGCAAAGAGTATTGTGTGGCGGACGTAGATGGAGACCTCAGCGGCCCGATCCCCGGATGCTTAGGCTGGCTCTAGGGACGTGGAATGTCACCTCGCTGGGGGGGAAGGAGCCTGAGCTTGTGCGGGAGGTTGAGAGATATCGACTAGAAATAGTCGGGCTCGCCTCCACGCACAGCGCAGGCTCTGGAACCCATCTCCTTGAGAGGGGTTGGACTCTCTTCTACTCTGGAGTGGCCCACGGGGAGAGGCGGCGGGCTGGTGTGGGTTTGCTTGTTGCCCCCCAGCTCAGCCGTCTCGTGTTGGGGTTTACCCCAGTGGATGAGAGGGTTGTATCCCTGCGCCTTCGGATTGGGGATAGGTCTCTGACTGTCGTCTCGGCCTACGGGCCGAGCGGTAGTGCGGAGTACTACCCCTCCCGGGGACTCCATTATTCTGCTGGGGGACTTCAACGCCCACGTGGGAAACGACAGTGACACCTGTAGAGGCGTGATCGGGAGGAATGTCCTCCCCGATCTGAATCCGAGCGGTGTTTTGTTATTGGACTTCTGTGCTAGTCACGGATTGTCCATAATGAACACTATGTTCAAACATAAGGGTTTGACGGAGGATTGTGAAATTTGGTACACATATGTACAGGGGTTGGACAATGAAACTGGAACACCTGGTTTTAGACCACAATAATTTATTAGTATGGTGTAGGGCCTCCTTTTGCGGCCAATACAGCGTCAATTCGTCTTGGGAATGACATACACAAGACCTGCACAGTGGTCAGAGGGATTTTAAGTCATTCTTCTTGCAGGATAGTGGCCAGGTCACTACGTGATACTGGTGGAGGAAAACGTTTCCTGACTCGCTCCTCCAAAACACCCCAAAGTGGCCCAATAATATTTAGATCTGGTGACTGTGCAGTAGAGGCTGACATTTTTTCGGGAGTCCCACGGGAATCCCGCGGGACGGGAGACAGCATCAGTAAAGATCACGTGATTGGGACGGTACAGGATAAAAAATTAACGGGAGCAGACGGGAGCGGGAGCTAACCAATAGGAGGGGAAATAAACTAGGATCAATTGTCTTTGGAAATGTAAAACTGAGACTTTGTTATAAACTTTAAGAAAAAAAAACTTGGATTGACGCCGCCATTGTGTAGTTTTTTTTCCAAGAAGCCTATACTATAATGCGAGTCAAACAAACTACAAGACCCACAAGCCAACAGTGCTTCTGCTCGATGTTTTCCACCTGCGTTCAGAATGGAGGGAGCAAACGCAGGTGGAGAACTGGACGTGGTAAAATTGGATTTGTAACGTAAAGTCAGAAATAAGGACTTATCTATTAAACTCATAGAGCTGACAGCAAAGTCACAAAGATTACTGAACTTCAGGAGAGTTGAATGTAGCGGTGTTAACACGCAGTCTGCTGCGTGTAAAACGTGTTTAGTCGTAATCAAGTTCACCAGTGATTAAGGGACACTTGTAAGACAGATTCTGGATTAAATCAGCCCTGCATCTCTTCATTCATCAAACCAAAAGTACCATAAAGTCTCATCTGACCAACAAAACTGCTGCATGTGCACTAAAGATTTAAGAGGTTAGGTACGGAAGCCCGTGAGGGGACATGTGGGAACTTTATTTCTTTTGCGTCCCCATGCAATACAGGTCCTTCTCAAAATATTAGCATATTGTGATAAAGTTCATTATTTTCCATAATGTCATGATGAAAATTTAACATTCATATATTTTAGATTCATTGCACACTAACTGAAATATTTCAGGTCTTTTATTGTCTTAATACGGATGATTTTGGCATACAGCTCATGAAATCCCAAAATTCCTATCTCACAAAATTGGCATATCATTAAAAGGGTCTCTAAACGAGCTATGAACCTAATCATCTGAATCAACGAGTTAACTCTAAACACCTGCAAAAGATTCCTGAGGCCTTTAAAACTCCCAGCCTGGTTCATCACTCAAAACCCCAATCATGGGTAAGACTGCCGACCTGACTGCTGTCCAGAAGGCCACTATTGACACCCTCAAGCAAGAGGGTAAGACACAGAAAGAAATTTCTGAACGAATAGGCTGTTCCCAGAGTGCTGTATCAAGGCACCTCAGTGGGAAGTCTGTGGGAAGGAAAAAGTGTGGCAGAAAACGCTGCAAAACGAGAAGAGGTGACCGGACCCTGAGGAAGATTGTGGAGAAGGGCTGATTCCAGACCTTGGGGGACCTGCGGAAGCAGTGGACTGAGTCTGGAGTAGAAACATCCAGAGCCACCGTGCACAGGCGTGTGCAGGAAATGGGCTACAGGTGCCGCATTCCCCAGGTCAAGCCACTTTTGAAGCAGAAACAGCGGCAGAAGCGCCTGACCTGGGCTACAGAGAAGCAGCACTGGACTGTTGCTCAGTGGTCCAAAGTACTTTTTTCGGATGAAAGCAAATTCTGCATGTCATTCGGAAATCAAGGTGCCAGAGTCTGGAGGAAGACTGGGGAGAAGGAAATGCCAGAAGTCCAGTGTCAAGTACCCACAGTCAGTGATGGTCTGGGGTGCCGTGTCAGCTGCTGGTGTTGGTCCACTGTGTTTTATCAAGGGCAGGGTCAATGCAGCTAGCTATCAGGAGATGTTGGAGCACTTCATGCTTCCATCTGCTGAAAAGCTTTATGGAGATGAAGATTTCATTTTTCAGTACGACCTGGCACCTGCTCACAGTGCCACAACCACTGGTAAATGGTTTACTGACCATGGTATCACTGTGCTCAATTGGCCTGCCAACTCTCCTGACCTGAACCCCATAGAGAATCTGTGGGATATTGTGAAGAGAACGTTGAGAGACTCAAGAACCAACACTCTGGATGAGCTAAAGGCCGCTATCGAAGCATCCTGGGCCTCCATAAGACCTCAGCAGTGCCACAGGCTGATTGCCTCCATGCCACGCCGCATTGAAGCAGTCATTTCTGCAAAAGGATTCCCGACCAAGTATTGAGTGCATAACTGTACATGATTATTTGAAGGTTGACGTTTTTTGTATTAAAAACACTTTTCTTTTATTGGTCGGATGAAATATGCTAATTTTGTGAGATAGGAATTTTGGGTTTTCATGAGCTGTATGCCACAATCATCCGTATTAAGACAATAAAAGACCTGAAAAATTTCAGTTAGTGTGCAATGAATCTAAAATATATGAATGTTAAATTTTCATCAAGACATTATGGAAAATAATGAATTTTATCACAATATGCTAATATTTTGAGAAGGACCTGTATCTCCCTCATACATCATCGGATCCACTTGAAATGTAGTATACATGATCATGAGTTAATGATGGACATGTTGACACAGTCAATTGATGACATCACTTGAGCCCCGCCCACTAAGAAACAAATGAGTGTAGCTTCCATCAGGAAGGTCCGATATACTCCAAACTGAAAATTGTTGATCTTCGT
Organism: Girardinichthys multiradiatus; assembly: GCF_021462225.1. Lineage (NCBI taxonomy): Eukaryota > Metazoa > Chordata > Actinopteri > Cyprinodontiformes > Goodeidae > Girardinichthys > Girardinichthys multiradiatus. The sequence continues at coordinate 34,534,234 of NC_061795.1, read as the reverse complement.
CAGCCCCCAAACAGCTCTATTGGATTACATGGAAATTTGGATCAATAGTGCCCCAAGGACATTTCAAAGGCTATATCTCCCTCATACATCATTGAATCCACTTGAAATGTAGTATACATCATCATGGATCAATGCTGAACATGTTGCCACAGTCAGTTCATGACATCATTTCAGCTTTGCCCACTGATAAAAAACTGAGTGCAGCTTCCATCTGGAAGGTCGGATTTACTCCAAATTTTGAATGCTTCTCGCCAGACCAGAACTCTGCATGACCGAAGATCATTTGACATGTTGCTCACAGGCCCCCTTAGTAACTACATTTGGAATTGAACGGCGGCCAAATTGGTGGCGTGCAACCGGCAATGCCAGGCGCCCGCGGTCGCTGCACAGGCCGAGTTGCGCTTAGGTGCGAGGGCCTTCAATGCTGCTTGCAGCTTTAACTTTGATTTGTTCTTATAAAATTCCTGAGCTGAAGGTATTTGAAAAATGTTTCCTTTCCTTTAAAGTGAAATTTATTTTGTAAATCTTGAAAGCTCATCAGTATGTCCGAGTCTGGTAGATAAACATTTTTAATTATTTGGAGTCCTTTGTCTTTCCATGCTTTAAACATCCTGTCAGCGCTACCAGGTATAAACAATTGGTTACCCCACACCAGACTAAACTGAGACAAACAAGTTGGTTCATTTAAAAGTTTCTTTACGTCTCTCCATACTCTTATCATGTTTTTAAGAAATGGGTTCTCAGTCTGTTTCAGCAGATTAATTATTGAATTTGAATATAGATATGATGGGAGAGTCAATTTTAAGCCCCGAGTCTCCATGTCAGTCCAGTGTGGAAAATGAGTAGTGTAATAAAACATAATAGACCGTAACTGTACAACTCTATAATACAGACGAGAATTGGGTCCTTTCAAGCCTCCCCAGTCATAAGGAAGTTCCTGTTATTCCATAAGAAATGTATCATCTTCTTCTTTATTTGTGAAAAGAATTCGGGAGGAGGCAGAAGGGCGACATTTTGAAATATATTGTGGCTTTGGCAATATATTCATTTTTACTGTATTTATTTTTCCAATCATACATATTGGCAGTGTCCTCCATCTCTCAAACAGATTGTCAACTTCATTTAATATGAGTCTGTAATTCGTCTCAACTACTTGTTCAAGATCTGAAGAAATATGTATTCCTAAGTATTTACAGTGCCTTGCAAAAGTACTCGGCCCCCTTGAACTGGTCGACCTCTTGCCACATTTCAGGCTTCAAACATAAAGATATAAAATTCTAATTTTTTGTGAAGAATCAACAAGTGGGACACAATCGTGAAGTGGAATGAAATTTATTGGATGTGTCAAACTTTTTTAACAAATAAAAAACTCAAAAGTGGGGCGTGCAATATTATTCGGCCCCTTTACTTTCAGTGCAGCAAACTCACTCCAGAAGTTCAGTGAGGATCTCTGAATGATCCAATGTTGTCCCAAATGACTGATGATGATAAATAGAATCCATCTGTGTGTAATCAAGTCTCTGTATAAATGCACCTGCTCTGTGATAGTCTCAGGGTTCTGTTCAAAGCGCAGAGAGCATCATGAAGACCAAGGAACACACCAGGCAGGTCCGAGATACTGTTGTGGAGAGGTTTAAAGCCGGATTTGGATACAAAAAGATTTCCCAAGCTTTAAACATCCCAAGGAGCACTGTGCAAGCAATCATATTGAAATGGAAGGAGTATCAGACCACTGCAAATCTACCAAGACCCGGCCGTCCCTCTAAACCTTCATCTCGTACAAGGAGAAGACTGATCAGAGATGCAGCCAAGAGGCCCATGATCACTCTGGATGAACTGCAGAGATCTACAGCTGAGGTTGGAGAGTCTGTCCATAGGACAACAATCAGTCGTACACTGCACAAATCTGGCCTTTATGGAAGAGTGGCAAGAAGAACGCCATTTTTCAAAGATATCCATAAAAAGTCTTGTTTAAAGTTTGCTACAAGCCACCTGGGAGACACACCAAACATGTGGAAGAAGGTGCTCTGGTCAGATGAATCCAAAATCGAACTGTTTGACCACAATGTAAAACGATATGTTTGGCGTAAAAGCAACACAGCTCATCACCCTGAACACACCATCCCCACTGTCAAACATGGTGGTGGCAGCATCATGGTTTGGGCCTGCTTTTCGTCAGCAGGGACAGAGAAGATGGTCAAAATTGATGGGAAGATGGATGAGGCCAAATGCAGGACCATTCTGGAAGAAAACCTGTTGGAGTCTGCAAGAGACCTGAGACTGGGACGGAGATTTATCTTCCAACAAGACAATGATCCAAAACATAAAGCCAAATCTACAATGGAATTGTTCACAAATAAAAGTATCCAGGTGTTGGAATGGCCAAGTCAAAGTGTAGACTTGAATCCAATCGAGAATCTGTGGAAAGAGCTAAGACTGCTGTTCACGAACGCTCTCCATCCAACCTCACTGAGCTCCAGCTGTTTTGCCATGAAGAATGGGAAAGAATTTCAGTCTCTCAATGTGCAAAACTGATAGAGACAAACCCCAAGCGACTTGCAGCTGTGATTGCAGCAAAGGGTGGCGCTACAAAGTATTAACGCAAGGGTGCCGAATAATATTGCACACCCCACTTTTCTTTTTTTTTTTTAAGTTTGACCCATCCAATACATTTCATTGCGCTTCACGATTGTGTCCCACTTGTTGATTCTTCACAAAAAGTTTGAATTTTATATCTTTATGTTTGAAGCCTGAAATGTGGCAAGAGGTTGACCAGTTCAAGGTGGCCGAGTACTTTCGCAAGGCACTGTAAATTCTTTCACTATCTTAAACTGTAATATATCTGAAGTTGGGCTAATTTTCTCGTTTGTATTTAGTAATAAATAGAGGATTTGGTTTTATTTATTTTGTATCCAGATACCTCACTAAATAATTTCATTAGTTCCAGAACAATTTGTATCAACCTGCATAGCTTTGATAACAATAAAATTACATCATCTGCGAACAGGGAAATCCTGTGTTCTGTAGATCCAACAGTGATTCCACTAAGATGATGGTGTAAGCGTATTGCAATACCAAATGTTTCCATTGCTAGAGTAAACAACAACGGCGATAACGAACATCCTTGCCTGCAGCCTCTGTTGATCTTTATTGATTTGGATATATTTCTGTTAGTTATTATTTCTGCTGAAGGATTGTTGTATAAAATGTTGACCCAAATTATAAAATTACATCCACATTGGAGTTTTTCCATAACCTGAAATAGATATGACCAAGGGTCCACTGGTCCTCAAACGCTTTTTCAGCGTCTAATGCTAGGAGAGCAGAATCCGAAGCACCGTTATTATAATGAATTATATTTAATACTCACCTCACCTTATAAAAACCTTGCCTCCCCAAAACAAATCCATTTTGATCTCGGTCGATTGTGTTTGGGAAGATCTTTGGAAATGCCGTGCAAGTACCTTGGAAATTATTTTCAGATCCGAATTTAGTAAACTAATCAGCCTAAAGTTCTCACACTTATTTAGAGATCTGTCTGGTTTCGGTAGAAGGATAATCATGGCAGCATTCATTGAGGGTGGAAAATAATTTGAATAGAAAATTTCTTGGAACACGTCTAACAATGGGGTCCGAGGTTTATCTTTAAAAGTCTTATATAAATCTATTGGAAGACCGCGGAAGTCCGTTTTAAAGGAGTTTGCCAATTTGGCAAAATTGTGTATTCGAAAAAATCGAGTACAAAGCTGCAAAAGTATGAAATGGTGAAAGACTCAAATCAAAAGCGGTGAAGTCTAGTTCTCTGTTGTTGCATCCTGAAACGGTTGTCATGCCTCTGTTGTTATGGCTTGCGAGATATAGGACCCCAGAATGCAGACGAGCAGGCAGCGTGATGGTAAGTGAAAAAGGTTTAATAACAAAAACTCACTCACAGCAAGAGGCAGGAACAAAACAACAAACGGGCAGGTGAGACAGGCATGGCATGATCAAAAAACAAGACTTGGTTTGAGAAATGTTTCTGCAATAATTGACAGAACAGGTGTGTATTTATGGAGTGTGACCAGGTGAAACAAGAAGACAGATTAATAGGTGCAGGTGATCCGAATTAACAGAACAAACGGGGCTGGAGCAAAACAGAGATTCTTGAACACAAACTAACAGAAACTAGAAAAACATGAAGCAAAAGCGTAACCAGATCCGAAAACCAAACGTGACACAACATGAACAAGACAACAAAACTAAAGCATGACCAGGAAAATAAACAGAAACATGATTCAAAACTTGAACTGTGAATAAGACCAACAAAAACCAATCGTCCCCAAATCATAACATCTGTAGAAAATACAGTTTTCTTTTAAACAGTTTTTTACCTCTTCGATACTGCAGTTGTGGTTAGAATATCCTCTTAGCTCTTAGGTTCACTGATCAGAAAAAGATTTTAACATTTTTAAGTTGCTGGTCACAGGTTAGGGCAGGTCCAGCTAAAAAAATAGACAGATTCCAGTTATTAGACAGTTTACTGCTGCACTTAGTTTTGTGGTGATGTCAAGAGAGGTAACAGTCACAAAGTGGTCCTTTCAGAATCCTTTCAGAAGATTGGCCTAATGACAAGTTTTTAAAAAGTCATAAAATAAACAAAAAAAATAAATGGACAAAAAAGGTGACACCTAAAGCTCTGAATAGGATTATGTGGGGTGTTAAGAAGTTAGTTCTGAATTGGCTATAGATGTGAATAAGAGAATGGATGGTTATCCTTCTCTGTGTTGATGGACAGTCTGTTCACAGAGTGTACTCCTCCTTTCACTGAGTGTCAGCTCACATTTACTGGATAAAACTGCTGGTGGATGTCTTTTTTTCCTCCCCGGATCTCTTGTTTCTCATCTCTTTATATTACAAACAATAGCAGCATGTCCCCTCCTTAGTAATCAAGCAGTAAACATCCCCGAGACACTGCAAAAGATGAAACAAATATTCTAATGCTCATGCAGATTGCCCTCCTAACCCATGCTGAGACCTCCCTCTTGTTTCATGATTGCTTCTTTGTGAGATGGTGTATTTCAAGCCTTTGTCCTTGCCCTAGACCTCAGGGTGCTTTTTTTCTCTGTGTTTTTATGTGTTTTAAATCATTTGGTTTTTAAGATAGAGTTACATTTGTTCTGTTTTCAGAGTGAATGGTCTCACAGAAAGGACTAAAAAGACCCGGCTGTTTTCCTTTCCGGAGGTTAGATACACTAATCATCGGCATGACGGGCATATTAATTTCAGGTTTTTAATTATTTGTTTGACAATTTTTTTGACTCATATTAATACAAATACATGTATTTAAATTCAGTTCAAATTTAATTGTACATAATGCATGTTAAAAACAACAATTAGGTGAATACGTTTTTATCATATATATATATATATATATAAATGGCCACACTGGTATCTGGGAAGTTGTGGAGAATGCAGACCCCTTTTTTTGTAACCTTTAGCAAGGTGGTGGCATAAATTGTGGCTGTAAATTTGAACACTCTGCTTATCAGCAATATTAGAGTTCATTTAATTTAGTTGGTTCCCTGGCACAGACCTAACTTTTAAGCATGCTACATAAATTTTGAATAGTGTTAATGTTGGCGCCATTGCAGAACCATAATGTTAGCCTCCTTTATTCATTGCCAAACCAGTTTTAATGTGTTTAGGATCATTGTCATTCATCATTTATTTATGTTGAAGAATTCAGAAGCAGCCCTCCATTTCCATTATTTGTGCAATTCATTGCTTTTACTAGCGACAGACACACACTATAATGCTAACAGCACAAAAGTTGACATTTGATGCAGTTTTTAAAGTTGGAACCCTTAGATTTAACTCATTCTAACACTCTTCTTCCAGCTGTGGCCAGATGTCTTAATCTTTGTGTTGTTGAGCAATACATTTGTTTTCCAGAAGGCAGATGGCGTGTCCATGTGGGCAGCTGTAAATTCAGTGGAGCTTGAAGGTGTCAGCTTTGGAGCAGATGATTCTTTGTTGGGTGACATCCTCTCAGTCTACATATGTTGTTATTAAAAATGTTTTCTTGTGTTTGTGAAACTGGTGTTCCAGCGTTCTTGCGTTCTTAATGAACTTCCTAAAACAATGTTTTTATCTGAGGGTCATAGAATAAATGAAAAAGAATTTAAAATTTCTATAACATAATTAAACTCACATCAGAACTAATTTTGTAACTGACAAGGCAGACTAACACTAAGCTTTTGGAAAAATACAGCAGATTTTGAATTAAGATGCTGGTTTATGGCTACAACAAGTGTGTGGACAAAGTGCAACTTGCTAGGGGAATTTCAACCAAATATTATTGAAGATGTCTGTACATATTTGTATATTTCTAACTTTGAATATATATGCCTTAGAGAATATCCACAATAATGTTAAAGATGTCTATGAAGTTGTTGTTGTTTTTCAAATACATTGGAGTAGTTTGTTGTATTATGATCCAACGGTTAAAATAAATCTTTTCAAAGACCATAATTAATTTAAGAAACATGGCCATGATGAGTGTATTAAACTAAATGACTTGTTCCATTTCCCATGATTACGGACAAACATTAGTAAGTATTCGTATTATAGGTTTCAATCACTGGTTATACTTTAAAGAGCACTAAACAATACAGGAGCCACAGTCCTTCTGGATCTGAGAAATGAAGCAAATTACATTTCCACTACATCTGCGGTTTTCTCCAGTTATTACTTTGTTAACCCAGCTGGGGCCATGTTTTTTCCGGTCTCTAGTCTTGTTTGACACCGCAATTACATCTAAAACAACACATCAGTAATGACAAATGTGATGTGGGGGCAGCAGTGTAAACTGTGAATTTTACTATGTGCATGGGTTTATTTATTTTTATGCTCTGTGTGTGTGTGTGTGTGTTTGTGTGTGTGTGTGTGTGTGTCTGGGCACTCCAGGTCCTGTGGGCGGAACAGCAAGCGGTGAAAAGAAGAAAGAAAAGGGACATCTTTGAAGACCCCATAGACCCAGATTTTTCCAAGCAGTGGTACCTGGTGGGTTCTGGTCCCTCTTCTCAGTTGGTTGTACCTTGACAATTATTTATCTTATTTGTAGTTACTGGATATACTTATTGCATGACTGAAGTACAGTAATACCAACAAAGAAATATAAGTAAGAAGCCAAATTGCTATATATTATTATCATATTTGTACAGGTCCTTCTCAAAATATTAGCATATTGTGATAAAGTTCATTATTTTCCATAATGTCATGATGAAAATTTAACATTCATATATTTTAGATTCATTGCACACTAACTGAAATATTTCAGGTCTTTTATTGACTTAATACGGATGATTGTGGCATACAGCTCATGAAAACCCAAAATTCCTATCTCACAAAATTAGCATATTTCATCCGACCAATAAAAAAAAAGTGTTTTTAGTACAAAAAAGGTCAACCTTCAAATAATCATGTACAGTTATGCACTCAATACTTGGTCGGGAATCCTTTTGCAGAAATGACTGCTTCAATGCGGCGTGGCATGGAGGCAATCAGCCTGTGGCACTGCTGAGGTCTTATGGAGGCCCAGGATGCTTCGATAGCGGCCTTTAGCTCATCTAGAGTGTTGGGTCTTGAGTCTCTCAACGTTCTCTTCACAATATCCCACAGATTCTCTATGGGGTTCAGGTCAGGAGAGTTGGCAGGCCAATTGAGCACAGTGATACCATGGTCAGTAAACCATTTACCAGTGGTTTTGGCACTGTGAGCAGGTGCCAGGTCGTGCTGAAAAAGGAAATCTTCATCTCCATAAAGCTTTTCAGCAGATGGAAGCATGAAGTGCTCCAAAATCTCCTGATAGCTAGCTGCATTGACCCTGCAGTCAATGCAGCTAGCTATCAGGAGATAGCTAACACAGTGGACCAACACCAGCAGCTGACACGGCACCCCAGACCATCACTGACTGTGGGTACTTGACACTGGACTTCTGGCATTTTGGCATTTCCTTCTCCCCAGTTTTCCTCCAGACTCTGGCACCTTGATTTCCGAATGACATGCAGAATTTGCTTTCATCCGAAAAAAGTACTTTGGACCACTGAGCAACAGTCCAGTGCTGCTTCTCTGTAGCCCAGGTCTTGGGAATGCAGCACCTGTAGCCCATTTCCTGCACACGCCTGTGCACGGTGGCTCTGGATGTTTCTACTCCAGACTCAGTCCACTGCTTCCGCAGGTCCCCCAAGGTCTGGAATCGGCCCTTCTCCACAATCTTCCTCAGGGTCCGGTCACCTCTTCTCGTTGTGCAGCGTTTTCTGCCACACTTTTTCCTTCCCACAGACTTCCCACTGAGGTGCCTTGATACAGCACTCTGGGAACAGCCTATTCGTTCAGAAATGTCTTTCTGTGTCTTACCCTCTTGCTTGAGGGTGTCAATAGTGGCCTTCTGGACAGCAGTCAGGTCGGCAGTCTTACCCATGATTGGGGTTTTGAGTGATGAACCAGGCTGGGAGTTTTAAAGGCCTCAGGAATCTTTTGCAGGTGTTTAGAGTTAACTCGTTGATTCAGATGATTAGGTTCATAGCTCGTTTAGAGACCCTTTTAATGATATGCTAATTTTGTGAGATAGGAATTTTGGGATTTCATGAGCTGTATGCCAAAATCATCCGTATTAAGACAATAAAAGACCTGAAATATTTCAGTTAGTGTGCAATTAATCTAAAATATATGAATGTTACATTTTCATCATGACATTATGGAAAATAATGAACTTTATCACAATATGCTAATATTTTGAGAAGGACCTGTATATATTTATATATTTATTTGGTCATAGTTCTTAAAATAGAGCTTTGCACATTTATTTATTCATTCATTCATTTTCTATACCACTTATTCCATAGTGGGTCATGGGAGAGCTGGTGCCAATCTCCAGCAGTCTATGGGTGAGAGGCAGGGTACACTCTGGACAGGTTGCCAATCCATCGCAGGGCAACACAGAGACATACAGGACAAACAACCATGCACACACTCAGTCACACCTAAGGGCAATTAACCTAACAGTCATGTTTTTAAACTGTGGGAGGAAGCCGAGTACCAGGTGAGAACCCACACATGCATGGGGAGAACATGCAAACTCTATGCAAAAAGACCCTCTGCCGGGAGTCGAACCCAGGACCTTTTTGCTGCAAGGCAACAGTGCTACCAATTGCACCACCATGCCATGTGTCACTGTGCTTTAGGCTACGCCATACATTTGTCATCCTGACAACCAGCTTTGGGGGTTAAATGTGTAATTCAGTAAATCTGTATCTGTTTCACCTGTAAAACATCGATACTTTTTCTTGCTTTTGGTATGTCTTTTTCACTATTCACAACGTTTCCTTTTTGTTCTTCTTTATTTACCCTACACCAATGTGACAGCAGCCGATCAAACGTGACATACGACAGCAGGGAATGGAAGTTGTTAAACCACCTCTGACATTTAGCATTAGACTTTGAAATGTCTGACAGTCTTAACTTTCTTTTCCTTTCAAAGTAAGAAATAAGAGTATTATAAAGCGTCTCGAGTCTGGGACACATGATGCTATTGTTGTCTTGGTATTATAACCATTTTGCAGTATGAGTTATTTTATATTAGTATATTTGGCTTGATTCGGTGCTGTAAAGAAATCTTTGTCCCGCTTATAGATTCTGTTTTAATTAAATTTTTTTTTTTTTCTGTCAGACTTAAGTAGTTTAGGTCGTCAAACTAATTTTGGTATCAGACAAAGGTGACCGAGTAAATACAAAAAGCAGTTTGCTGATGATGAGTTCGTTAATTAAGGGAAAAAAGCTCTTCACACCAGTTTGGTCTGGATAAAACCCTGCTTGTATGTCACGTGAAAAAAATGACTGTCAACTAAACCTAAAAAACTGATTGTTCCACCAATAGTGGAAACAACTTACGTTAAGGGTTTGCAATAACTGCCAATTAGTCACTGTTGAGGAATTTAGGCTTCTTTAGAGAAGGGTTTTATTTTCATCACATTGGAGGATTGTCAAGCATCAGTGGCCTCTTTAAGGTCACGCCTTAAGCATCTAATTTGGATTAAAGTCCATACTTTGACTAGGCCACTTCCACAACCTTAATTTAGCTTTTTTTAGCCTTTCAGATGTGGACTTGCTGGTGTTCTTCATATCACCTGCTGCATAACCAAATATGCTCAAGCTTAAGGTCCCAAATTGCTGATTGGAAATTCTCTTCAGGATTTTCTGCTACTGTTCATTCTTCCACCAATTGCAAATTGTCCTGGACGAGAACCTGCAAGGCAGTTAAGGCCATCACTCTACCGCCACCATGTTTGAGTGCTGGATTTCTGGACTGCTGTGTTAGGTTTATACCAGATGTAACGGGACACACACCTTCAAAAACCCTGGGGAACATCAAGATATTTCAGACAGGCCTTTTTGTTATTTTTGATCAGCGGAGGTTTTGCCCTCGGAAATCTCCCATGCATGTTGTTTTTTGCCCAGTCTCCTTTTACTGTTGAAACACTGACCTTACCTGAGGCAAGTGAGTTCTGCTGTGCTTTAGATCTTGTTTTTGGTTGTTTTTTTACCTTTTCTGTTTGAGTCATTAATGTGCTCTTGGAGACTTTATCATCTTTTCTTTAATTTCTTAGGTTGAGACATAATGTATTGGTTTCTGAGATCTTGGAGCATGGAGTAGAACAGCACAGTTTGAGGAGGTTGTCCTATTCTCTGCATCTATATGAGTCTATCTTTAACCACCACTTCCACCTACATTGCTTACTTTATTCAAACTTCTCACAACATGACTTTCAGCAGCAACACTGTGTTACCCCTATTTTGTCCCTCTCCTTCCACTTAAAAGCTCACGAGACTGTTATTTATGTCAAGAGCCACATACTTTCAAAAGGATTGGTGAACTGCAACAAGTTGTCTTTCTTATAAAAGGGTTTTTTGCAGAGGATTTGAGCTTTTCTGTCACTGACAAACACGTTCTGGCACTATTTGTTTGAGAAGTGTGGCTCGAAGCGAATTGACACCTAAACAAAAGGCTTTTGTCTCTTTCAGTCCAATCCAACACATCAAGACTTGAATACGAAAGCAGCCTGGGCTCAAGGGTACACTGGGAGAGGTGTAGTGGTGACCATTTTGGACGATGGAATTGAAAAGGACCATCCTGACCTCATCGCCAATTATGTAAGTTAAAAATGCTGAACGTACAGATGCACCTGCAGCTGGATTTGTCCCAAATTATTTATTACAGTGCATTTAGATAAACTAATAAACTTCACAACGATCTTTTGCTTTCATTAACAGCAATGAAAACAGAGGAGGCCACTGCTGGATTGTGCCCTATTAAATTCGAATTGCTGTGCACTGCTGACATTATGGTCGAAATATTAATTATGAATATGTTACATCTGTCTCAGCAGACATGTTTTATTTATTTTCAGTATGAGGCTATACAGCATGGTGTAATACTTTGCAAGATTAAAGGGTTAGTGAAAGGAATTTTCAGTGTCATGAAGCTGCCATTACCTTGGAGCAATCTAAACTGCTCTGTTGGAGGTCGTTGTTATATAAGCCCCGGATCCCGATTGTCCACAAAAAGGCAATATTTGATAAAAGCTTTAATTTACAAAATGTATTTGGGTAAAAAAGATTCTAATAATATCAAGCTGTGTTTTGAAGAATCCCTGTTCAGCATAATCTTGTTCAGGAATGATCAGTTTAGGTATTTCAGTTTTTGAACAGGAGACCAAATGTCCAGATTACGTTGAAGATTCTAAAATAGCCCTTTAATTTAGCACAATCAGATATCAACTTCAGTTTGGCCATATTTGCTTACACTGTGTGCAACACTGGGGTATGCGTACACATTGACTAGGTATGCAAATAAGCAGCAGAAAAGCTGAGAGAGAACTTTTCTTTCCAGTGCTTGTGGCTCTCCGCAGCCTGTGGCACCCTGGGCCATGTTGCTCATATCAAAAACATTGATTGCATTAGCAAGTTAGCTATATGTCATATTGATTAAAATAATATTTATAAATAGTAAGTTGCTTAAGAATGTTGTAATTGAATTATATAAATACTCGGTAGTGCAAAATATTACATTGCTGGAAGCACTACACCCAATGTTGATTTTTGTTGAAAAACCTTTTTTGCTTACTTTATAGCTGTCCTTATAAACAACCCCTTGACACATACTATTTAAAATGTCCAAATTAGATGCAGGGAAATTGGTCCATGCCTTTGTCTCTTCTAGTTTGTACAAATTAAATACTGCTCTAACTGGGGGACCAATTAGTTCCCTGAACATCACATAGCTGGGTCAAAGCTGTACAGCCAGCGTATTGACTGGTTCTGCAAGGAATGATCACATATCTCCTATGCTAGCCTCCTGGTTGAGACATAATGTATTGGTTTCTGAGATCTTGGAGCATGGAGTAGAACAGCACAGTTTGAGGAGGTTGTCCTATTCTCTGCATCTATATGAGTCTATCTTTAACCACCACTTCCACCTACATTGCTTACTTTATTCAAACCTCTCACAACATGACTTTCAGCAGCAACACTGTGTTACCCCTATTTTGTCCCTCTCCTTCCACTTAAAAGCTCACAGACTGTTATTTATGTCAAGAGCCACATACTTTCAAAAGGATTGGTGAACTGCAACAAGTTGTCTTTCTTTGCTGTCTTGTACTTTTGTGTTAAATATTGCCATTTTTTCTTGTATTCTAAGTAAAAGGGTTTTTTGCAGAGGATTTGAGCTTTTCTGTCACTGACAAACACGTCCTAGCACTATTTGTTTGAGAAGTGTGGCTCGAAGCGAATTGACACCTAAACAATTAATTTGTCTTGCTGTAAAATTCTGGATCACATTGAAAATCCTATTTATCACATATTAAGCTCTTAAAGGCCAGTTTTCATCCTACATTAAAAATGTTATTATTTCCAGTCAGTGCTCTTGAAGGAAAGGATTTCTTCCTCCTGGACTTTTAAAATCCAGACTGGGAGGCACAGTGTTCAGCTCTCAGGATTCTCTCATATGAATCAAGCTTCTGAGTCTGGGAGAACGATACTGAAACACTCTTTGCTTTTTAGACCTGGCTTAAAAGTATTATGCCTTGTTGCCCTTATATTTACATATATTTATTTATTACTAATTGATTTTATGAGAGGTTGCTTGCAGAAGTATTAATACCAGTTTTAGAATTTTCTGTAATAGACCAACACAAAGTGACTCAAAATTGTAAAGTGGGACAGAAATTATTCATTGCCCACCCCCTAATCAATACTTTGTAGAAACCAATTATGCTGCTATTACTGCTGCAAGTCTCTTTGGGTAAGCCTTTACTAGCTTTGCACATCTAGAGACTTTGTTTTTTTCAAAATAGCGCAAAGTCAGTCAGATTAAATGAAGAGTGTCTGTGGACAGTCTTAAAATCTTGGCACTGTTTTTAATTAGATTTAGACCTGGGCCATTCAAACGCTTACAGGTACATTTTTAAAAATGTTAATATTGCGAAAAAGTTCAGTATGTTTTGTCACTCATTTCAGAAAGTGAAACTGAAATATAATATAGATTCATTATACATAGAGGGAAAAATTTCAAACCTTATATTCTTTTCGTTTTGATGCTTATGGCTTACAGATAATGAAAACCCAAAATTCAGAGTATTATGAAAAAGTTATAACATATTCACCGAAAGTTGAGTGGAAGGAAAAAGTGAGCTAGAAAAAGGTGCAACAGCAACTGGGATACCCACAGCTCTCTTTAGTTTTTGAACAGTTTTCTTCCACTTCATCATAATGCACTACTTTGTTTCTCTTGCATACAATAATTTAAAAAAAAAAAACATTGAGGTTTGTGGTTCTGACATTTTAAACAGAAAAATCGTATATATTTTTGCATGCTACATTTTGCAACATCAAATCCGTTTTCTTGTTTCATCTCTTTTAGTGAGTTATTTTAAACCTTGCCTCTATTCAAGATTTTGGTTTGCTTTAAGCTCAAAGAAGTTGATTGACTAATGAAAAAGAAAGTGGATAACACAATGTGCCTTTCCTGTAACATACCTTTATAAATCCGAACCATTTTCAGTCAAAAATCCAAAAAGAAAAGGGTAAGAGTAGGTTAATTAAACTCCTGTAGAGAAGTTTGAAATGACTTGATTGCTATCCTTTTTCATGTTTCTTTTAGGACCCTGACGCAAGCTATGATGTTAATGATGGAGATACTGACCCCCAACCGAGATACACACAGAGAAATGAGAACAGGTAACTCAGTAGCAACCACTGTAAGACAAACCACTGTAAATGACAAATTTTGCTTTTAGTATGGGCAACATATTTATAATTAAAATGGTTTTTCAGGGCAGTCTTTATTTTTTACCAAATGGCACTACAACACTATACATATTATGGTTTAAGCTCTGTCATGTGTATTTACATTTAAAAACATCATGTTTTAACTCATTGGTGCATCTGTTCAGCTGAGTCTTAAAATGTTGTTCCTATTTGTCTTTTTTCTTTTTTTTTTTTTGCATCGGTACACAAGCCCAGCTGCTGCAGCTGCCTTTCATGGTCGAGTCCTTATAGCCCTGCGGCCACATCCTCACAGATTTTTTACAGTTTGTGTTTGTTTTCTGGCCCGCTGTGATTCACGCTTTTGCCTTTCCAGCCTTTGGTAATCACACTAAAACATGTTTGTCCCAATTAAATCATGCAAAGCCAATGCTCGACTAATGACCAATCCAATAAATCCATCTACTCCTCTTTTCACCATTTCACAAACACTGTGGTCTCCTGCCGATGAGAAGCCACTCCCACTTTCGAAATGCACTGCAGGATTTGCTCCGCTGCATCTTTTCTACAATGCCTGCCACTAAGTCTTTTTAGATTTTTTTCTTTCCTTTTGTGGCTTTAAAGTATAGAGTTTATTTGCATTTGCTCAGAAGCTTTGTAATAGTTTAAGAGACATAAAAAGATATTGTGAGAAAAGAGACATTCAAACATACTGTCCATGCTTCGCTTAAAATCAGTCAGTTTCATTTTACGTATCGTTGGCCCACTATGAAACCAAATGTCACTGTAAGTTTTTCAGTTTTAACTGGATAAAATATACACTTTGAACAATGCAACTTCAACATTCTCTGTCTGTCTCCTGGAGATCACAGAAGGCATTTGGATAAGGAAAGTTCGATCTTCCCAGTCGTAAAAACAAGATTGCCCCTTGAAGTCAGAATTCCAACTGGGGAAGAACCTTGCTGATGTTGTAATTATGAATATGAATATATTATTTAATATTAATACTTTAATATTTATTAAATAATATTTCGGTCTGTTAAGGGTTGTCCTGTGAATACCAGCCTAATAAGGCGATGGTATTAGGACAAAATAGAAAGGGGTGAGCCAAGCTCTGGTATTATTGAACAGCAAATCTCTGCACACACATTGAGTGAATTCACACAATTTCTTAAAATACAAGAATTTATTAACAAAAATAAGTCAAACATATTTCAATCAACAAACTCTTCACCATGCTAAAACAATCCAACTAAACTACCAAGCAGAATTAAAGAATAAGGAAGACTAATGGGCTATGTACAATATAAACAAGTTGATTAAAGATGGTTGAAAACCATGACCAAAAGAGTGATGCAACATTACCATGCAATGTTATTTATGTTTGAGAACCAAGGATTATCTTGAAGAATCTGGAAGTGAAGTTAAGTTAGTCTTGGAACTAACTTAGGAAATAATTGGCTTACCTTTAGACAACCATTCACAATGCAAGATCAGATAAAATATTATTTTAATAAAACAATATTTTAAAGAATGATCTGCTGAATAAAACCAACCTTCTGGATAACCAATTCTCAACGGTGTTTAATTAGCTGCCTTTATTTATTAAAATAATATTTAAAGAAATATTATTTTGAATAAGAACCAAATCTTTCTGGAGAAATGGGACTGAATGGTGTTTACTTAATTATCAAGTTTAGTGAAATAATGTTTAGGGAAATATTATTTTACTAGATTGAAAACAAACAACCTTTTTGGGTAAATGATCTTTAGCGGCAAGCACGTGTTCTTAGCTGTTAGCGGTTAAAGCTAACAAAAGAAGCTTATAGCTTATCATCAGAATCAAACACATACCTTTAAAATACCATTAATAAAAGGGTTAAAATGCATAAGCATGGACGGCGCGTTATGGCTGATCTTCTGTGTTTAAAATCACCTTTTAAGTAAAGTTTGTCTTAACTTAAAAAAAAAAAACACAAACACAGAACACACAAACTGAGCACATGTGCTGAGCAGATAATCTGCTAGCACTAAGATAGCTGAGGTTCAACACAAATAAAACCAAAGTTCATAAAACAAAAATAATGTTTAGATTATTTCATTCTACATTACTTCTCTCTCTGCCCAAACCTAACCTCTTAGATGAACCGTGCTGAGGAAAAGTTGTCCGGGCGACGTAGTTTGAAGAAAGCTTCCACAGTGAACAAGGGTTAACTGCAGCTAACCCCCGTAGCCGTGGGGAGGGGCGGCTCGCTCTGTCGGCCGGCCAAACTGCACGTTACAGCTGTAACCACGGTGATGCGGTCCCGTTGTCCTTCCTTCAGACCGGGACACTGCTCCATTCGGCGTCGTAGAGACAGGGTCTCTGCTGGGAACTCTCTATAACACAGTTTGCTTCTGTAGACCTCAGAGAGAAAGTCAAGCAACGCTTCTACCTTAATAACTCCGTTCATGAATGAATACCGGATACACAAACAGCAATTCATTCGTACTTCACTTAGTGTATATGATCGCGTGATCGTATGACACTCTTGGATCCAGTTTGAAGAGTTATGTCTGTTTGCCAGCAAACATTGGTGTGCTGTGTCCCTCTGTCCAGTTCCCCTGGGGTGTACCCGCGTAGAAGAGACAGGATCTCTGCTAAAACGGGGTTTTATTTGGAGTGACGTCACGGGAAGTCCGCTGTTACCCCTTTTCCTGGCTGTGCTGGAAGTAGGTTAATGCAATTTATTTTGAAAGTTCCAGAAAAGTTCGTACCGGACTTTCATGTTGTACCCATGGCTGTGGGGTCCCAACAGTGAGTTTTATATCAAGCGCAGCTGACGCACATGTACTTGAATTGAAAAAACAGTTTATAGTAACTACTTCTGGTGGTTTGTATTTAATTAAACCAGTGGCACACATTATGCTCATAAATACATTTAAAAACATGTTCCTTTTTTGTTTGAATGCAAAAAAGGAGAAGTATATTATTTTTTGATTGTATTGCTGTATGTAGTAGCATCAAAACAAATTAAAAACCAAACTTTTATGTTGCAAACAGTGTGCTGAACTTAGGTGTTTTGCCTTCCCTGATCTTACTTATGAGACAAGTCGTTCCCAGCATTCACTCACAGTACTTTTCATGTTTTTCCTATGTTTTTATTCATATTTGTTCTTTGGTTAGATTTATTTGTATTCCCTACAGCAGCAATAGAATTACCGAGTCATATGTAAGAACTGTGCATAGATTTATGGATAAACGGCAACCAAAAATGCATGAAAGCTGCTGAGTGAAATGGCCAGATTTGATTTTTAAGTACCCACTGTATATCCCGCTGGGATATGCAAAACTGCTGCATCATCTGCCCACAAGTTTCAAGAGTGATGGCAAAGCATTTGGCACCCTTTTATTCAGAGAACGCAATGTATCTTACAGTGGATTGTCAGTGGATGTCATTTTTATGACTACTGTTCTGGTGTGTCACAATCAGTGGCTCTTAAAAGTGGACAGAACCATGTTAAAATTCTATGTTTTCAATCGAGACAATGAGTGCAAATTTTTCTACTTTTACTCTTACAGTTTAATTAGAAAAACCTGCCGTTGGTGAAAAATATCTAAATCAAACTGGTGCATTCAGCTGTCTTTGGCAGGCGGCTATCAGCATTCCACATTTTGATGTAATATTTGCCAATTCTACCTTGCAAAAGGTCTCCAGGCCTTTTAGATTGAAAGGAAATGTCTTGTCCACAGCTCTCCTCATGTGAGTTCACTGATTTTCTGTAAAATTTATCTCTGCACTCTTGCTAGGCCATTCCAAAACTTAGAATTTCTTCTGGTAAAATAATTTTTTGTTGATATGGAATGCATGTTTGGGTAATGAAGTGATGGTAAAAAATATAATCCTTCTTCATCTACCTGCTGAAGGACGATCATTGTCCTCATCACTGTTTGCTTCAGGCTCGCCATTCACATTATCATCCATCACGGTTTGTGGACTGTCGGAGATATATTCTGCCTGAGACATTTAAGGTCGAACCATTTTTAGCTAAAATGCTACCTTGGTTTGATCTTCATCACATTAATCTTTGAGTTGTAATCCTTCCAGTAGACTTGATGAAAATGGTTCAGAATTAACAATGAAATCTGTTAAAAGTCACTTGTCCAGTATAGTGTTTACAAAAGCCAACAAATAAGCCTAAAACTTACTTCTTTGTCTTCATCCTGGTTCGTACCTCGTCGTCTTCCAATTATCCGGGACCGGCTCAGCAGAGATGCCCAGACGTCCCTCTCCCCAGACACCTCCTCCAGTTCCTCCGGGTGGAGCCCAAGGCGTTCCCAGGCCAGCCGAGAGAAATAGTCCCTCCAACATGTCCTGGGCCATCCTCTGGGCCTCCTCCCGGTGGGACGTGCCTGGAACACTTCCCGAGGAAGGCGTCCAGGAGGCATCTGGTATAGATGCCCGAGCCACCTCAACTGGCTCCTCTCGATGTGGAGGAGCAGCGGCTCTACTCCGAGCCCCTCCCGGATGGCCGAGCTCCTCACCCTATCTCTAAGGGAGTGCCCGGCCACCCTACGGAGGAAGCTCATTTCAGCCACTTGTATCCGGGATCTCGTTCTTTCGGTCATGACCCAAAGTTCATGGCCATAGGTGAGGGTAGGAACGTAGACCGACTGGTAAATTGAGAGCTTTGCTTTTCGGCTCAGCTCTCTCTTCACCACAACGGACCGGCACAGTGCTCCCATTACTACGGCAGCCACACCGATCCGTCTGACGATCTCCCGCTCCATTTTTCCTCCACTCGTGAACAAGACCCCGAGATACTTAAACTCCTCCACTTGAGGCAGGAACTCCCCTCAAACCTGAAGAGGACAGGCCACCCTTTTCCGGTCGAGTACCGTGGCCTCTGACTTGGAGGAGTTGATCTTCATCCCAGCCGCTTCACACTCGGCTGTGAACCGCCACAGCGCATGCTGTAGGTCTTGGCTAGAGGGGGGCATCTGCAAAAAGAAGAGACGAAATCCACTGGTCCCCAAACCACACCCCCTCCGGCCCTTTGCTGCGTCTAGAAATCCTGTCCATAAAAGTTATGAACAGGACCGGTGACAAAGGGCAGCCCTGCCGGAGTCCAACATGCACCGGGAACAGGTCCAACTTAGTGCCGGCAATGCGGACCAAACTCCTGCTTTGCTCGTACAGGGACCGGATGGCCCCTAATAAAGGGCCCCCGATTCCATACTCCTGGAGCACCCGCCACAGGGCATCACGAGGGACACAGTCAAATGCCTTCTCCAGGTCCACAAAACACATGTGAACCGGTTGGGTAAACTCCCATGAACCCTCGAGCACCCTGTAGAGGGTATAGAGCTGGTCCAGTGTTCCACGGCCGGGACGAAAACCACACTGCTCCTCCTGAAGCCGAGGTTCGGCTATCGGCCGGACTCTCCTCTCCAATACCCTGGCATAGGCCTTACTAGGGAGGCTGAGGAGTGTGATCCCCCTGTAGTTGGAACACACCCTCCGGTCCCCCTTCTTATGAAGGGGGACCACCACCCCAGTCTGCCAGTCCAGAGGCACTGTCACCGACCGCCACGCAATGTTGAAGAGGCGTGTCAACCATGACAGCCCAACAACCTCCAGAGATTTGAGGTACTCAGGGCGGATCTCATCCACCCCCGAAGCCTTGCCACCACGGAGCTTTTTAACCACCTTGGAGACTTCAGCCTGGGTGATGAAAGAGTCCAACACCGAGTCCCCAGCCTCTGTTTCCACCACGGAATGCGTGATGGCAGGATTGAGGAAATCCTCGAAGTACTCCTTCCACCGCCCGATAATGTCTTCAGTCGAGGTCAGCAGCCTCCCACCCCCACTATAAACAGTGTTGGCGAAGCACTGCTTCCCCCTCTTGAGGCGCCGGACGGTTTGCCAGAATCGCTTCAAGGCCAACCGGTAGTCCTTCTCCATGGCCTCACCGAACTCCTCCCAGGCCCGTGTTTTTGCCTCTGCCACAGCCCGGGCTGCAGCACGCTTGGCCTCACGGTACCCGTCAGCCGTCTCAGGAGTCCCACAAGCCAACCACAGCCGATAGGACTCCTTCTTCAGCTTGACAGCATCCCGTACTGCCGGTGTCCACCACCGGGTTCTGGGATTGCCGCCGCGACAGGCACCGCAAACCTTACAGCTGCAGTTACGGGCAGCAGCATCGACAATAGATGTGGAGAACATGGTCCACTCAGACTCTATGTCTCCAACATCCCCCGGGATCTGGTCAAAGCTCTCCCGGAGGTGGGAGTTGAATACATCCCTGGCCGAGGGCTCCGCCAGGCGTTCCCAGCAGACCCTCACTATGTGCTTGGGCCTGCCAAGTCTGTCCGGCTTTCTCCTCCTCCAGCGGATCCAACTCACCACCAGGTGGTGATCAGTGGACAGCTCAGCCCCTCTCTTCACCTGAGTGTCCATGACATGCGGCCGAAGGTGTGATGATACGACAACATAGTCGATCATCGACTTCCTGCCTAGGGTGTCCTGGTGCCAAGTGCACTGATGGACACCCTTATGTTTGAACATGGTGTTCATTATGGACAATCCGTGACTAGCACAGAAGTCCAATAACAAAACACCACTCGGATTCAGATCAGGGAGGCCATTCCTCCCGATCACGCCTCTCCAGGTGTCACTGTCGTTTCCCACGTTATCCAGCACCCCCGACAGGGACACCAGGAAGGCTGGGTACTCCGCACTACCGCTCGGCCCGTAGGCTGAAATGATAGTCAGAGACCTCTCCCCAACCCGAAGGTGCAGGGATGCGACCCTCTCATCCACTGGGGTAAACCCCAACACAAGACGGCTGAGCTGGGGGGCAACAAGCAAACCCACACCAGCCCGCCGCCTCTCCCCGTGGCCCACTCCAGAGTAGAAGAGAGTCCAACCTCTCTCAAGGAGATGGGTTCCAGAGCCCACGCTGTGCGTGGAGGCGAGCCCGACTATTTCTAGTCGATATCTCTCGACTTCCCGCACAAGCTCAGGCTCCTCCCCCCCCCCAGCGAGGTGACATTCCACGTCCCTAGAGCCAGCCTAAGCATCCGGGGATTGGGCCGCTGAGGTTACCACGTTCTTCCGCCACCCAATCCTCTTTGCACCGGTCCCTCACGGTTCCCCCTGCAGGTGGTTGGCCCACTGGGGCATGGTCTCTCGTTCGGGCTTGGCCCAGCCGGGTGTCGCGAGGAGCAACCCGGCCACCAGGCGCTCTCCGGCGAGTCCCGACCCCAGGCCTGGCTCCAGGGTGGGACCCCGGCTCCGCCGTACTGGGCGACGTCACGTGCCTCAATATTTTTGTCCTCATGAGGGATTCTTGAACTGCTCTTTGTCTGACCCATCACCTAGAGCCTGTTTGCCATGGGAGACCCTACCAGGGGCATTTAGGCCTCAGACAACATAGCCTCTAGGATCATTTGAGCACTCAAACCCCTCCACCACGTTAAGGTGGCAGTTCAAGGAGGAGTTCATCCTGGTTGTTTACTTTTATTCTGGTCTTCTTGTGTCAGTCCTTCTCACATGAGGACTTGAACATTCATTATGCTTTTTAATGTGCTTTATAAAAATTGTTGTATTAATGTAAAATTCCTGCATTGTAAAATTATGTATTATATGCTGTTGTCTTTTTTATTATAATTGTACAGTTGTTGAAAATGAAATGCCCCTGTGGCTGTTTACTTTTTTAGGTCTCTCATGTATTAAGGCATAATTTACTGAAAAAGGATTTTGCAGTTGGTCCTTATGTGTCCATATATAGCATTTAATCCATTTATCTGCAGTGCATACTTCTCTTAAAAAAATTTAGCATCCATGGGTTTTAAACAAATGCTTTGTTTCTAGCCCTTGACGACAGTGTGAGTAGCCATCCAGAGCCACCTCGGCTCTCTCTGTCAGTGTGTAGTAGATCCTATTCCATCCTGCTGATGGAACAAAGTACTACTGGGAGGGATAAGTCCCTGTCTCTGGTTCACTTAAGCTCCCAAAGTGTGCCCTGCTATTACTGCAGAACACTCACATATCCACACATAAAGACACCCTTATCAAATGCTTCTTTCTGCCCCTGTCAGTGGAGTTGCCAGAGCAATTATTTTAGACTTTGTTGGTTTGTAGGCATGAACATAAAAGCCCAGGGTGGTCTCTGTGTCTAAAACACGTGGGGTTACAATTTGGATAGACCACATAAATGGTCCCTTTGAGTTATGTAAATGAGCAAAGAGTAAAACAGGTCATCAGTGAGTAATGCGCACTGTCTCCTCAAAATGAGATTATATGAATATATTCATGGGACAACAAAAAGCAGAGGAAAGTCAGAGGCGGGCAGTTTTCAGTCATGAGGGTACGTTCATTTATATTGGTGACACGCTAGGCTGATTTTTGAATTCTCATCCCAGGCATTTTCTCTGGAGATGCTCTGTCTTGAGCTGACAGTTATTGTTGAAAGAGGAGCAGGCTTAGTTTGGGACAGGTTGAAGTATAGTGAAGCAGGTAATCAATTTGTGCTTCATCATGAAAATGTTTGTCCTTTTCTATTTTTTTACATCATTCTTCTCTCCTTTCTGATGTCAGTGGGATACAGATGTATTGGGCTGGGCTGAGGGTGGAAGAAATCAGGATTGATTTCACCTCCTGCCCACAGCAGCCACTAGAGCAAAATTATTTTAAGAAACCTGTGCAGCACTGGGAGTATTAGCTTTGGATATTATTTTTCACTATGTACTTTTATTTTTTATAGAAAGGTTGACAAAACAATTGTTGTAATATATGTAGTCAGTTCTAGCCAATTTGTTTACAACCATATACACTTGTGTCATAATAAATTAGATTATCCGAAATAACTTAATTTATTCATTACACACAGAGTGGTATTGTTCAAGGATTTATTTCTGTTACATCTGATGATTACGTCTCATAGCTAATGCAAACCCAAAATCAATCAAAACGCTGAAATATTACATTGTATTATTAAAAATACATAAATCTTATTCCAATGATATGGCTTACACAGTCATTGGGATGAATCCTGACTTAACGGTTGTCCAGCAGACAGTCAATGACAGACATCCTCAGAAGGAGGGAAGGCCACAAACAGTCATTGCTAAAGAAGCTGGCTGTTCAAAATGCTGTATTCAACCATTACGGCGCAATTGGGTTAACAGAAAATTAGTGTCAAGTGTCAAGATGGTAAGTTTGGGTTAAAAAGGTTTATTTTACAGAAAGTAAAGAGATAACGTTACAAGCGTTTTTAGTCAAGACAGAAGAAAAAAAGGTACTTTTTAACCCTGAGGGTGATCTAAACCTGCTATGAATAAAACCAAAAGAAAACCTCTATAAACCAAACCATCTGCCACAAGCAACACAGCCAGGGAGGAGCTTCATGTACTGCTCCAAAAAATAAAGGGAATATTTAAACAACACAATATAACTCCAAGTCAAACTTCTGTGAAATCAAATTGTCCACTTAGGAAGCAACATTGATTGACAATCAATTGCACATGCTGTTGTGCAAATTGAATAGACAACAGGGGAAATCTTTGGTGATTAACAAGACACACTCAATAAAGGAGTGGTTCTGCAGGTGGAGACAACAGACCACTTCTCAGTACCTATGCTTTCTGGCTAATGTTTTGGTCACTTTTGAATGTTGGTGGTGCTTTTATGCTCGTAGTAGCATGAGACGGACTCTACAACCCACACAAGTGGCTCAGGTAGTGCAGCTCATCCAGGATGGCACATCAATGCAAGCTGTGGCAAGAAGGTTTGCTGTGTCTGTCAGCATAGTGTCCAGAGCCTGGAGGCGCTACCAGGAGACAGGCCAGTACACCAGGAGACGTGGAGGAGGCTGTAGAAGGGCAACAACCCAGCAGCAGGATCGCTACCTCCGCCTTTGTGCAAGGAGGAACAGGAGGAGCACTCCCAGAGCCCTGCAAAATGACCTCCAGCAGGCCACAAATGTGCATGTGTCTGCACAGACGGTTAGAAACCGACTCCATGAGGATGGTGTCAGGGCCCGACGTCCACAAATGGGGGTTGTGCTCACAGCCCAACACCGTGCAGGACGCTTGGTATTTGCCAGAGAACACCAGGATTGGCAAATTCACCACTGGCGCCCTGTGCTCTTCACAGATGAAAGCAGGTTCACACTGAGCACATGTGACAGACGTGACAGAGTCTGGAGACACCATGGAGAGCGATCTGCTGCCTGCAACATCCTTCAGCATGACCAGTTTGGCAGTGGGTCAGTAATGGTGTGGGATGGCATTTCTTTGGAGGGCCGCATGGACCTCCATGTGCTCACCAGAGGTAGCCTGACTGCCATTAGGTACCGAGATGAGATCCTCAGACCCCTTGTGAGACCATATGCTGGTATGGTTGGCCCTGGGTTCCTCCTAATGCAGGACAATGCTAGACCTCATGTGGCTGGAGTGTGTCAGCAGTTCCTGTAAGATGAAGGCATTGAACCTATGGACTGGCCCGGCCGTTCCCCAGACCTGAATCCGATCGGGCACATCATGTCTCGCTTCATCCACCAACGTCACATTGCACCACAGGCTGTCCAGGAGTTGGCGGATGCTTTAGTCCAGCTTTGGGAGGAGATCCCTCAGAAGACCATCTGCCGTCTCATCAGGAGCATGCCCAGGCGTTGTAGGGAGGTCATACAGGCACGTGGAGGCCACACACAATACTGAGCCTCATTTTGACTTGTTTTAAGGACATTATGTCAAAGTTGGATCAGCCTGTGGTGTGTTTTTCCACTTTAATTTTGTGTGTGACTCCAAATCCAGGCCTCCATTGGTTAATAAATTTGATTTCCATTGATGGTTTTTGTGTGATTTTGTTGTCAGCACATTCAACTTTGTTCAGAACAACATTTTTTTGAGCAGTATAGTTTAACTAAACACCAGGTTTCAAAGAAAAACAATGTCCCAAAAGAGCCATCCACAAGCTACAGACAGATACACAGCCAAATCACAAAAAGTTCACAAAGCACAAGCAATCAAGAGGGACGAGGAGGAGAGCAGTGTGCACAGTTCAAAACAGCCCCCACTGAATAAGTCTCCCTCAAAGCTTCTTGAAGAATCAGGTGGTCGATCGGCAGACATGATTGGTCCAGCGTCTCAAGGCCGGTCCGATGGAAGATCTGCTGGAGGGAAGCAGGCCCAGAGTACGAACAGCCCATCCCATCGGTGTGCTGCCACATTTGAATCTGCATGATCAGAATCAGAATCAGCTTTATTACCAAGTTTGTACATACAAACAAGGAATTTGACTCCGGTACACTTTGCTCTTTTGTTTTGTTTTTGCATTACAGAATATATATATTTACAATGTACAATATACACATATATAATAAAAAGGTGCATTTGCAACATCTGTATGCTGTTTTTTTGTACTCTATTAAATGTTCATCAGAGAAACAGCCTGGGGGAAGAAACTGTCTCTGTGGCGGCTGGTTTTAGTGAACAGTGCTCTGTAGCGGCGGCCTGAAGGTAAAACTCTAAACAGTTTATGTGCAGGGTGTGTGGGGTCTGCAGAGATTTTAGCAGCTCTTTTACTGACCCTAGACCTGTATAAGTCCTGGATGGAGGGAAGGTCAGCCCTGATGATTCTCTCTGCAGTCCTGATTATTCGTTGCAGTCTGGACCTGTCCTGTTTTGTGGATGAGCCAAACCACACTGAGATGGATGAAGACAGGACAGACTGAATGATGGCAGTGTAGAAGATCACCAGCAGCTCCTGTGGACGGTTGAACTTCTTGAGTTGTCTCAGGAAGTACAGTCTCTGCTGGGCCTTCCTTCAAACAGTGTCTATGTGTGAAGACCATCTCAGGTCCTCAGAGATGGTGGTTCCTAAGAACCTGAAGTGGTCCACGGCCGATACACTGTTGTTGAGGATGGTGAGGGGGTGTATGGGGTTGGTGTTCTCCGAAAGTCCACCACCATTTCCACAGTCTTGAGTGGGTTCAGTTCAAGGTAGTTCTGACTGCACCAGTGTACCTGCCGATCCACCTGCTGTCTGTATGCAGACTCATCACCGTCCTGGATCAGTCCAATGACAGTGGTGTCGTCTGCAAACTTAAGGAGTTTCACGGACGAGTCCGATGAGGTGCAGTCATTTGTGTACAGAGAGAAGAGGAGTGGGGATAGAACACACCCCTGGGGGGCACCAGTACTTATTGATCTGGATCGGGAGAAGATGCTCCCCAGTCTCACTTGTTGCTGTCGGTCCGTCAGGAAGCTGTTGATCCACTGACAGGTGGAGGCTGGGACGTTGAGCTGGGTGAACTTCTGGTGGAGGATGTCTGGTATGATGGTGTTGAAGGCCGACCTGAAGTCTACAAACAGGATCCTGGCGTACGTCCCTGGGTGGTCGAGGTGTTGCAAGATGAAGTGTAGACCTAAGTTAACAGCATCATCTGCCGACCTGTTTGCTCGGTAAGCAAACTGCAGGGGGCCTGTGATGTCTTTCAGGTGCTTCAACACCGGCCGCTCAAAGGATTTTATGATCACAGACGTCAGGGCTACAGGCCTGTAGTCATTTAATCCTACGATGGTGGGTTTCTTGGGCACCGGGATGATGGTGGATCGTTTGAGGCAGGAGGGGACCTTACATTTCTCCAGTGACTTGTTGAAGATCCTTGTGAAGATCGGAGTGAGTTGATTTGCACAGGCTTTCAGGCATGATGGGGAGACGTTATCAGGTCCTCCAGCTTTCTTTGTTTTCATGCGCTGAAAGAGCCTGTTTACATCTTCCTCGGAGATCTTTAGTGCAGGCAGAGGATCTGAAGGTAGGGGGTTGGTTGCTTTATGGGAGGAATTTGTTCCTGAATGGGATGTGGAGGGGATGATTTGAGGTGTGAATGGCTTCTTGTCATGTTGGCAGTAGAAGCCATTCAGACGGTTGGCCAGGAGACGGCTCTGTTCAGGATAGGTGGAGGGGCTCTTGTAGGCAGTCAGGTTTCTCAGACCAGTCCATACAGCTGAAGTGTCACCAGCAGAAAGGCTGTTCTTAAGCTTCTCACTATAGTTTCTCTTGGCTGCTTTGATCTCTTTTGTTAGTCTGTTCCTGGCCTGCTTGTACCGCGCCCAATCTCCACTGCTGTGAGGTTCTTCCTTTTCCCTGCGCAGATTCCTGAGGTGTGGAGTAAACCATGGCTTGTTGCCAAAGGTGCAGAAGGTTTTGGTCTGCACACACATGTCCTCACAGAAACTGATGTATGATGTCACCACATCAGTTAGTTGGTTTAGGTCAGTGGCTGAAGTTTCAAAAACAGTCCAGTCTGTGCATTCAAAGCAGGCCTGTAGCATCTGCTTTGATTCCTCAGTCCACTTCTTAACAGTGTGAACCTTGGGTTTGGAAGCTCTTAGTCTCTGTCTGTAGGTTGGGATGAGGTGGATTAGGTAATGATCCGAAAAACCCAGAGCATCCCTGGTAACAGCATGATATGAGTCCTTTAAACTGTGTAAAAATGGTCCAGTGTGTTTTTGTCTCTGGTGGGACACTTAATATGCTGTCTGTATTTGGGGAGTTCATGGGAGAGGTTTGCTCTGTTAAAATCTCCCAGTATTACGATGAAAGAGTCAGGGTATTTTTTCTCCACATCTGTAATCAGCTCAGCAAGATGTTTTTCCGCAGCAGAAGTGCAACCATGCGGTGGAAAATATGAGCCGATTATTATAAACGAGGAAAACTCTCTCGGTGAATAAAACGGTTTACAGATTATGGAAAATGACTCCAGATCCGGGCTACATGTTTTTTCCAGCACTTTTATGTCTCTGCACCAACCTTCATTTATATAAAAGCAGATTCCGCCTCCTCGCTTCTTCCCCAATAGCTTCGCGCTGCAATCCGCTCTGAGCAGCTGGAAGTCCGGCAACAGCAGTGCGCGTTCCGGGATGTTTTCACTCAGCCATGTCTCGGTGAAGCAGAGAACCGCTGATCCGCGGAGGTCCGTGTTTTTACCGGTGAGGAGAAGCAGCTCGTCCATCTTGTTGTTTAGAGAGCGGACATTTGCCAGGTGGATTGAAGGCAGTGGTGTGCGAAGTCCTCTTGCTTTACCAGCGCGCCAGCACGCTTTCCCCTTCGACGTTTTCGGTGCAGAATCCCGTATAGTGCTGCAGCTCCGCTCGCCAGGAGTTCAGTGAACCTCGGATCGATGAAAGATGGTAAAAAAATCCCAAGAGAGGACTCTCTGATGTTGAGAAGTTCCTCTCTACTGAATGAGACCACAGGATTGTGGCCCGACACCACAGAACTGTGGCTCGAAAAACATAAAAACACACAAAATACAAAAACAAAGAGAGAGCGAAGCTCCGAGGCTGCCATCATCGGCGCCATCTTGGTAATCGATCATGAGCTACAAGCCTGAACACAATTAAAATCTATGTAAGGCCTAAGTTTTAGTCCACAGATCTTCATCACCATGCTTCAATTAACTGAGGTTTGAAGATTTTAATCGATGCACAGCTCGCATCAGGGTATGCCACAGCAAAGTTTAAACAGACTCAGCTTTACAGTATCGCATGATCTGTAAAGCTGATGAAGACTGAGCCACTGCCTTGCAGGTCAACGGCTTTAACACCAAGCATATTGAGAGAAAGTTGAGT
This sequence comes from Girardinichthys multiradiatus, assembly GCF_021462225.1. Classification (NCBI taxonomy): domain Eukaryota; kingdom Metazoa; phylum Chordata; class Actinopteri; order Cyprinodontiformes; family Goodeidae; genus Girardinichthys; species Girardinichthys multiradiatus. Next base: position 34,505,313 of record NC_061795.1, on the reverse strand, counting down.
GAAAGGAAAAAGTGTGGTAGAAAAAGTACACAATCAACAGGGATAACCTCAGCCTTGAACCGATTGCGAAGTAAATCCCATTCAGTAGTTTGGGTGAAATTTACAATTGACCATGAATAGAGGCCAGAGTCAAGCTTCCAGAGCCTCCACTCAGACCTATCTAGGACATGAGCTACAGCTGTTGCATTCCTTGTGTAAAGCCCCTTCCGAGTGTCTAATGCATCCTAAATGGGCTAAGAAGAAAATGGAATGGAGTTTTGGTCAGTTGCCTAAGTTCCCCTTTTTCAAATTAAAGAAAATTCAAATTCATTTGGGAATTAAGATTCCAGGCTCTGGAAGAAAAGTGGAGAGGAACAGAATCGGAGTTACTCAAAGATAGGTGTGAGGTTTCCACAGATTCTGATTTCATTTTCCAGCAAGATTTGGCAACTAACCATACTACCAAATGTACTAATAGGTGGTATCACTGTGGTTGATTGGTCAGCAAACTAACGTGAACACTATAAAAATCTAGACTCCCTTAACACCTCATTGCACTACACCCTGATCACCATGTTACACCATGCCTAGGTGATGCATCAAGTTTTGCTAAAGGAGTCCAGACCAGGTATTGAGTGTATGTTCTGTACAGAACATAGACCTACTTTTTCAGTAGGTTAACATTTTTGAAATAAACCTGTTTTTATTGGTGTTTTGTAATATTCAGATTTTCTAAGGAACAGAATTTTGAGTTTCATTAGCTGTACGTCATAATCATCAAACTTACCATAAATAAACACTTGAAATATGTCACTTTGTGTGTAATGAATGTTTATACTAGTTTCATTGAGATAAATAAATTCTTCAATTCTTCAACAATCTTAAATATGTCATTGCCCCACAACATTTCATTTAGTTAAAATCAGGGTTTTAAAAAGGCCCTTTGTTAACCCTCCAAGATTTGTTTGTATCAGTTCCTCCAAGTCTAAGGCCTGGTTCCCTCCCATGATAAAGCTTGAATTTTCCCTCTAGGTCGAGGTCATTCTTTGCCTCAAGCATAAAGCTTATGTATCTTAGCGTCGTGTTCAAAAGCAGTAGCAGAATGGAGGAGAAATGGTTAGAGGGACTGGGACCTCATCTGCACAGGCTCATCATCATGAAGAAAGAGCTCAGCCAAAACTAAAACTCCTATTTACAGAAGTATCTATGACCGATTCTGTCATGAGATGCGGAACATGAACCTGGACACACAGCAGCTGAAATGAACATCAGCCACAGGGTGGCCTGATTCAGCCTTAGTGGTTGGGCAAGGAACTTCATAATCTGATCTGTGTTTGGAGTAGGCCTGCTTCCCCTCACTGTATGAGTAAACTAGATTAGTATGGGCATCTGATTATTAGTCTATCCCGGACACCTCTCTTTGTAGGGTTTTTGCGAATGTTTAAGGCAGACCCAGAACTCACTGGAGGCACTATATATCTCTTCCTGCCTTGGAACACCTTGAGATCCCCAAAATGGATGGATGGATGTGCTGTTAAAAGTTTGGAATGAAATATAATCTTTGGACAAATTACCCCTAAATGGTCTTCAAACAAACAAATCAGTGACTCAGCTGCGTAAACCCTGACAGAATTGCAAATCATGAGACATTAACCAGCACACCCTGACAGAAAGCATGAGGCTTCATACACTTCTGAAAGTCATTAAGTAACTTGCAACTTCACGTTATCATTAAGCATGTTTTTGTGTATTTCTAGAACCACATCAATTATGTACAACCCAGGAGTTTAGCTCATTAGGTTACTCCTTTCTTCTGCTCAAATGTATTCAGCAGCACACACTGCCTAGCTGTCCCACAAACTCGCCTATGGAGAGTTATTAGCTCCTGCAGGGAACTTTCCATGGGAGTCCAATAATTGAGATCCACATGCTTCCATGCAGGTTTAGTACCAGCCTTTATTAGAGAGTGATTGGCATGCTACACTGCATCCTTCATTTTAAGTGAACCAGTGATCAGTTGAATACTAATGCAGACCAAAGTCTTAAAGGTGCAGTGGCTAATATGTGAGATGGCATTAAGATACATGGAGAAAAGTGTTCATGCTTCTATTGCTTCAGCAAATTGCTTTGTCCTTCGTGGTGCAAGGCTGTTTGTTTCACTGGCCGTAAAAGCGCTTTATCAGCAAAAAGACGGGGGGGATAAGAAAAACATTAAATGCTTCAGAAAACACACTTTAGAGTTTTCTGTAGCTGAAAACTCCTGATGACTTTAGTTAACATTTGTCTTTAAGTTATAAAAGCATTTTAAGCCTTTCAGGTATTCAAAGGAACAGTAATAATTGGCATGTAAGAGAGTATTTTTCATTTAGCCTCATTTAAATATATTTGATACAGTCATGAGTAGTAAGCAGGATTAAATAATTAACAAATGCCTAGATGAAGTAATGAAGAAGAAATAAATGCCCCTCCTCCTCAGAAATAATTATAAAGTGTAAAACTCCTGGAAAAAAGACTGGAAACTGGAAAACAAAGATATCACTGGTGAATAGACATGTTCACATCCATCATTGTGTTTCACTGACTTTCTTAGGATAGTAGCAACATTTATTGGCACCTCTGGCAAAGATGTGTCAAAAGCCAAATGATCAATGTTTTATAACAGCAGCATAATATGTCATTGAAAAAATATCAAACCTTTTATTTGAGCATATTTTTTCAGTGTTGTTAAATCCTATGTTAGGAAAGATCTGTCACCAGTGGCAAAAGTTTTGGTACCCCTGATGTCATTCACATCAGTCCCAGAACTATTTCTAAAATGTAAAACTCTGTGTTAAGGCCTTTTACTGGAAAAAGATATGACCATAACTTAAAATGAAGATTTTTGTTTCTTGTTTTTCGGGTCTGGTGAACCATTTCTGTGTTGGTTTGGTTCATTATGCAAATCTCCCATCTTTCCTTCTCTGTTAGAGTTCACCAGAGTTTTATTTGAAATGTGGTACTTCAAATAATTCATGATGCCATGCATTCTAACCAAGTTCCCAGGAACATTGGAAGAGAAACAGGTCCACAGCATCACCTATCCTACACCATGCTTAATAGTGGGAAGAAGTACTCCAAAACCACTAGGAGTTATTGTTACAGAAAAGCTCCAAAGTAGTCTCATCAGACCAATGCATATGGCTCCTGTTAAAGTCCCATAGAGTTTGTTCAACTTATCCTGTATATGTTTGTGATAGAAGGACATAATTGTAGCCAATTCCCAAATAGGCAGTTGCTATGTAGATTGTGTCTAATGGTTGCTATGGAGACTTTGTGACACTCCAAGTGGCTGTCACAGTGAGTTTTGGAGATTTTTGCAACCTCCCTAACCACCGTCCTCACTCTGCATGATGGCAGGATTAATATGGGTCTTTGTCCAGCCTGTGAAGAAATAGAGCTCTGTGTCATCTCATATAAACACCCCAGAGAAATATAATGAAATGCATTACTGATTAGAGGTTCATGGACAGAAAAGTTAATTATAAAACAGTAATTGTTTCACTTCCATTTATTCTAAAGGGACTGTTTGAGGTTACACAATCTTTTTACCATTCAATAAATGTACTTAAATTAAAGGTTGGATTTTTCTCAAATCTGCAGTGTTAGATTATGCTACTGCAATAAAAGATACAGTTATTTATATTTTTTACACATGTTTACCAGGAGTGCTAATAAATGTGGCTGCAACTATAGATAATGAACATCACAAATCTAAATAAAACAGAAGTTGAACACTGTTTTTGGTCAGAACAAGTAACCGAGCTCTAGAATAAGCCTTATTTGTGTGAATATAAATAAAAATTACCTGTCCCCTGCTACGATATGTCCCTGCTATAACTGTACATAAGCTGCATGCATATTTGAGTCTACATGGAGACAATGAATCTGTCACCAAGGGAGTGATACAAGATGAAACACAATGAAGTTCATAAATCAAAGAAGACGTGTTCCTCCCAGGTCTCCTGCTTTAGCAGCTCTGCTCTACTGTTTGACGCAGAAGGTGCCAGGTCGCACCAACACTGTGCTGTTGGCTCCGTTTCTGACGCATTTTAGAACGCAGCATTTGCCTGAAATTGGAATTCCTCGAGCACTCCCATTCATGTACTTACATCAAGCGTCTGCTTGGCTCCACGTAAGAGATCAATTTTCCTCAGTGTTTTAAGGACCAGAGGATATTTTTAAATACATGTAAACTTTAGTTCCATGTTTGTTTGTGTTTATGTGTCTGGTAAGGGAAGCTCTTTGTCATTTCCCATTTGTATGTAAAAGATAAACCTTGCTGAAATAAAGAAACAAATGTTGCTTAGATTAGACCTCTAATGAGAACTCATTTCTCGGTGCCACACCTGAAAATTTGATGAAGGTGTTGTCAGATTCTTACATTCATTATTTTACACCAGTGAGGGAAAAGCATATCACCTAAAGGAAACACGCAAACCATTCATCCTTTGCTGTTTATTCTTGCAGTTGTGTGTTAAGTCAAACAGCCTTTCCCTATTTATCCTGAATCTATCAATTATTATTTATAAAGCTGCCATCCTCTGTCTTGCTTGCATGCTATAATTTTGTAAACCCCTGTCTTGTTTATTCTATCTGGGACAGCTTGTTTGTTTTCTAGACTGCCAGGCAGACATAGGGGATGTTGGCAGGGACTTCATTCTTACACCAAAATTCTCTGGCTTTTCGCTGTAGCCTTTGTCTAAGAAAATAACTGCGTGATATAAAACAGCTGTTTTTCGAACATTTTGGTAATGAATAGCCAATGGTGATTGGAGGTGACAGTCCTGATTCGAACCCCATTCTGCAAAGCATTACTGATCACCCAGAGTCAGTCAATATTACTCATGCCCTGTTGACTAGATACTGATGAATGGGATGGTAAAGCAATTGTGTCTGTTCAGTGTGAAGATGGCCCTGTTTACACATGCTTCTGTATCGTGAGTCATTTGTTTTTTTCCTTGTATGTTACATTTAAAGGCAAGAGGCTATTTGAAATTATTTAAGCATGATTTGCTGTTTGAATACCTTTATTTGTTTCTATAGAAACACTTGTTTTTCTCCAAACAGCAGACCCTATAAATTTCCATTATAAGTTTCTGGTCTTCTTTCTTTCACCATTTTAATTCCCCTACAGATCTACATAAATGAAAGCTTGTAAATCAAATGGACTGGGAAGTCTAAGTTGCCTCTAGTTCAAATATCATGACTACTTTTTGAGTAAATATCTGTCTATGCCTGATAATGAACTGACCACACTTTTAATATGCTGCTGTTCACTGTGCCTCGCAAAAGGTTTTCATACCTCCAATGTGTGGTGGGCTTATGTATTCACCCCACTTTAATCTGATATGCCTAAATAAAATCCAGTCCAACCTTTAGAAGTCACCTAATTAGTAAACAGAGTCAAATTATGTGTAATTTAGACTTTAGAAGTTAGCTAGTGGTTCTCATTTCTGAACATACTATCCCCATGATTACACATAGTGGCGGCAACATGATGCTGTGAGGAGGCTTCTCTTTAACAGTGTCAGGGATGCGGGTCATAGTTGATGGGATGATGGATTGAATTAAATACAGGGCAAGCACTGGAAGAAAACATATTGGAGGCTAGAAAAGACTTGAGACTGGGTCGGAGCTTCACCTTCCAGCAGAACAACAACCCTAACCATAAGGCACATTGCACACAGCAGCATTTTTTGGCAAAAACTGAAACGTGTTTTGCGTTTTCTCTGTTTGTGTACACCACAATGGCATGTGTTTTCTCTCACAACACAACAATTTAAAAAGGGTTGTAGGGTGTACAATTTTAAAACCATTCTGGTTTCCACTGTCATGTAGAAAGGAAAAATGGAATCTCCCTGCATGGGGGAAGTCTTGGCATATGTGCAGTATGACTGCAGTCAGTATAAATGAATGTGCACATGCAAAACGGATGCCAACCAGTTTAAAACCCACAGAAGAAGAAATCAACAATAGAAATGGCGGTTCTCTAACAAACTAAGCTAATTTTCTACCCCGTTTTTTAAGGCGGAGGTGTTGGTTGAGCTATTTTGCAAAGATAAATGGGCAATACTTTTAGTCTCTGTATGTGCAGAACTGGCAAAGGTGTAATTCCAGTGATAAATGGTTCAACAAAATGTTGAATCCACACTTAACAGAAGCCATGTTTCTTTTCCCTTCCATTTTACAATTATTTGATACTTTGTGTTGGTGTATCATGTAAATTCTCATTAAAATAACATAAAGTTGTGGTTTCAATGTAAAAAAATCAAGAGTTAGAAATACCATTCAATTTATTTATATAGGCCAAATTCACAAAAAATGTAGTTTCAAAGTACTTTGCAAAACAAAACATTCCAATTTATATGCAGAAATATCTAGTCCTTACAATGCAATCATACCAATGGATTTAATGTCACTTACATACATTCCAATCCCCACATTGCAATCCTACACATAAAACAATGCAATAAAGTTCAGTCTACTATTCCAATTGGTAAAAATGTTTCTACAGTATCTAAAGAAGTCCAGCCGGTTGCATTGAGTCACTGACTTTGCAGCAATCTTTCCTTCTGACCAAGCACATTCAGGAATAATAAAACTATTCTGATTGGTCATTTTAATTGAAACAGTCTTATCTCATCTTCTACATAATGGTTCTGGAGACAGATCCTGTTTGAACATGCAATGCAGAGATCTTCACTTGGCAGTTTAGTGTAACCATTTAAACAGACTCGCCTAAGGCCACAGCTGAGCTGAGTTAGAGCAGAAAATAGTCTAATCCCTTGGCAGTTTCAATGAACGGACCCTATTCAGGCCTTCTTAAACAGATAAACCAACAGAGCAATGCCAAGAGACACATCCTACTGTTTGGCCAAGCTTTGGTTAGACATTAGTCACACATAGTGATGCATATCTTAAGAATCATGCCCTGTACAGCATAAAGCAAACACTTAATGAGAATGCCATGTGTGCAGCTATGTTGGTCTATTATCCAAAGTATAAAAAACATGTTCTTGAAAATATTTCAGTTTCAGAGAAAGACTAAATGTGGCAATGCAATAACATGAACAAATATGTCATTCTCACTTATTTGCTGGAGATTAACAGAACTTTGAAACAAAAGGTCAAATGTCTATGGAATAAAAAAGTAAGTTGTCATTTAAGTTTGGACTGCTTGTATACATCTGCCTGAGCTTCACATTGTTGTTCACCAAATCTGAAAAACGAATGACCAACATCATAAACATTAATAGATTCATACATTCATTTTTTTCTTAAAAAGAACATTTCTAATGCTTAAGAATGATGTAGTTTTGGTGACCAGGGCTTCTCTTAACATGCTATGAATGCTATTTGTAGTTTGGTGTTTTATGTCTGTATTTGACATTCTTCATTCTAGCTGCAAAGGGATGCAGTTGTTAACAATGTTGCCTTGCAGCAACAATATACTGGGTTCCAAGGCTGTTTTGTGTGGAGTTTGTATGTCCTGCCTTTGCATGCATGGGTTTCATCCGAGAGCTCCTGTTTACCACCACAGTTCAAAAACATGCATGTTAGGTTAATTGGAGATTCAAAATTCCCTTGAGGTGTCAGTGTGCATGGAAATAGCTGTTTGTCTCCTTTCCTATATTGGGTTGTCCCCTGCCTCTCGCCCATTGACTACTGGAGATAAGCACCAGCTACCTGTGACTGAATATATGTGGGTACAGACAATGGATGAATATTTTTTAATCCTAATTTGTACCTTTGTTTTTGCTGTTTTGAGGACATTGCTGTAAGAAATTAGTGTTCATTTCTGTAACAGTACCTCTGTCTCTGCACGCTGAATGAGAAATGTAAACATACATACCTGTTCCTTTTTATACACACACTATTGTGTGTATAAATGTCACAGCAGTGCCTTTCACACAGCACTAAGCACAGGCTTCATTTGCACAGCAGGCAGGCATCAGAGGATCAGCTTAGTGGCATTAGTGTCATTGGTACCAGCAGTATGCTGCACGCACTGGTTACTCCTTTCTCACACAAACAAATCAGATTATCTTCACAACATACGTGTTACAATAATATAGGAATATCATCGGTGGATTGTCTTTGACCTCCTCTGTGCATTCACAAATGATGCCCAAAAATGTAAAAGGCACTTTAGACCTGGCTTAAAACTGTTTAATGATAAGTACTAGAGCTGAAAGAACATATACTCTGAAATATTGACCAATCATCATAACGGGTGTAGAGATTTAACTAAACAGGTTCAGCAAACATCTGTAAGTGTAAGTTTCATGATTTTTGGATGCTTAGTGTCCTATCTAAAAGTGTATTTTCATGAAAATAACCTAAATTCAAAGCCAAAAGAATACAGCAAAATTGTTGATAGATTTGGGTTTTAAACCAAACTAGTATTAATGTTGCATTCAAGCTTTTCCTCGGCCATTGAGCCTATTTAAAGGGAACAAGGGTGCTGTTAGATTGTTTGACATTGTGTGAATCACACTGAACATGGACCAAAGAAGACAAAGGCCTTTAGACCTCATGAAGATTATATATTTTCCTGTTAAAGATAAATGTTACAAGAGTATTTCTAAGCATTTTCATGTTCCTGTGACCGCAGTTGTCAATATTATCAAAATGTATCAGGCTCACTTGATTGTAGACAATTTCCTTAGATGTAAATGCATTAGAAAATGCGACCCCAGGCTGATCATACAATGTATATGGCAAAAAAAGAGCCAAAGAAATCATCAAGAACTCTTCAAGCCCAACTCAACAATCAACCAGTGATGAGCAAATTACCTTTTATTAAATTCACGTGCAAAGAACAAGCAAACAGATTTGCACTGATTGTGTACCTCATATGGTGCCTTTGAATAATGCCATGGTGACAGCACACTTATTCCTTCTCTTTTCTGATAGGGGACACCTACAGAGTACCCTGGACTCTCTTTTCCTCTTAGCCCTTAGCAGACATCCTAATGCTAGCCATGAAGCCTCTAATAAATGTTTATATTCATCAATTTGTTGAATGAACTTCAGCTTTTCTTCTCTTCAGAATAGCCCCTTTCCAGGCACTCACACTGCTAGTTAAAAGTTTTAGACACACTTTCTTATTTAATGTTTTTCTTTATGTTTATGACTACTTATATTGTATGCACATTCTCACTGAAGGCAACAATATTGTGAATGAACACATATGGAATTATGTAGCAAACGAAGAAAATTGTAAAAGAACTTTAAATATGTTTTATTTTTTATATTCCTTAAAGCTACCGCCCTTTTCTGTAATGACTGAAATATTAACCTTTGGCCATCTTTCTATGAACCTCTGGGAAGTTGTTTCAAGACTCTTTGGGAAACTATTTCAGGTGACCACCTCATGAAGCTCATGGACAGAATGGCAAGACAGCAATGCAGTAATCAAAGCAGAAGGGTGGCTATTTTGAAGAATCTAAAGTATAAAATGTTTAGTTATTACATACTTTTTGTTTACTATATAATTCCATAAGTGTTTATTCACTGTTTTAATGCTTTCAGTGAGAATCTGTAAAGTAAATAGTAATGAAAAAAAGAGACCCATTAAGTGAGAAGTCAAAGTTTTGACAGGTAGTGTATATTGCTTAACAAGGTGAACTTGCTACTCAGTTTGGTGGATGTGCTGACGAATTGTTTCTGCTGTGAAAAAATGTCAGTTTGGCATCTACTCCTCTATGTCTATGATGACACCCAGCATAAGAACTGATATGAGTGATATGAGTAAACATTGCATCATATGTAGTCTAAGATGTGTTTCAGCTTTTTTAAATGATCACATCTTAATTTTAGACTAGGATCACTGTATTTATCTGTAAAATGTCAAATTGTACTAAATAAGCAATTTAGTGAAAAGAATTAAAAAAATTTAAACCCAGAAAACATCTTATTCCATTGTGTCTCTAAAATAAGGTGTGGGCTGTGTGACTTGACTTACTGTTGCATCAGGTCCAGGTGTCTGGACTTTGGGAAATGCTAGACTAATCTTTAATGTCACTTCATGAGCACATGTCCTAATCCTATTGAATATCTATGAAAATATCTGTAAATTGAAGTATGGAGAAGCCACCCTTCAAACCTGAGACAACTTGGACAGTCTGCTCAGGAAGAGTGGGCCAAACTACCATTTGGCACGAGTAGATATCTCATTATGAAGGCCAAAGATCACTTGCTGGCATTGATGGCTGTAAATGTTAAGTGCTCCATTTTTTTGTGTTAAACCATTTTTATCTATTTAATTATATAAATTATTAAAAAACGGGGTTAAGATTACGTATGGCATGTAGCATTGAAAATACCTCGTAATTGGATCACAAATGGACAGATCAAAGTTTTTTCTTTTACACCTAATATTAGAATGTAACTCCAAATCCATTTAATGAAATATCCGTTGACTGGATTTTGCCTCCCCTCTCTAAATTGCAAAATAAGCAAATAAAAATGTAAACAACCCCAACATTCTCTTTGCAAATCCCAGAATCCTGCACATGTCCATTGTTCTTTCCAATTGGCATTCACCTGAATCCATATAATCTAATAACAGAGCCAGCTCTGCTATAGTCATTTGGATCTGCTTCAGGCAGCTAATACCCCCCTCAGTTAAACACATAGGCTCCACAGTTACTCACTTTAAAGAGGCTTTTTGGTCTGTGTACTGGCCAACTGCATTTTGCACCAAATGACCTTAATATCAAGCCCTTGTTTTTCGCCATTGTTTACTGTTGTGATTTTAGCAACTAGACCTCAAAGCGTTGTGGGTTCTATCACCTTTGTGCACAAAGGCTCTTAGACCTAGCTTCATCATGCACCCTTGTTGATCCAATCACAGGTAGACAGTTCTATGAAAGTCATCCCACCTGGCACAAATTGCATCACCACCTGTAACTTGTTACAAAAAACAAACACTTCATCACATAATCAGCTGCCAGCTGAGAAAAAATGGCACAAGAGCAAGTCTACTGATGTTTAATTGACACCATAGTGTATTCTGCATCTCAGCTATGTCATTTAAAGATTTATTTGTTTCAGATTAAACAGGTTGTAAGTTATTATAGAACTGTTTACAGACATTTTATTAACATATCAAAACATTTAATATCATGAAAAGTATATACATTCCTTGTCACTCATTTCAGAAAGTGAAATATAGAGTGAAATATAGAAATATTTCAAACCTTTATTTCTTGTAATTTTGATGATTACGGCTTACACATTATGAAAACCAAAAATTCTATGTCTCAGAAAATGAGAATATTACATAAGGCTAGCCTTGAGCCCAGCCTGCTTTCGTATTCAAGTCATGATGTGTTGGATTGGACCGAAGGATACAAAAGCCTTTTGTTTAGGTGTCAGTTTGCTTCGAGCAACACTTCTCCAACAAAAACTGCCAGAAAGTATTTGTCAGTGATAGAAAAGCTCAAATAATCAGCAAAAAACATTTTACTTACAACATTAAAACAGAGCAGGGCTGCACGGTGGTGCAGTTGGTAGCACTGTTGCCTTGCAGCAAGAAGGTCCTGGGTTCGATTCCCGGCCAGGGGTCTTTCTGCATGGAGTTTGTTTGTCCTCCCTGTGCACGCGTGGGTTCTCACCGGGTACTCCGGCTTCCTCCCACAGTCCAAAGACATGCCACACTTGGTGGCACTCATAGACTCTGTATAAAGCATTGAACTTTCATTTTCAGTAAGGCAGTTGATATGGAAAAAAATAAAATGCCACAGTGACATCAAGGCAAATACTGCATTCCTCATTCTGACACAGTTAATTACTGAACTCTACACCCTTCATCCCAATATACACACTACATAATAATTGCACATCAAAAGTAAAACATACTTCAAAGACTAGACAAGACTTTATGTTTGACAAATTGTGGCTAATTTCCTCACATTTAGTAGTAACACATGTTTTTGCAGCCTAAGTATGATTGTGTCTTTGGACTCAGAGGTAACAAACAGAAGCTTCAATTTCATTTTGAAGTTTGGTCTGATAAAGTGTATCTCCATAGCCCTTTTAATGCTCAGAAAGAAATTGGCTTTTGGCTCAGAGACTTCAGGTTTAGTTATGCTTTGTTGCTCTGACATATCAGCTTTGCAGAACAGAAATATTCTCAATCACTGAACACTGGGGGTAAGGCCTGTTAAAGGGTAACTCAGAGAACCACAAGGACTGATCACAGCTATTGTGCCCAATCACAGCTGCTTTGTTCACTGTAGCAGCAGAAAGTAACATAATAATGGATGGGTCATATCGAGTTAATCTTAGCTCTGTTTGTTACAGATTTTCTTTTTCTGGAAACTCTACAGTTGGTCTGCCCTTGCTTTAGGTGGGTAGGTTGCACATCAGGATTACCCAGTGAGTATTTCTGCTCACATTGTTCTGAGAACGTAGCTGATAGTGTTACAGCCCTTGTCCTAATGTGGCAAGATCGACCTGTTAGGGAGTAAATGCATAATGCATCCTCAAGCCGTGTTTAATGTGTTCACACCTGTATTTAAGGCAATCCACTCAGCACTAGATCTGAAAAAGGTATAAAGTGATCTACTAGAGACGCAAGTCCAGGTATGGTGTTAACAAGATCAGACAAAATACAACCTTTGCTATGAATTCCACCTTGTTTAAGAGAATTTTATGAGAATATAAATGTTGTATCGATCCACCTTCAATAAAAGACTACTCAGTGCCTTTTTATTTCCTGTCTCTGTGGTGTGTGGTTACTTTATATCATGTGGTGAGTAACTTTCTTGTGTAATGTGTCTCCATTCTTCAGTAATATGGCAGGTAAATGACTTCACTGAATATTGTGGCCTGTCCTGGTGAGGAGAGATAAAGGCATTGCCTTCCTCTGTCTCTTTAACTCCTACTCATAAAATAAGAAAGGTCACACTAACTATGTGAATAGTTCAGTAACATTTTATCTAAACTTTTGTGTCTGTTAGGTCTTTATGCCACTGCTTGATTATCTTTTTAGCTGTTGCATGCTGCAAGTTCACATACTAATCATTTGCTTAATGTAGTTTTCTTACTCAACTACTTATACATTGTCGTTTCAAACCTTTGCTTTTTCCTCGGTTTGGCACCTTTAAAGAAAATGGGTATATAGTGGATGCTTTAAGAAAGCGTCCTGGAAACCATTTAATTTCACGGACATTTGAAAGAAAAAAATTGTGGCTCTATCATAAATGCTTTTGTTTGCTCTGGCCTGTCTTTGCCTCCCGAGATATATTAAGCTGTCTGGCTGTTTCAGCTGAATTCAATTTACGCCAATCACTCACTCACACACATACGCACACATGTGTAAACATTAAGATGGTTTTCAAAACAGCTAAATCTTGGCATGTTGGTCTTTTTCTGTAAATGTCCTCTCAGGCCTCTGGCTTCCTGTTGAAGCTGCTGGTACTGACTGTATCCTCTGCTTGGCATCACATCTGTGGCTCCTTGGTCTGAAGAAATGTGCTGGCTGAAGCACAAAGCCTTTTTGTGATGTTGTGGATGAAACAATAACTGAATGTGCAGACATTTAATCGAAGAGCATTTTAAGCTGCTGTCACTCTTTCATGTACGTTGGTGTACCTAAAACCACATTTTACGTGGGGCCAAACATGAAGACGCACTTTTAGTGAAACATCAAGTCCTGTTATGAAAATGAAGTAAATGTGCTGCTTATGATGCGCTGTTGTTTTGTATAGTGTGTGTGTTGGGAGGAAATCAGTGATTGCATGGCTGTCATAGATAGATAGATAGATAGATAGATAGATAGATAGATAGATAGATAGATAGATAGATAGATAGATAGATAGATAGATAGATAGATAGATAGATAGATAGATAGATAGATAGATAGATAGATAGATAGATAGATAGATAGATAGATAGATAGATAGATAGATAGATAGATAGATAGATTAGAATGATTTTCCTCTTACATCTAATGAACACGACATTTTAGATTTAGACAGTTACATTGGACCAGTAAAAAATTTGTTTTTATTGTAGAAATGTGGGCTTAGTGAAAAGTATGTTTAATACCAGGCTGATATTTTCTAAAGGTATTTTTTATTTTACACACAATCCTCATCTGAACACATAATCTAATTTATTGAATATGACTGCACTATTGATATACTGAGCATTAATGCATGACTCTTTAAATACATTAGCCCACCAAATGTTGCGTCCATGCAGTCTTTGTGATTGCAGTGTTGCACAGGCTAATATTGTGACGATCATTGCGATTTGATATATAAGCTCTGATGGACAGACGACTAAATAGATGGTTACTTTATTTTTCATTGTTATTTACACAATTAAATTGGAGTTAATCATCAAGTTTAAAAATCAAGTAATCACAATAAGTATGTAAAAAAAAAGTTTCATTATGGCCAGTTCATCACACTTGCTGGAACTGTATATCTGCCAAAAGTAGTCTGTGTTATTATGGGTTATTTACTGAGATGTTTTTGCCTCTGGATAAAAAATATTTCGTAAGTGGTTTTTAAGTCCGGTGTCTCTGATCTTTAAGTATGCTTTTTGCTTTAGAACGATAGCAGTATACTTAAAGTTTCTCCAAGGTGGTAACAGAACAGCCAATAATATTCTGGGAGGTGACACAGTATGTGAGCGCACTTTCAATTGAGCCATGATAGAATGCCCTCGGCAGCTTCTGAGAGAGGTTGTTCGTTCTAAAGAGTCTCTGAAAATACACTCTTTGTTGGCCCTTTTTTTATCAGCTCCATACTGTTTGCACTCAGGTTAGGTCCTCTATCTTGACACTCAAAAACCAGAATGTTCAGATGCTCCAATTTAGAGAGGTTGGATGTCTGTTTTATTTTTTTCATTCCTTGGTTTTAGTTGGACCTAATGTCTCTACACCATGTGGATATCAGCTCAGCCCTTTCCCTATAGGCTGACTCATCTCCCCCTGAGATGTGTCCAATGACAGTGGTGTTATTGGTAAACATTATGAAGGTCTTGCTGGGCTGAGAGGTGTAGAGGTCTAGAGTAGGGTGCTTAGAACACAGCCCAATAAGTGCCCCCAAGTGGCAGAAAGTAGATCAAGCTGTTGTCAGTTGGAGCCGCTCCAATTATTCAGTAGCTGAGGTGAGTGAATCTTGATTGTTCAGACAGAGCATATGATGTTACCTTATTATTGGGTCATTGTTGTGACATTTGAGTAATTTTTAACGTTTTGTTTAAATTCTTTAACAATTGCAAAAATATTTGTTATATTTAAGCCCAAAGCTATTCCTACCCCTGGCAGATTTAGGTTTAAAGTAAACCTTTATTTTTACAAACACATTTTTTTCAGATTGAAGGTAAAATTAGCATTTTGGAGGGGCCTGATAGAGTCCAGAGTCATCAAAGAAAATTTGTCAAAATACTAGTGGAAACATGCAAAACACGGTTCAGTAATTATAGAAGGGTTTGATGGCTGTAAATATAATAAATATGATAAATAAATAAATATTTCTCCATTGATTTTCGACATGTCATTTTAATTGAAAATGAAGAGAACAGATACTTTTGGTTTGCCTCTCAAAATGAGTTGGAGAGAGGAGAGGTTTTGCTGGGAACAGTTTTGGGAGTCTACAGTGGTACTGCTGCAGTTCTGCTGTTTTATTATTGCAGTGTTTTATCATCTTTTGAGAGGTACCTGTCTTGTTTCCAATCAGAAACAAACTTTCTGGTTAAATGAAAATAATTTAGATCTAAATCCCCCAAGGCTATAAATAATTTTGTGCTTAGCTTGTGATCCTTATCCCATGTCTAAGCACTCAATGGTAGCCTGTTTTGATTCCTTTTGATTCAGGTAAGATTTAATTATTTGTCTGTCAAATGACAACGTTGTCCATAAAAAAGTTTGAAGGATTTAAAGATGATTTCTTAAAAAAACTAAGTTGAGTATTAAAGTCTAAAAATCGTGCTGTTTGCCGAGCTGTTAAATGGCAAATGCAAATTCACAGGCCATCTGGCTGGTCACACTACATGAGTATGCATTATTTTGGCCATCACTAAAAGCTACAGGCACTCTGGCCTTTGCTAAATAATAGCAAAACGGTGTGAGTTTACTTGAAATCAGGGGCTGATTTTTACATTCATTCTGTATTTTCTGAAATTAATTATGCTGCAGATGAAACAGAAAATCATAGTTTTTACTCGTCCTTTTCAAAATACCACATGGATAAATGGAAACTGCACCCTCTGCATAAAGGCAAAGACCAATTTTCAGCAGTGTCCCACTGCTTTTTTTTTGCACACATGTTTAATGAGAAGAATAAAATCTAATCACCCCATCACATCACTACACATCTGCCTTGGGTCCCAGTCATACACAAAGATATGAGGCTGTAAGTAAATAAGCATCTAGCATAGGTTCTACATTTTCAAATACTGTAGCATTCCAAATTTTATTTCCAGCTAAGAAACGTTTGGACATGGCAAAAAATTCTGTGATATAAGCATCACCACTCGAAGATACAATACTTACTATAGTTGCTACTGCCATTAAAATGTACATAAATGATGCACAAATGTTGCAGCAATTACCAGCTAATAAAAGATTCACTCACTTCCTTATGTTTAATACTTGAATTGACTCTAACTGATGTTATTTTCTATGTACTTTCAGATTTATTTAGCTAATAATTTTGTGGCCCCTTAGGGGGGGACTCATAGACCAGGTACAGAGCTTTTAGCTCTCAGCCCAAGTTGGTCAAGTGATCATCAACTTTAGAAAATATTGCTGGGTTTCCTTAGGTAGAAAAACTTTTTAACCAATTTAAATATTAAACTGAATCCGACTGCACTGTTTGCTAATTAGGATCAATCGGAATGTATGTAGCTGACTTAAAATCTGTATGATTCGATCGAATTGACTGCAGCCCATGTGTTGTAAATTGGGGCTATATAAATAAACTGAATTGAATTGAATTAAATAAAATTCAATTTAAAATTTAAGTAATCTAAATAAACTAATTAGATACACTAACATACAAAAAAAAGATGTGACAGCGGATTAAAATTCCTGTTAGCAGAATTCCACCTCTTTCAAAATGTTTTCCTGTTCATGTTTTCTCTGTGCAGAAAATAACACTTTGATATCAGAAGCTTTGGTCTTACAGCTCAATATGTTTTGATTTAAAGTTGTATAAAGCTGCATCACTTACCACCCACTTTTCACATCTCTGCACATAATAACATGTCTTATTTTTGAGCTTGAGTCTGTAAGGACACTAGACATTAATCAGAACCACCATTCTGTGCCTAAATGCAGTGAGTGGACAGGTCTCTGGCTCTGATTAAACATTGAAAAGTGGGTACCCTCTGATACCTCTGATTGCCACTTCCCATACACGTACCCTGGTGTAAAAAGAGCACATTTGGAGAATGTTTCACCAAGATCAACATTTTTCCTATACTTATTTTTCATTCATTGAAAAAGTTTGCTTGGCTCTAGTTAACTGTCCTCTCCATCTAACAGATTTCACCCATGGGAACACAGATTGTTCTCAGCGGAGATGTCAAATCTCTATCAAGTGGTGATATTAATGCAGTATGAAATGGCTTCCAGAGAAACGTTTAACCTCTTGTTCAGAATGATCAGCTTCTAATTGCATCCATGATGTATTACACTCTGCCATATGTGTTGAGGTCGTTGTGTGTGAGCATATATGTCGATGAAAAATAAGCCTTGTCAGGCAAGTTGATTGCTTGTTTTTAAAATCACTTTAATGCTTCTGCTTGCTGACAGCTCAGATTAAAATTTAAACTATTATATAGTGCAGACAGATTATTTTTCATCCAAACAATTTTTCTTGGGGTTTCAACAAAAACGTAGAGCTAGAATAAAGCAATAAATTCTCTGGTTAAAGGTTTTAGAGTTTAGATGTTCATTATACATTACCGAGCCGTACAGTCTTATCAGGATTCCAGCTGGACAACAATTCCAGCGACAACCCTGAGAAAAGACTTTGTCCTCCAACTCATCATTGACGTCAGACCCGTCGCCCTGACCTCTGTAGTGATGAAGTCCTTTGAGCGCCTTGTGCTCTCACACCTAAAAGACATCACCGACCCCCTCCTGGACCCCCTGCAGTTTGTCTACAGAGCCAACAGGTCTGTAGATGATGCAGTCAACCTAGCCCTTCACTTCATCCTCCGGCACCTGGACTCCACAGGAACCTATGCCAGGATCCTGTTTGTGGATTTCAGCTCTGCCTTCAACACCATCGTCCCAGTTCTGCTACAGGAGAAGCTCTCCCAGCTGAGTGTGCCCGACTCCACCTGCAGGTGGATCACTGACTTCCTGTCTGACAGGAAGCAGCGCGTGAGGCTGGGGAAGCACGTCTCTGACTCCCTGACCATCAGCACCGGTTCCCCCCAAGGCTGTGTTCTCTCTCCTCTGCTCTTCTCCCTGTACACCAACAGCTGCACCTCCAGTCACCAGTCTGTCAAGCTTCTGAAGTTTGCGGACGACACCACCCTGATCGGACTCATCTCTGATGGTGACGAGTCTGCGTACAGATGGGAGGTGGACCATCTGTTGGACTGGTGCAGCCAGAACAACCTTGAGCTCAACGCTCTAAAGACAGTGGAGATGGTTGTGGACTTCAGGCAAATCCCAGCCCCACCTGCCCCCATCACCCTCTGTGACTCCACAATTGACACTGTGGAATCTTTCCGCTTCCTGGGAACCATCATCTCCCAGGATCTCAAGTGGGAGCCAAACATCAGCTCCCTCATCAAGAAAGCCCAGCAGAAGATGTTCTTCTTGCGGCAGCTGAAGAAATTCAACCTGCCAAAGACTATGATGGTGCACTTCTACACAGCCATCATTGAGTCCATCCTCACCTCCTCCATCACCATCTGGTACGCCGCTGCTACAGCCAAGGATAAGGGCAGGCTGCAGCGTGTCATTCGGTCTGCTGAGAAGGTGATTGGCTGCAGTCTACTGTCGCTCCAGGAACTGTACACCTCCAGGACCCTGAAGCGGGCAGGGAAGATTCTGGCTGATCCCTCCCACCCCGGTCACAGACTCTTTGAGACTCTCCCCTCTGGCAGGAGGCTGCGGTCCATCCGGACCAAAACATCACGCCACAAGAACAGTTTTTTCCCATCTGCCACCAGCCTGGTTAACAAAGCCCGGAAACCACCCTGACATTCTCCCTTTCCCCCACAACCCCCCTTTTTTTGCTGACAGGACACCTGTAACCTGTAACTCTATGCGTTACATTAACGCTCAGCATGGACTCCTGCTTTACTTGCACTGCCATACTTGCACAATGATCACCTGCACTGTTGTATTGCTCTTGCATCTTATACTGCTCTACTTTTACTCTCACTCACTTAAAACTGTGCACATATATTTATATTATATTGTAGATATGTTTATACTGTTTAATTTGTACTGTATTGCACCGACTATGCCAAAACAAATTCCTTGTATGTCCAAAAACGTACTTGGCAATAAAGCTTTTCTGATTCTGATTCTGATTCTGATCATTAGGGAGGCTGGGAGAACAAAGGTTAGGTGATATTCGTTACCTCTTCTAACATGGAGGAAATTTTCTTGGCTCGTTGTAAACAGTACCGTTAATGAAATTAGCTTTGTTAAAAAAAAACTTTCACAGAGCATACCTTTGGAAAAGGGACATGAAAGCCTTTTGAAACTTTTTAATCAGATACCGGCAGCTGATATGTGTTAAATGCCAAATACTCATACATCTGCAGTTTCAAAAAACATCCCTTCAAGTCCAGACGTCATTGAAATACTTGAAATCCTTTTCTGTGCTGACTTTTTGTTGTGTTTTGGAGAATTATGTGAAGCTATCACAGGTTTCAGCACACACTTAAAAGGCAGCGTTGTTTTTTTTGTTTCTTTGTAAAGTGTTGGTGGATTTGACAGCTAGATGATTCCCTCCAGGAAACCTGTCTGATCTCTGAAACGTATGGTTGGAACATTTAATGAAGGGCTGTGAATAATTCAAGTACACCAATAATGAATATTTCATTTAGGATAGCCTGGGGCCAGTTTCTGTCAATGCATGGGGTAGTTTTTGATGGCTCTTTGTGTGTTTGCCCAGCATTATTTCTGATAGGAAGAGGATGCCCACCTAAACCCTCATGACGGGGGAAACAATTTCCAATGTTTTCCTTTGGAATTTAAATCAGATTGGAAAGAAGGGCTCCTCGAACTGCTTGTTCGACTGATAATTTAGAAATATTTTAGCATTGGGATTTCTAACAAGCACTTAGATCTCAATTTTTTAATGCTCTCATAAAAGAACCAGTCACCAATGAAATTGCTTCCCACAGGGTTTAAACTAATTGACGTAGCTGAAACTTTGTTGAACTTTGTTTAAAACTGTCTAATTCAAAATCCATTTTTCACTTATTCCATTTGTTTGATGACTCCCTAGATGTTATTAACTTATTTTATCTGCTCAGCTGTTACCACATGCTAAAACAAAGGTTGGTACACCCAGATCAACACACAGATTAACTGTTTCAGCAACTACAGTGTTTGAAAACAACTTATACCAAGATTCTTTTAAAACTTTTTGACTCGTGTTGTGAGTTGGAAACTTCTCATTGTCTAAAGAAAATATGCCGTTTTATTTTTATTTCGTATATGATGATGATGAGTTCCATTTTTTGGAATATACATGTAGTTTTTGTGACTCCAGCACAAGCTCTAAGTTTAATACAATGCAGCAGAGCAAGGAAGTTCTTTCTTGTTGACTTTCTTTGTTTTGTGTAACGAAAGACAAAGAAAAAAATGTCTCGCGGCCTTGATGCTTCAAATTACTTATGACATTCTTCATAAACGTGGAAGCTAAAATAACAAAAGATCTGCAGCTACAAAAGGACTAATGGGTCAGTGTTTGTCTTTTATGTCTCTTAACATTTTTAATTTTTGCACTTATCTTGAAAGGCTCTTTGCAGTAATTTGGGTGATGCTAGAGTTGTATTTTTTATTGTTTTTTATAGTCCTTTAATTTTTGTCTTATCAAGAAAATCCCTTTTTCCCTTTACAGACATGGGACTCGGTGCGCAGGGGAAGTTGCAGCTGTCGCCAACAACGGAATATGTGGTGCAGGTGTGGCCTATAACGCAAAAATTGGAGGTGAGCGAGACCATTTCCTTTTAATTAAAAAAAAAAGATTATTTAAGCATAGAAGGAATAGAAACTAATAAGCCTTTTTCTGTCCCTCAGTGGAGAAGTTTCAGACTGTCAACAGCAAAGCGAGTGGCAAATGGAAGCACACCGATACATGCACTAAAAATAAACAGTAATAATAAAAATAATAAAATATATAATAATAAAATTCTCTTTATATCAGACCTGAAGATTTTTACATGTTGCACACATGTAGCTCTTTGTTTTACCATGCTTCCATCTCGAAATTCAGAAGGAAGGTCACCTTTTCCATTTTTGTAAATTAATATTTTGATCTGAAGTTGGATCAGACGTCCTTATCCTTAAAACAGCAGGATGCAAGAATTAATCATTTCCAACTCAGAATTTCAACAAAACACAAAGTTTTTACAAAGTGCACTAAACAGAAGTCTTTCTGCTTGCTTGCGAACTGCTTTATCATCATTCTTGGCAGCCTAGACAGATGTAGCTGTTGTTTTGCAGGTCACCACAGGATCTATAGTTGGTATGTCGAACAGAAATCCGTCAATCCCAGTCTGTCCTGGTCACATTTATGACGTGTTCTGTTTGTTTCTAGTTGCCACATTATCCATTAACCCATTGGTGTTACTAACATATAGTTCAGGGTTTTTTTCTGCAGCAGTTCTAAATTTTAAAGTAAGAAAAACACAAATAGTTTACTTTACAACTAGCCCTACTTAGCAATACTTAATTATGTAGACTAACCCTTACTATGATGTCTCTGATGTCTCTCGTTCGCAGGACTGATTTGTTGTGGGGGTAGATTTTCTCCAGTTAAGCCATGATTTATGACAAAAAAATATGACTGGTATTTTTGTTTTATGTAGGGTGAACTTTATGTTGCATGAGTTTGATTGATTTTCCATCTTAGTCTGGCCAGCTTGGTTGAAAATCCCTTGTGCGGATCTTCCTCCAGCAGACCTGGGCATTATGGACACAAAATTATAAAACTATTTTTTCTGTATTAAACAGCTTTGGTAATTATCACCATATGGATTCAAATTAAAAGTCTAGATTCTGATAAAGTATCTGATTCAAACTTAAAAAACAAGTTAAAATAAGTAGTAAACCATTAATAAAAACTGATAAAACTGTCATAAACTATACATTGAATCACCTTAAAAATTGCAGGACATGGATAATAATGAATATTTCTGAATTAGCAATATTGATATACAAATCCCATTTGGAGAACTATTTAAAAGTGCAAATATACTTGAGTGCAACCAGAAAATAATGCAAATCAAGTTCACGCTACTGTTTGCAATCTTATCTCCATATTGTCAAAAGGCATAGATGATGGTGGTCCAGCAGTAGTTCCAGTTAAAGTCTTAGTAGCGTTTAGCAACTCTCATATTTTAACATTATTATTTAACCTGGAAAGACCCACTGATATTTGAAACCCATTTACAAGGGTCACCTGGACATTCTGATAAGAGAAAACGCTTTTTCCTGGCATGCCTCCCAAACTATCACTTTGAATGGAAATAGTGTCTAATGGTTGTCATGGAGACTTGCTGACCCCAAGATACCACTCTTTGGTGCAGTTCTCCAACAGTGAGCTTTAGGGAGATTTTCACCTCCCTTGCCATCCCTTTCACTGTCGGTGGTGGCAGCATAAATTTGGGTCCTCATCCATCTTTATTTATTTATTGCTGTAAATGGCAACACATTGAGACAAGTAGCTTTTTTCTTGCAGCTATTTTCTGAGTTATGAAGATAATCACTTAAATGACTTGTTATTTTGTCTTGCCCACCTTTAACTGTGGCTAAGAGAAGTGTGTAATGTTATATCTAAATCCAGGGAAACTACAAGTCTTAAATTACTTATTAAAATGTCCTTGATACTGATCAACTTAAAAACATAAAGTATTAATCAAAAATCCTTCAGGTAGATTTATAATATACTATTTTTAGGAATTGTTATGGGTGTCCATAGATTTGCCTTCGGTATTTTTTTTCTTACTGCATAAATGCAATCATATTCTATTTTTCACATCTTTTCAGTGTGAGATATGAGATAATACAGTAAAAGTGGAATATATTTTAAGGCTTTACACACCTTCATCATGGTTGCCAATAAGCATGGTGGGCACTGCATTTACTAAGCATAAGTAACAAGTATATTACATTAAATCATGTTTGTATTATTTAGTTATAAATGATATGCACATTAAAGCTTTCATTAATTAACCGAGACACTGATTTCTTGGTAGGGATCTAACACTTCACAAGCACAGTTTTACAGTAGCTCTCTCTTCACGTTTTATTAATGACACAGTGGTAGCTTTTATGGGTGCTTTCTTTAATGTGGCTTTATGCGCCATAGGCAGCTGGATACTGACTGGGTGATTGTATTTTTCAGCAGTTAAAGTGTGACTGCACCACAGAGCAAGGCAGTAGGATGCAATGAATATTGCTCGAATCATTACCACTGTAAGGCCCAACAAATCATAAGCTGCTGCAGCTATTTGTTGACTAAATAGATCAGGACTTCACTGTTGCTGCAAATAAAAGTCTCAGTCTAATGACTTTTTGCTGCAGTTTCTGCCTGATGGTATTTGTTTATCACCAAACTTATGTCGGATTCTTCATAGATTCTGTTTCATCACATGTATGTAAACACACTGTTATGTTTTGACATGGCAATGAAACTGAACTTAATCTGTCACACCTCAGACTGAAAATGTCAAAGTTTGGACCTAAATCTGATTAAGATGCTGTGGCGTGACCTTAAATAAGCTCAAAGCCCACCAATGTGGCTGAGTTTAAAAAGATTCTGCAAAAAGGACTGGGCCAAAATGTCCCCCCGTAGCGATGTTAAACACAGTTATTACAAGTGCTTGATGGCAGTTATTGCTCCCAAAGCTGGCACAACTAGTTATTAGCTTTGGGAGCAATTACTTTTTCAGACACTACCAGGTTGGTTTGGATCCCTTTTCCTTTTTTTTTAAATAAAATCATAATTTGAAAACTGTATTTTGTATTCAATCCCATTATCTTGATTGGAAATTAAAATTAGTTTGGTGATCCTAAACCACTTTGGTGCATCACAAAAACAAAACTGTTTTTAAAGACTTTGAACGTCTGCCTTTCTTTTATTAATTAGATAAAAGCTAATTACATTTTCAAAGAGTTTAACTGAGTTCCTCACAGATCAGAATGTGTCTTAAATTCTGGCTGATGCTAAGAAATTGACTTACAATGCAGTAGACATCTGGCTGTAAATCACCTGCCTAAGAAGCTGCTCAAACTCTCAGCACAGCCGCTTATCCAAAACACAATAAACCTACCAGCATGGAACGATCTGTATTAAGAAAGATGATATGTCAATCACAAATTAAACATTTATCTTTGTTTGCTTTGTTTCCTGAACATTTTTAGACTTGATGGAGTATTCCAAGGAGGCTTTTAGTAACTTTTGTCATGAAGCAATCTGTCACTGCCGAAATGGCAGCCAACAAGACTCAGTGGAGCCTGTGCAGCTCTGAGCAGTCCCACTCACAGATGTTACTCATAACTCCCAGTCTTTGTCTTCATTACCATTCGTCTCCCAACAGAACCACGCATTGGCCCTGATCTCATAAATTACTCCTCAGTGAATCTGTTCATATCATGGGGTCAGTGGATTGTTTATAAACAGCTGCAGTTTCCTCCCAGATGCTTATGCTTTGTGTTTGGGGTGTGTACATGTGAGAGGAAAAGCACTTGGATTTGCCCAAGTATTAAAATGTGTGTGTCCTTAAGGAGTAATGATTATTAGTTTGACCTTATTTGACCTCCTTTGCACATCCTTCCTACCTTGTTTACCTTGCATCTGCGCACACACAGACTCACACACACACACACTTATATTCTGCATCCCTACTTGCTACCTGTAACTCAGCGTAGCTGCAGAGAGCTGGCACAGCAGTGTCTGGAGATGGCATTGTAAAGCTGTAGGACGTTGATGGGAATTGTTACGACAGTAATTATCATTACTGCTGCAGTAACACTCTTGTATGATGATCACAAAGTAAACAATGCACTTTATATCATCCATTTATGTTTCTAACATGCTCTTTGGTAGTCCAACTTGTGTTATGATTCCCTAGCACAGTAATTACTGCATTGTCTGCCTTACAACCAGCTTACTTTGTCTAAAAAGTCTTCATGTGAACATTATCATTCATAATGTTCCCTCTGATGTCCACTGGCCCCCAACCAGTAATGGACCTTATTTGAGGGGGGTGCATTTTATGGCTTTCTACAGCTGTTAATGTTCAGAGAAGTGATCTGAGGCTGTGAACTTCAAAGGCACAGACTGTGTTACGTGTTCAGGTGTGATGAAAAATGACATTTAGTGCAGCCCTGTGGACATGTTGGTCTGTTGGAGGTTTGGCTCATTTCTCTGTATAAGGTTCTTTTGTCAGCAATCTGTCACATTTGTCTACTTATCCTTCCTATATCATTGTAACTTCGGTAGGGGGGAAGAAACAGCTTTCCTTGGTTTAACAAACAGATGGACTGTTGTTTATGATGGTAAAAATCTGTTTGTATTCCTCAGAGCAGCATCTTTGAGTAAAGCTTTGTGCGTTGAATCATTAGAACCTCAACTGTTTGATTTCTTTTGTATGTTGTTTTTGGTAAAGAAGCCCTGAATTAGGGGTCCAATTTTAGATTTTGTAAAGCTGACACAAGCTGATTTTAGACAATTCAGATTTCTCTAAGTGTTATAATATAAAAACCTATTAGAACAGCACTGAAATATTAATTCTAGCCTTACCATGTGTTAAAAAGCAGTTACTGTAAAACAAGGTTTTAGTAATGTTTTTAAAATAAATACAAATATTGTGGAGCTGACATTTTAAATCATTTGCGGCATATTGTATTAAGATTAGCTCAATTAAGATAGCTATCATTACTGACACAACACTTTCTGTATGTATCTCCCAGAGAATGTAGATCTCTGCCTTACCTTTGAGATTTCCAAAAGGCTGTTAACTTTCCAGCCTGTTTTATGAGAGAGGTGTCTAGAAATGCTTTAGAAAATATAGTGTTTTTTTCATTAAGCTGGAGAATTTTTTTTTTTTTGCCATTCAGCTTTTTAAAGTGTAAGCACTTATGTAAGTCTTGCAGCTTAGTGACCTAATAAACTTTAAAATAGATGTATATCTAAATATCTACACAGCAGTCATAAAAAAATGTTTTTGAAGGGCTCAGCAGATGCCAAGAGGGAGAATGTACACAAGAAATAACAAGGGCACTAAAACGCAACCCTGAGGTACATCATTACAGAGTCCACTTGAAGAAGACCTGTAATTTAAAGCAG
The DNA here is from genome assembly GCF_021462225.1 of Girardinichthys multiradiatus. Taxonomy (NCBI): domain Eukaryota; kingdom Metazoa; phylum Chordata; class Actinopteri; order Cyprinodontiformes; family Goodeidae; genus Girardinichthys; species Girardinichthys multiradiatus. Next base: position 34,478,776 of record NC_061795.1, on the reverse strand, counting down.
CTACAGACAATGAACAATCTGTTCAAATGAGAACCATTTAATGCTAATTATATCTGGGTGTTATGGACAAAAAAACTTTATACTTTTTCTGTATTGATAAGGTTCTGTAAATATCATAAAATAGATTTAAATTGAAAGTCTAGTTTCTAACAAAGTATCTGTTTTAATACAAATAAAAAAAAACATTAAAATAAGCAATACAAAATGAATAAAAACTGAATAGATTTATTTTCAAAAACATAAACTAAAGTAGGGGTGAAACAATTCATTGGATTAATCACTTATTAAAATAATCGTCAACTAAATTATTAATCAAATAATCATTAACTGGAGTGTACAGACTCTAAAACATGGCATTTTCTGAACGAACAACCCATTCAGCGCATTAAAATGAACCATAAACTTTACCAAAAAAAATACATTTTGCCATTAAGATGAAAACCTTCTTTGTTTAAATATGCTCGATCCAGAACTTATCAAGTAGCAAAGCTTTAGCTTCACCTCGTTCAAATTCAGTAAAGAATCTCCTATTAAGTACCCTTTGCTATCCAATTATTAATCTCTTAATCGAAAAAATAGTTGACCCATTAATCGATTAGCAAAATAATCATTAGTTGCAGCCCTAAACTAAACGCTGAATCCCCTGAAGAATTGTAGGACTTTATGATTTAATAATGAAACTTTATCAACTAGCAATATATTGATGTACATGTCCCATTTGCAGTCCTGTTTAAAAGTGCAAATACGTGCACATCTGTCTATTTGAGTAATGAAAATAATGTAAGTTCACACTACTGTTTGCAATCTCTTCTCCATCTTTTAAAAATGCTTAAATAATGGTGGCCCCGCGTACTGCCTGTTAGGCCACATGTATTGTCTGTCTCATTCAATATTAAAGCCTGCCTTAATCATTTGTACCATTTCTCAGTAAATCTTTTAATTGTTTCATTTCCCAGAACTAATGCAGATACACTGGCTCAATACCACAACCTATAATGTTAACATTAAGTCTTCTTTTCTCAGTAACAATTTCCACAAAAGTATTTTTAGCGTGACCTGGTTAAGTGTGACACATTCACTGATCGAAAAAAGATCGGACCAACACAGGCCTGGACCAACGAAGCTGAAAATTGTCCAATTTCGTTCACCAGGCAATTTTTCATTGCATCTGTAGTTTTTAGGTTAGGTGTTTTTCCAGTTGTGGTCTTTCAGCCCCCACATGAAACATTTGTTCTTTATTCCTCAATTTATGTTGTTCATACTACTTACTTACATACTTCTTGTGTTCCTCAGATTTTTCATTTACTTCACTTGTGTGTAAATGTTTACTGTTATTCTTTATTCACAGCGTCTCCACCTTAACAACCTTACCTGCAACACATTTTCTGGTTATTTCACAGGAGTTCGTATGTTGGATGGGGAGGTGACAGACCTGGTGGAGGCTCACTCTCTAAGCCTTAACCCTCAGCACATCCACATTTACAGTGCGAGCTGGGGCCCGGAGGATGACGGCAAGTCGCTGGATGGCCCTGCCAAACTGGCCAAGGAGGCTTTCCTTCAAGGAATAACCAAGGTTGGTTAGAACACAAAGTGTAAAAGTGTACAACTCTGTTTCTAAAGAAAAATGGAACATTTTACATTTAATCCCAGCTACAGACTTTACAAAAAGCTGAAACAGTGGAACCTAAATGAGTGATACAGCGTTTGAAAGAGACACCTGGTAAAACATCTCAAAATAAAATTTAATCAATGTGACAGATAGGTAAGTAACACAATTGGATATATAAGCAACTAACAGAACATCACATTTTAAGCAATAAATGTTTGGAGAATTTGATTTATTTTAATGTAGAAAAATATCTAAAACATAAAATAGCAAGGAATGTAATAAATTCTTGTCCAACAAAAGATTCAGAGAATTGATTGGTTCTAGTCGTCAGGCTCTTGCGCAGCGTTGCATCAGATTCTGACACAATTCTGTAGATCAAATCACTGCATGATCTAACAAACACTTCTGAAAAACTGACAGTGAACACAGATTATTGCTGCATCCACAAATGCAAGTAAAAGCTTTGCCATAAAAAGAAATAAGAATCCTATAAGGTTGCTAACAGGAGTTGGCAGAGTTTTACAAGAGTTTTACAAGACTTTAGATCCAAAGCTGGCCTACCTGCAATCAAAAGCTGCTGCACACAGAAACCCTCTAGTTCATAATGGAACAGATATATGAGAGAGAGTGTTCCAGACTGCCAAGCAGCTGAAATGCTTAAAACGTCCTATTACTACCTCGATTTGAAAAAGATGAGAGGACATACCATGAAAAGCCTGATAGAAAACCAGTGCCTATGTATTCATATGGGCTTCCTACACAGTCATGTAGAAAATGAAAAAGTATGGCATTTCATTGTATTTGTTTACTAGGTCTGAATAAGTATGTAAAAAGAATACTGAATCATAGAAAATGTTTGAGACCCCACAGTGTGCAAAAGAAATATCCGCATTTCTAAAAATAGATTGCTCCAATCAGAGTGCTTTTATGCATAAATGATGCACATAGTTACCATAATGCCAGCTTTTTCTTCATTTACCAGGACTTCAATTTCTGAAAGCAAAGCTGCCTGTGTGCTGCCATGCAACTGATATATGCTTGTCAAACATGTTTTTCTGGATATAAATTACTGAAGTGATAGAAAACCAGGTGATGACAAGTTTGAATTTATAAAGAAAACAGATAATTTCTTGGAAGTCATGTCTATCTGTCTGTCAATATTATCCTGTTTTACTGTCCTCCCGCCATCCACATAGTCATTCTCCCATCTGTCCTTCACATTCTATGGTTTTTGTAGTTTCCATATTTAAAGCCTGACTCCTACAGAGTTCATAATACAGTTTTGTATTTATATTTTATGAGCAGAACTAAAACTTCTGGAAAATTGTGCTCAGAAATATACAAAACTTCACAATGGAAAAAATCTGTTTGAAACCTGTTTATTGTACAGTGGATGGCATATGCAAATGGCTACATCACAATAAAAACTAAGGTACAAAGGACGAGTACTACCTGAATCATCAAATAACTACAGCTCAAAAGAGACTGACTTAAAGTATTTTTCCAAATCAACATACAGAAGCAGTTGGCATCCTTAAACTTCAGGCCTTTATATGAAAGAACAAAGTAATGTACAAGTGGTAATAAGTGTTCACCATGTTATAATATAATTGTGGCCCTTGCTTCCAAGAACAATAATGTCTGCCACTTTTTTAGACTACATAAACAAATTACAAGCATGAGGCAATTACATCTTACACAATGAATACTTGTAGCACGAGGCCTTAATACCACACAGAACAAAGAAAAGTCAAGTTATGAACACAAGTTACAGCTAAATTGGCAAGCTGCTCACATTAATCACCGCCCCCACTGATTGACAGATTGGCAGTGCATTAACAGCAGGTGAGACGATCAGCTGGCATTCTGGACTGAACTTTATGGCGAGCTCTACAGTCTAGTCAACCTCAACCGAAGATGAGCTGAAGGGAGGGAGCCATCCTACAAGGCAAGACATCCAAGAACAAATCCTTAACACCCATTTAAACAGCCTAATTTGCATATTGAAAGACACAATTACTTACAGTTGGGAGGCAAATAAAGCTACAGCAGAGGGCGGTGACTGCAACCGCTGGTTTTCTTAGTTCTCAAACACATACTAAGGGGCTGTTAAAACAGGAGGTGATGTAACACAGTAGTAAACATGCTCTGGGAGGCTCGGGATGAATTCACACATAAAATTTTGATGATTATAAAAAACTTCTCCAGTTAAAACCACCAGAGATGTTTCATCATATTGCAGGAATCAGATTGGTTTACGGATCATTGCATTCTGTTCTTCATTTTTAACATGGCTTCCCACCTTCTTGACATCTCATGTCCTCTCTTATAATTAACATGTGAGTATCAGTCAAACATTATCAGCCATGTTTGGTCACTTTTTTCCTCAGGGTGTAAAAATAAAACGTATTTGTCTACAGCACAAACTGTCTAAATATGTTTAAAGCTAAATTATTTATATGTAGTTCAAGTTGTTTCCCTACACCTTTCCTGTCTGCAAAAATAAATTATTGAGATGAATGCATGGAGGTTGTTGAGCACTGAATTGCATAAGTAGCTGTGATAAATAAAAGGACTGGGATTGTTTAAGTAGAAGAAAAAGAAATGTATGTGGAAAATATATGAACATGCTTTGATTTAAACCGTTCTATTGTAGCTCTGGCTGTATTTTTAACTTTGTGGTCCTGCTGGAATGGGAACCTCCACCCCAGCCTCAAGTCTTTTGCAGCCTCTCAAAGGTTTTCTTCCACTATTGCCCTATATTCCCTTCAGTTCCCTCAACTCTGACCAGCTTCCCTGACCCTGAAGATAAGCATCTCCACAGCATCATGCTGCCACCACCTTGTTTTAGGAACAGGGGGGTGGCAGGAATTATACATTCAGGGTGCAGGCCACACTTTAGGATTGCAAAGAATTTTTAAAACCCTCCTTAAAATTATGTGGTACTTTGTGCTGGTCTATTATATATTACATATACGCCCCACCACCACACAAAATGCATTTAAGCCTCCCCCTACATAAAGTGGAATGATTGGAGGGTATGAATATGATTGAAAGCCACTTAATATTTCCAATTTCAAATTATCATTAGTACACAGAAATTTCTCTCCTCTGCTAAAGAGTTATTAAGTTTTTTTTTTCAAGAATATTATAATACTTTTCTTACAAAATGATTGTCGGAGAACACAGTTTTACCTTTAATAATCCTATCCATGTATTTAATGGAGAATATTTCTCTGAGACGTTCAGTGGAAAAGGACAAACTCAAGGTGAATTTGTTAATTGCTCATTGACTTTATAGGCTCCAGCAGAATTAGATATGAAAGAGTTTTGGCCTATTACCTAAGTCTAATGTCATCATTCCTCGTGTGTCGAGCTTACAACATCAAAGAGCATTAGCAGATCAGTTAAGCGAGAAAGATGAGATGTGAGAAAACAGAAACAACGCTGGATGCAGGAGTTAGATTCAAAGGCAGTGATAATTGGCATGCAAATGAATGAAACTGCAAATTTTCCGTGGCATTGTATGACTCATAGTTCACATCCCAAAACGTGTACAGCTCCACATATCAGGGCATGTTAGTGGAGAAAAATTACCTGACAGGAAAACAACAGGAGCCCTCTGGTTCAGCGTGTGTTCTCCTGGCAGCAAGATAACGGCTGACGCTAAAGTGTTCTCATCCAGGTATCTGTAAACTGCAGTGAAAGGCGGAGCAGGGTCATAAATTGAGCTGGACAGTTTAGGAGTGTTATGTACGGTTCTGGTGTGAGCATCCTGTTGTTATGAGATTGTATCCAACGCTCGGCAAAGCTCATTTATGCCATCTTCTAAAGAAAGATCGTTTATGAGATGGGGGTGTAGGAATCAATTAAGAAAATTAAATGGTTAATCCTTATTAAAAAAAAGTCTGCACCAGCTCATTTAAAATCTGTCTTCGGGTCCAATTAAGGTCCCTTTGTAGACTTATGATCTTAACATTTCACTGATTAACTCTGCCAGAGAAAACAGCGTCACAGAAGTAAATCTTTGGTAACTAGACAGCATTTTTTGTTCTGTTTCGTGCATTGGTATGAATCCTTTTTTTCTTTTATTTTGTTGTTGACGTTGATTGTTTCTGCACATAGTATTAGACTGCCTTGCATAAGTATTCATACTCCTTGAACGTTTTTGAACATATTTTGTTAACTTAAAACCACAAACTTCAGTGTATTTTATTGGGATTTTATGTGATAAACCCATACAAAGCAGCAAGCAGAATATACTTGTTAAAATGGAGGTTTTCTCATTTTTGTACAATAAGAATCTAAAATGCATGCCTTGATTTGCATTCAGAGGTCCTGTCCTACTTTGAAGAACCACCTTTGACTACCATTACAGCTACAAGTCTTTAGAAGTTTGTCTACTTCAGCTTTTCACATATGGTGACTGAAATGTTTCCCCACTCTTTGCAAACCAGCTCAAGCTCAGTCATATTGAATTGAAAGTGCCTACAGGATAAACTGTCAAGTTTTGTCACAGACTCCACATTGAATGTAGGTCTGGACTTTGCCATTCCCATTTTAACAGATTGGTTTGATCCCTGGCTTTATTTTCAGGGTTGTTGTCCTGCCTAAAGGAACCTCCACCCCAGTTTAACATCTGTTGCAGCCTCTAACGGGTTTTCTTCAAGGGTTGCTTCATAATTAGCTTCATCCATCTTTCCAATAATTCTGCCAGTTTCAACTGCCTCTGCCTAGGAAAAACATGTCCACAGCATGATGCTGCCGCCACCATGTTCAAAAAGTCATAGTTTTGTCTCAAGTGACTAGAACACCTTCAACATGTTTGCTGGGTCTCCTAAATGTAAGACAAACTGCAAGCAGAACATTTCATGGCTTTCTTTCAAGGCAGTATCTTGTAATTTTTCCACAAATGCCAGATTACTAGAGTTTGTGACTGATGGTTGTCCTTGCAACAGCTTCGCCCACCTGAGCTGTGGACCTGTGCAGCTTTTCCAGAGTTACCACTGGATTCTTGGCTACTTCCCTGAATTATTGCACAGCTTGACTAGGCTGTATATTTTTGTGGTTGGCAATAAGTTGTGCTGGATTTTATTTAGGTGTACCAGAATACAGGTATCTGAAAACAAGTGGACACTGATTTTTCACATTTTCATTTGGGAAAAAATGTAAAAACTGTATTTTATTCTCCACTTCACAAATTTGTTCTATTTTGTGATGGTCTATCACATAAAATCCCACTAACTTCATTTGACTTTATGACTGTAAGGTAACAAAATGGGAAAAAGTTCCAGGGATATTAATACTTTTTCCTGGTAATACATGTTATAATTGCTTTTTATCTAAACTGTTAGAAGAAGATCATTTTCTTTTTTACTGTTTTTTCTTGTGAAAGTTTGTCTACCTGCATTGCAGTTTTCACACAATAAAAGATTTAGTATAGTTGCATCATCGATTTTTATTTTTAAAGAGTGGATGAAATAAATAAAAGAAAATTAATGTAACGTGCAATTTTTGTAATATCACAAGTATATACTTGTCTGAGTCTGAATATAACCATAATTAAATCTGACAGCAGATAATGTTGAACTAATCAAAGTCTATTGGAAGATTCAGCAAAAGGACACTGAGGTCACTCCCCAGCCCTGAGGCTGTTTCAAAGCTGTGCAGCCCTGACATCAGATGTCCTGATGCTCACTATATTCATCTCCATCCAGGCCTCCGGGACACTCAGCAACAACTGGTCTCCGGCAACAATCAGCAATATTTTGAGATACAGAAGGTCAGCGGTAAAGGAGGTGAGCAGACAGACTTCTGCCTTCAAGATGAGCAAGAAAACAGAATGGAGACAAACTGTATAAAATGTGCACAGAACTGTCTGCGGTTGGATCTTATCTGTGTTTTATAACAAGTAAAAGCAAGCCTGTTAACTTCAGAGCTTAATTTAATCTGCTGAAGATGAGTACCTGAAGCAAAGGTTTGTATTTCTTGAAACAAATAAACCCATTTAATTCTAGTGTTGCTGCAAAGATGAACAAAAAAGGATTTTGTTGGAAAAGTGGTTCATGAAATGTCTATCTCATACATAATTACCTTCTCAGAGCGTGCAGATGAAAACTAAATGTATATCACAAATAAAATACACACATACACTTAAGCACAAAGTTATGCCTACTTCTTGCAGATTTAGGTGTGAAGTAATCTGTTAATTTCACCAACGTGTTTGTTCTGACTGGGAGTAATATTAACATTTTGTGGCGGCCCAGCCAGAGCCCTGACTTGAATATGATAGAGAATCTGTGGAGGAAGCTAAAGATTAGGGTGATGGTAAGGAGCCCTTCCAACTGCAAAGACTTTGAGCGTTTCACAAAAGGTAAATTGTTAAAATAGCTATGGAAGGATGCAAAAAGCTTCTCAGCAGTTATAAGAAGGGTTTGATTGCTGTAATGCTCACAAAGAGTTTTCCATTGATTATTGAGAAGGGTATAAAACATTTTCGACCGTTTTTTTTTTTATATATATAAATGGAATTTAAAACTTTGTTGTTGTTTTTTTTTACTTTTTATATTTATTTATAATTTTTTGATAGATACCCATCTCATTTCTTTTCAGAAACAAACTTCTTGGATGAATGAAAACAATCTTAAATCTAAATCTGACAGGGGTATTCGGAATTTAGGGATTAACTGTATGTGCATTTAAGATGCACAATGTTATCATTAAACATCACGCTGTCATTTATTCACCCTCAAACTCAGCTTTAGCGATGTATAGTTATTACATTTGCCGTGTTTGTTATCTGATGTTCTCCTTGACACAGATCTGCGCCTCAAGTGGTTCAGAGTTTCTGAAGAAAGTTCAAAAATGGCATGCCGTTTGGCCATGAGACAAACATGTTTGTCAGAGGCAACTTTCAACGCTTCAGTGAGCCCTTGTTAGTTTCTCTCTGTTTGCTGGGTTTCAACTACATGGAGGTTTTCTTTTATGTTTTTTGTACTGCAGGGACGCGGTGGACTGGGCTCCATCTTCGTCTGGGCCTCAGGCAACGGTGGCCGCGAACAGGACAGCTGCAACTGTGACGGCTACACCAACAGCATTTACACGCTGTCCATCAGCAGCACCACAGAGTCGGGCAACGTGCCGTGGTACAGTGAGCCCTGCTCCTCAACGCTGGCTACCACCTTCAGCTCTGGGAATCCAGGGGAGAAGCAGATAGTGAGTTCAAACACCGACCTGCTCTTTAAAATCACCTTAAAACTTTTATACATTAGGCGTTGTTTAGAGAATCTAAAACAACTACAAGTCTGCCCTCCAAACACTGACATTCCAAATTTAGGTTTTTTAAAATGTATTTTCACATTAAGCTTTTTTCTGTTATGTAGTATGTCATGAAGTAAATAAACATCAAACTATCAGAAATCAGTGTCTGATGTGCTACATCCAACAAGAAGAGCGGACAAACACTGAAAATGTCGCATGCTTCTTTCAAGCTATGTGTCAGCTGATGAAAGGCTTGCCCCCAGGGCACAGAATATCACATAACAACTATGAATCTGTCTTTTTTTATCCAAAATACACCAGAGGATTGCTGCAGGCAAACAAATGCACTTCATCAAAACAGGTCAAATTAAACTTGTTTTCAAGAACTAAAGCAACGCTGACTTGACTTTGCAGCTGTAGCAGTGGGAGGCTGGTGCTTGTTCTGAAAATGATTTCATGCCACGTCTCTCTGTTTAACACCGGTATTTATGATTACAGTGACATGTTGGTGTGATGAGTGGGGGCTTTCACAGCAGGTTAGGAATTAGTGACCTGTTACTTTATAAGAAAACAGGTTTTTTTTTAGGTTAAAAGTAATAAAAAGGAATGGGAAAAGTCTGAATTATGCTTTCTTCTAATTAATCTGAAAATGAATAGCTTTAAACCTCGATGGCATCCACGCACACAGAGTCACACAGGACAGAACCATGCACAATCTCTCACAATAAGCAATTAAGGTTCATCAATTAGCCCAACATGCAGGTTTTTGGATTGGGGTTGGAGGCTGTACAACATAGAGGAAACTCAAACTTTTGCTTGGGCAAAAATTGAACATAGAAAGACTTTTTTGCGTTAAGGCAATACAGTTATTTCACATCCATGCAGCCCCAAATTACCACATATATGCTAAAAAAATAATAATAATAATTTTTAAAGACTTTGTGCTTAAAAATTCAGTTTTTAATTATAAAAACTAAATGGATACTGGGTTTCAGGTTAATTATAATAATCCTAATATTGTTATTTTAAGTAAGCCCTCTGACTTTTGTTTGCATAACAGAATTATTTAGAATCAGGCAGCATTTATGGTTAAGTGTGCTTGCAGAGGCTAAAAATAATAGGGCTGTTACAATTTTAAATCTGAATTACCGTGTTGGCAATTTGAAGAAATTGAATCTGGGACTGCAAAGCCACTACAGCCACTGCAAAGATAAAAGATAAAAACATGTGACAAAAACGCCAAGAAAGCTCTCATTCTGCAGGACTTTATGCCAGGCTCGTTTATTGCATCAAAAGCTGTTAAAGATGCCAGTATGATGAAAAATACACATTATATAGAAACAAAGACGTTGTTGTCATTTCTTGTACACATAAACAAGACAATACGAGCAATGTATATTTAAAAGTACCTGTATACATCCTTTAACAATGTTCTAGTCTTCCGGTATATTATGGTGCCTTGCAAAGGTTTTCACACCCACTTTTCCACATGTTTGTTGCTGTACACCACAAACGTCAATGTATTTTATTGGGTTGTCCAGTTATAGGATGTGAAGTAGAAGGAAATTATACATGGTTTCCTAAAATCTGAGAAGTCTGCATTTGTATTTAGCCTTTACTTTACTCAGATACCAGTAAATACAATCCAAATGCCCTCAGAAGCTAACTAATTTTAACATATAGTCCACCTATGTGTCATTTAATCTCAACATCAATGCAGCTGTTGCAAGAAGGCCTTAGAGTTTTGGTTGAGATCATCAGTGAACAAACAGCATAATAAAAATCAAGAACACACCAAACAGTTTACTGATAAAGTTTGGGATATGTTTAAACCTGGGTTAGATTTTAAAACAATTTCCCAAACTTTGGACACACAAACCTACCATTACATGGGCGTACACCTGAACAGACCAACCTTTAGATTCCACAAGCCCTCCATTCCTGCAAGGGTGGCCTGAAGAAATCTGTTGTTGAGAGAAACGCATAAAAGTCCCATTTATGTTTCGCCACAAACTGTGTGGGGAACATAGCAAACATGATAAAAGATGCTCTGGCCAGAAGAGACCACAACTGAATTGTTTGGCCAACAGGCAAAACACTTCCTTTGGCAGAAAACTAAAATTGTCACCCTGAACACAGGGTAGTGGCAGCATCATGCTGTGGAAATCCTTTTATTCCTAGCAGGAACACTGAAGCTGGACAGAGGGCAATCATTCAAGAAAAACATTTAGGACTGCAGATATTTTTGTAATGTCCGGCCACTGAGCTTTTCTGATCATGATTCGTAATAGTTTTTCTTTCCCCATTTTGTAAGTGAAATTATATTGTTTCATCATGTCAGCATTTGTAGGTACTTTTTTGGTAATTTCTAACTGAATAAACATAAGTTGTGTTTATTCCTTATATTCCTAAATGCAACTAGTCCTGACATCATAAAACAAAAAACACTGTCAAGCCTCACATAAAATGTTTTCACTTTGTTATAAATTAATACAACTAATTAGAAATATTTTGTTTAGTTATCAGATATCAATGAAATGACTCTTTGGTCCAGCTCCAAGTGAACCAGTTGGTGTCCTGTTCAGACACCTGAACGTTTTTGTTTACACCTCTGACACAGAGACGTCTTCAGCTGATGATGTTCATTAGAAGCACAATCTGTCAGGCCAAAAGTTGTAAGTAGATACTGCATCTCTAACCTTCACAGTCGGTCATTGCTTCTGGCCTCCTTGCCATTACCAGTGTGTCCCTATTGTGACCCAGACAGGTATCATTAGCTTGCTGGTAGTGACAGACAGGAAGATCTTAGTGCACTAAGACCCTCTGTCTCACTAGCACCAGACCTGGCTGGGACCGATTTGGCTGACATTCACTGTCCTGCCTGTGACCCCTTGGCAGGCTTCCATAAACCTGAGAATGAACCTACCAACTCATTCTCTCCTCCTCCTTCTCATTCTTCTTCCATCTAGATAGCTGCTGGGAAACCTCATATTATCTCTAGCCCTCTCCTGTCTAACACTCAGCTTCTCTCACTGTGAGTTCATGGTGAAGTGTCATATTAGCTCCGTCTCCCCTTTAGTATTTATGCGTGCTTCTCTCTGTTCTTATTCTCTCTAAGGTGACCACAGACCTGAGGCAGAAATGCACAGACTCTCACACAGGAACGTCTGCCTCGGCCCCACTAGCTGCTGGGATCATCGCTCTGGCTCTGGAAGCAAAGTGAGTTGGAACGACACCCTTACATGAGTGCCACTGGCCTGCTTTTCCATCCACTTAGGCATTTTTTTTTAACATACAGTGTCAGTCAGAGGTGTACATACACTCATCATGGACATAATCGACATTTTAGTTTTAGGGTTTTCATGATGTATTTGAACCGGTCTGTGTTAAATTATGTACAGCATTAAAGTTCTATGAATTTGAAAATAGGAACTTTGAATTCCATGTTATATTTCTCTAATCCATCCAGGTTCAGATTTATACATACAGGGTTGAATATATAAATACACCAAGAATTAAATCTGGATAATTGGCTTAGAGGAAGTTGCAGAGAGAGTGCACACTTTTTTGTAGCCATTAACAAGTGACCTGCATGATTCTGGTTAGATATTTAACTGTTATATGTCAAAAGGGTTGAAGTCGGGTTTATTCCACAAGCTTAATGTGTTTGGGATAATTATCCTGTTGAAACACTCACTTTTGTCCTTTTTTCAACCATCTGGCTTTTGATCCGAGGTCAATTAGGAGAGTGTGGAGGAAGTCTTCCATCTTCATTAATCTACCTATTTTGGGCAATGGAAAGCAGACCTTAAGCATGATGCTTCCATCACCAGTTTTCTTAGGTTTGAAAGCATCACCATGATTTCTCATAAAGATTTTCCATTTATTGTGGCCACACAGCTCAATCTTTGTCTTTGTCTAACCATAAACGTTTCTCCATGTGTCCTCTTTTGTCCATGTGTACAACTGCAAATAGATTTTTGAGCAGCGCTACTTTTATGAACGGCAACCTCCTATTCCAAATTGTTACACTATTTTCACTGTGGACAATGACAATGGTCTTCCAGCATCTTGATGTTTATGACAACAATGACTTGAGTGATTGTTGTTGCTACTAAAATTTATAACCAATTTTCTTTCATCTGAGCAGATAGTTTGGGTCAGATAGTTGAAACTTACCAGCAGGAAAGTTGTCGCAACACCTTAATACATGTTTTTAATAGCCTCCCCAAAGAAATGACTTTGATCCTACTAAAAAATAGTTTGTCCCAACAAATCAATTAATTTAATGCTCTCTACAATTTCTGATAAGAAGAGTGATCAAATATCCATCCAGAATTATTCAAGGACCGCGCTAATAGCTACAAAAAGTCTTTTGTTTCTCTGTAACTTTCTAAAGGTCATTTTTCCAAATACTAGTGACCAGAGCCTATATATACAGTTGAAACCAGATATTCACATTAACTGTATTAAAAGACACAACTTTTTTTTCTCAGTGTCTGACATTAAAACAGACCAAACTTTGTATGTTTTAGGTCAGTTAGGATTAACTAAATTATGCCAGAACAATGACAGATTTTTTTAATGACTGATTTTTTCTGAGTCAGAAGGTTCCCTGCATTACCTTTGCGTTGTTGCTTGTATGACTGTATGACTTAGGTCAAATGCTTTCACAACAGCTTGCTGGACCTTTGGTCCATTCTTCCTAACAGAACTGGTGGAACTGAGTCAGGTTTGTAGGCAGCCCTGCTCCCGCACACCTTTTCATCTCTGATGATGAATTTTCCATGGGGATAGATAGGATCAAGGCTTTGCGGTGGCCTCTCCAGATCATTGTCTTTGACACTTTCTTCCCAGCTACAACAGCCAATATCTTCATAAGGTCTTTTGCTTTTGTTCTGGGGTTGATACACACATACATATTTTACCCCAAAACACATTCATCTCTGGGACAAACAGCATGTTTTCTTCCTAAACAATGTAATAAAGTATAGGAACATTGTTGGTTTTATCTTTATTATCATGCCCCTGTCTTCATGGGAGGTGTACGCTCACATCTGGAACTTTACAGACACCTTTGGGAATCAACGCTGGACTGAATCCCAGCAGCAATTCTTTCCACAGCAAATTAAGCTTTTGATAATCACTTAATTAGTGAGATAAATCAGCAGCTGCAGCCCACAGACATTCGAATACCTGTAGGGCTGCTCATGAAGATTTGTATCCCTGAGAATCTCTCTCATTATCGCTCTTGCAGGACTGCAGGTGTCCTGAGCTTCCCTGAGCCGTCTAATGTGTTCCCCGTCATCTGCATTATCTGCACTTGTATCTTGCATGTGTTGAGTCCGTCTTACCACTCAGCTGCTCTCCACTTTGCATAATTCCCCTCATGTCTGTGTTAGTGATGACAAGTGTCAAATCCAATCCGGCACAGTTTTACAGCACAAGTAAGCCTTCTCAGCCTCCTTGGCTTATCTCAGCGCTGTCAGCTGTGATATATCATGAGAGATGGACAGTAACTGACAGAGCTCGGGTTTTCACCGCACTGACTTTCCGTTATCAGGTGGTATTTGGTTCATCCCAGCAGGCACCGCTTCCTGACAAGCTGCAGCAATAACAGCAGAGCTACTTTATCAGACTGGGCCCACACTAAAACTCCGGCTGATGGCATCGTTTAATAGGCAGAAAGATTTTGGATTTCTGCTGTTTTATTATTTTTTTAACATTCCCCTCTCTTGCTCTTGGTTGATGTCTCATTGAGTGGATCTGGGGGGATCTTGTCCATTAATAACACATGAGAGGATGTGAAGCAAGGATGCTGATGTGGATGGAGGGTGGAGGAGATGTGCCTTGGTGAAGTTCTGTTTCTATTTCAGTCAGCTGTGGTGCTGAGCTTAGTAAGCAATGTGATTCATCGTTTTGTTATTCAAACCCACTGAAGAGTTTTTTTTTTTTTCATTTGTGCTACTGAGGCTTCTCTAACAGATTTCTCTTCATAACATCTAAATGAGAGAAAAACTTCCTTTTATGAAGCCAGCACTTTGTAAAAGGTGACCTTGGCCCTGAGTCCCAGACCTCATTTGAAACTTGCTTTTCAAAAAAGAACGGACGCCATTCTCCTTGGTATTATTTCTACTGTTTCATAGTGTATTTCATAGCATAATAGGTTACACAGTACCATATTAACTCTTGTATTCTGCCATAATATCAGTTAAAGTTCCTTCATACCTTCTAACCCTTTCCTTAAAGCGTTTCACATTTTTCACGTTCCAACTTCAAAGGGTAATGCATTTAATAGAATTTTATGTGATAGAACAAAACATAGCAGTCCATAAATATGAAGTAATAGTAAAACAATACATGGTATAGAAAATATAGAAAAAGCATGCGTATATGTTTTTATCCACCATTTACTCTGATACCTCTAATTTGGTGGCTGCACGGTGGCGCAGTTGGTAGCACTGTTGCCATGCAGCAAGAAGGTCCTGGGTTCGATTCCCGGCCTGGGGTCTTTCTGCATGGAGTTTGTATGTTCTCCCCGTGCATGTGTGGGTTCTCACCGGGTACTCTGGCTTCCTTCCAAAGTTTAAATTGCCCTTAGGTGTATGAATGAGTGTGTGTTTGGTTGTTTGTGTGTTGCCCTGTGATGGACTGGTAACCTGTCCATGGTGTACCCTGCCTCTTGCCCATAGACTGCTGGAAATAGGCACCAGCTTCCCCGTGACCCACTATGGAATAAGCGGTAGAAAATGACTGACTGACCTCTAATTTGCAGCATTGTGTGATTTATTTTTAGTATAAATACAGCTGTTCTGTGAAGACTAAAGAACTTTACTGAACCAATAAGACCAAGGAACACAGCAGATAGTTCATAGATAAAGCAGTGGAGAAGTTTAAAGCAGGGGTAGGCTATAAAATAATATCTACTCAGAATGGAGTAATGCACAACTGCCAGGAGAGCATCATTCAAAGAACCAAACAAGTGAACATTGGTGACTTTGGAGGAGCTGCAGAAGTCTTTGGCCAAATTGGGAGAACATGTTAACTATTAGTTATCCACTCCACAAATCTGGCCTTCAAAGAAGAGTGGAAAGCAAATTAATATTGTTCAAAGAAAGCCATAAAAAATAATTGTTAAAGTTCGCCAGAACGCAAGGGTTGCATCAATTTTTTAAGAAGACGCTCTGGTCAGAAAAAAAGCAAAACTGAACTTCTTGGCCGACATGCAACGTATGAAAGAAAACTAACACTTCACATCATCCTGAATACGCCATCACCATCATGGTGAAACAAGGTGGTGGCAGCATAATACTGTGGGATGCATTTTTTTCAGGACGGACAGGTAGGCTGGTCAGAGGACAACAACCCTAGACAAGGAAAGACCTACAATGAAATGGTTTACATTAATGCAAAATAATGTGTAGGAATCTCCTAGCCAAAGTACATATCTAAATCAAACCTAAAACATGTGGTAATGCTTAAAAATTCATGTTTCTTAAACAATTTTTTTTCAACCTTACTAGCCTTAAGCTACTTTGTTAAAGAAGAATAAGCTAAATAGTTTTTTGTACATGTGCAAAACCTATAGAAATCATACAGCTAAAGACTTGCAGCTGTACTTGCAGTGAAAGGTGGTTCTATAAAGTATTAACTCACATGGGCCGAATAC
The DNA here is from genome assembly GCF_021462225.1 of Girardinichthys multiradiatus. NCBI lineage: Eukaryota > Metazoa > Chordata > Actinopteri > Cyprinodontiformes > Goodeidae > Girardinichthys > Girardinichthys multiradiatus. The sequence goes on along the minus strand of NC_061795.1, from coordinate 34,462,238 downwards.
AAACGCATGCTTCACTTTTTATTTTATTGTGTTAAACATTTAAAAAACACGTGTCCTTTCTTTCTACTTCACAGTTATGCTCTACTACATGCTGATCGCATAAAATACATTTTAGTATGTGGTTGTAATGTGGTAAAATGTGAAAAAGTTCAAGGGGGTGTGATTAGTTTTGAAAAACTTTGTAGCTGCTTACTTGTGATGCTTTGGCACATACCTCCCAGTCTCCTTCTCAGTGTGTTATTTCTAAGGTGCCTATTTTTCCTCGCTGCATATGCTGAGATTGATTACATTAAAGGTGTATCTGCAGTCTCCTGACCTTTTTCATGTCCCTCAGCTCCTCACATTTCCTCTGCTGCATTATTGTGCTGTTGAGGTCACCGAAACCTGACTTCGCTCATAACGTGCATAATGTTGAAATTATTACCTTCCTCTGTTACATGACAGAAAGTCAATACAGTTGAATTGCTCTCCTGCTTTTTGTGTTTCAGTATGAACCTAACCTGGAGGGACATGCAGCACCTGGTGGTGAGGACGTCTCTGCCCGGGCACCTTATTGCCGGAGACTGGAAGTCCAATGGAGTGGGACGCATTGGTAGGTACTGATTATCTTCTTTAGTCCAAATAAAGCCCAGATTATGTCTTATAATTGGGGGGTATCTTTATCCCTCTCTGCTGCATGTGTATTTGTTATTTTTGTACAAAGAAAAATCTATTCTGTGTCCCAAAAATGTTATCACTACTTTTAAAAAAACTGGTTGATTTGATTCTGCAATGACTGTCTGCAGAGCTAAAGCATTACAGTCATTATTGCTCATCTGAGATTAAATGGCAGATTTTTTTCTGGCAGTGTATCACAAATCACCAGCAGCTGGGGCTCAGGAGGTAGAGCCATGGTTCTAGAAATCGCAACTTTGTTATTTTTATCCACAGTCCCTTCACATGCTACAGAGGCCCATGGCAACACAAAGGCACCTAGCGCCTTGTTGGGAAACGCTGCAAATATCACTCTGAACTTTCTTAGGTCTGGTTATTTAAACATGGATTTATTACTTATGTATATGCCGGTATACGTGTTATATTTGACTTTGAAAATCAAAGAGTTGAGGATATTGTTTAGAGCTATTTTTAGCATTTGAAAAAGAATTCTGCACATGTACCTCTGTGTATACAGTCAAAGCAAAAAGAAAGCATGCTCTCTTTAAAAGAAAGCATGCTCTCTTTAAAGTCTAAAGTGTCTTTAAAATGTACTTATAACTCTTCATTTAAGTTTAGATTTTTCAAAATCACTACTACAGACTTGAATATTATTGATTGGATTTTATTGTCGAAGTCGAGCATAATTACAAAGCTAAAGAGAACAACATCCGTTGTTTTTAATTAATTTTTTCAACACATTTTGCCACCGATTCCTGATTGATCTTAGGTCTTGGTTTTGAATAGCTCATTCTAACACAGAAATATGTATCAATCTAAACTTTTTTTTGGTTTTGATTTTTGTTTTTAGGGTCATTGTTGTTTTGGAAAGTGAACCTCCATTCTAGTTTCTAACAAGATTTTCTCCAGAATTGCCCTGTAATTAACTCCATTCATCTTCAAATTAACTCTGCCCAACTTTTCTTTCCACCAAAAAGCTGAAAACAAAAGGAGAAAAATCTTTTCTCTTGTTTCTATTGTTCATGGACCTCAGACCTTGGGACTCTCTTATTTTACACTTAAGATTGGTAGACACAGTGGTTTCTATTAAAGGCTAGTTAAAAACACATCTTCCTAAATGTCCTAATAACGAACTTGTCTTGCTTTTTTGGGAGTTTCAGGTTAGCCTATTGTAAAGCACTTTGTGATTTTTATATCTTAAAAGGTGCTATGCACATCAGGTTTTACTTACTTGACTTACTGTCACTTACTTCACATCAGGATGCTGCCATCACTACCACAGAGTGATGAATAGTGCTACTTTTGCATCACCTACAGCCGTACGTATAGGTAAAAACGTTTCCTTTTGGTCTTTTCTGACCACACTCCCTACTTCAACATGCTTGCTGAGGTCCCTGCATGGCTTGTGACCAAATGCAAATGAGAACATCTTACGTCAGCTTTAACCAATGGCTTTCTTCTTACCACTCTTCCATAAAGCTTGGGTTTGTACAGTCGGCAATTACTACTTGTCCTGTTAACAGATTCTTCCACCTGAGCTGTGGATCTCCTCAGCTTCTCCAGGATCACCCTGTCCCTCCTCACTGCTTCTCTGTTTAATGCTCTCCTTGCTCTGCTGTTCAGTCTATTTAGATGTCATTGTCTTTTGAGGTTTGTAGTAGTGCCGTATCCTTCATTTTCAGATGATAGATTGGATTGAGATGTTTGAAGCTTGGGATAGTGTCCTAACCTAACCCTGCTTTAAACCTCTCCACATCTTTATCCCTGAGCATCATGACCTGTCATTTAGATAAGGTCCAAATGGAAAAGCCCTGTGTGAAATACTAAAAGTCTTGTTTTTTTACCATTATGCAGAGCTCTCTTAAAGTCCCGCCACAATAGGAATGAGCTTCCTGTTTTTGACTGGCAGCACCTTTATTATTTTCTCTTTCAGACATGTTGTATTACGTCTGCTCCTTGTTTTGTGGATCATTGCCCTGTCGGGTGATCCAGTTTTTGACTAGCTTTAGCTGTGGGACATTCTGCCTCAAACCTGGTTCCAGAATACAGGTCCTTCTCAAAATATTAGCATATTGTGATAAAGTTCATTATTTTCCATAATGTAATGATGAAAATTTAACATTCATATATTTTAGATTCATTGCACACTAACTGAAATATTTCAGGTCTTTTATTGTCTTAATACGGATGATTTTGGCATACAGCTCATGAAAACCCAAAATTCCTATCTCACAAAATTAGCATATCATTAAAAGGGTCTCTAAACGAGCTATGAACCTAATCATCTGAATCAACGAGTTAACTCTAAACACCTGCAAAAGATTCCTGAGGCCTTTAAAACTCCCAGCCTGGTTCATCACTCAAAACCCCAATCATGGGTAAGACTGCCGACCTGACTGCTGCAGAAGGCCACTATTGACACCCTCATGCAAGACGGTAAGACACAGAAAGAAATTTCTGAACGAATAGGCTGTTCCCAGAGTGCTGTATCAAGGCACCTCAGTGGGAAGTCTGTGGGAAGGAAAAAGTGTGGCAGAAAACGCTGCACAACGAGAAGAGGTGACCGGACCCTGAGGAAGATTGTGGAGAAGGGCCGATTCCAGACCTTGGGGGACCTGCGGAAGCAGTGGACTGAGTCTGGAGTAGAAACATCCAGAGCCACCGTGCACAGGCGTGTGCAGGAAATGGGCTACAGGTGCCGCATTCCCCAGGTCAAGCCACTTTTGAACCAGAAACAGCAGCAGAAGCACCAGACCTGGGCTACAGAGAAGCAGCACTGGACTGTTGCTCAGTGGTCCAAAGTACTTTTTTCGGATGAAAGCAAATTCTGCATGTCATTCGGAAATCAAGGTGCCAGAGTCTGGAGGAAGACTGGGGAGAAGGAAATGCCACAATGCCAGAAGTCCAGTGTCAAGTACCCACAGTCAGTGATGGTCTGGGCTGCCGTGTCAGCTGCTGGTGTTGGTCCACTGTGTTTTATCAAGGGCAGGGTCAATGCAGCTAGCTATCAGGAGATTTTGGAGCACTTCATGCTTCCATCTGCTGAAAAGCTTTATGGAGATGAAGATTTCATTTTTCAGCACGACCTGGCACCTGCTCACAGTGCCAAAACCACTGGTAAATGGTTTACTGACCATGGTATCACTGTGCTCAATTGGCCTGTCAACTCTCCCGATCTGAACCCCATAGAGAATCTGTTGGATATTGTGAAGAGAACGTTGAGAGACTCAAGACCCAACACTCTGGATGAGCTAAAGGCCGCTATCGAAGCATCCTGGGCCTCCATAAGACCTCAGCAGTGCCACAGGCTGATTGCCTCCATGCCACGCCGCATTGAAGCAGTCATTTCTGCCAAAGGATTCCCGACCAAGTATTGAGTGCATAACTGTACATGATTATTTGAAGGTTGACGTTTTTTGTATTAAAAACACTTTTCTTTTATTGGTCGGATGAAATATGCTACTTTTGTGAGATAGGAATTTTGGGTTTTCATGAGCTGTATGCCACAATCATCCGTATTAAGACAATAAAAGACCTGAAATATTTCAGTTAGTGTGCAATGAATCTAAAATATATAAATGTTAAATTTTCATCATGACATTATGGAAAATAATGAACTTTATCACAATATGCTAATATTTTGAGAAGGACCTGTAGTTTTGTATAATGAGGAGTTAATGGCGGACTCAGTGACTGAAAGGCACCCAGGTCCGGTGGCTGGAAAACCAGCCCAAATCATCAGCCCTCCACTATAATACTTGTGAGGAATTTGTTTTTCGTCTAACATGGCAATATAAATTATGAAAAAGCTTTAATCTCAACTGTGAATCATTCAGATGCAATTTTGATAAGTTGAGCTTTCACCTCAGATGAGAAGCTTTCTCCTGGCCGTCCTTCCAAACAAGCCATTCTTGTTCATTCTGGGAATAAAAACCCCTTTCCAGACTGATCAGCAGTAGCAGTTCGCTTTGACTATTGCTGAAGTCTTTACACCTTGGGATTGTGTTGGCCCTCACCCGTATGCACCAGAAGTCGCAAAGTTTCTGCTTTTATAGAGGAGGTCACATCTACTGATGATCAATAACGACTGGCTGCTAGTTTTTCTCTAAGCAAAGTTGGGCCATATTAGACCAGATCATCTTTATATCTTAATAACATGAAAAGTTGAAAGAGCGTGTACCTTCATTGTATCTTAACTGTGGTAGCTTTTCTCTTCAACTCTGCTACTTGCAAATTGCTCAGAGAAGCATGTTTACCAGTAGCAAAATCTTGTAGACTTTTGTGGAAACAGGCACCAAAAATGCTTTCACCTAAGAAAACTGTGGTTTTTATGTCAGCCTCTATGTTGGCTTTAATGCACAGCTCCAGCACATGAGTATGTTCACTTAGGGTTCTTTCAAATGATGCCAACAGCTTGCTGTTTGTCCATACCTTGTGAGCCAGTGTCTACCAGTCAGACACATGCACCCTTCAGACAACTAAAAGAAGATGGAAATGTTCTGATGTCTCCCTAAAGATCTTTTGCATTAACACTAATATTATTGGTGGCTGTAGAAAGGGAAAGTAGCTGGATAGTGCTGTTAAAGATCGGACATTTTTAATAATTATTCTCTGAATAAAGGCTCTGATATTGCATTGCTGAAGAGAAGATTTTCTGCACTTCTGGCCCACATCAACATGCCATTATCCCCACGTAACTTAATCTATTTTCTTTCTCCTTAGTGAGTCACTCGTATGGATATGGTTTGCTAGATGCAGGTGCTATGGTGAGTTTGGCACAGAACTGGACAAAAGTGGGACCACAGCACCAGTGTGTTCTGACAATGCTCACAGAACCAAGGTTAGAACAATGACTTTAAACTAAACTTGTGTGTGTGTGTGTGTGTGTGTGTGTGTGTGTGTGTGTGTGTGTGTGTGTGTGTGTGTGTGTGTGTGTGTGTATACTCGTACTCATACTCGTCTTCCGCTTTATCCGGAATTTATGTTCATGTATTTTGTATATATATATATATATATATATATATATATATATATATATATATATATATATATATATATATATATATTCCTTTAATTCAGTTCTTTGTTTATTTCAGAAGTACTGAAAATGTAGTACACATTGAAGCTCTACCAACTCTTTGGGATTATCTTTTTTATGATTACAAGCATACAGGTCCTTCTCAAAATATTAGCATATTGAGATAATGTTCATTATTTTCCATAATGTCATGATGAAAATAAAAGGGTCTCTAAACGAGCTATGAACCTAATCATCTGAATCAACGAGTTAACTCTAAACACCTGCAAAAGATTCCTGAGGCCTTTAAAACTCCCAGCCTGGTTCATCACTCAAAACCCCAATCATGGGTAAGACTGCCGACCTGACTGCTGTCCAGAAGGCCACTATTGACACCCTCAAGCAAGAGGGTAAGACACAGAAAGAAATTTCTGAACGAATAGGCTGTTCCCAGAGTGCTGTATCAAGACACCTCAGTGGGAAGTCTGTGGGAAGGAAAAAGTGTGGCAGAAAACGCTGCACAACGAGAAGAGGTGACCGGACCCTGAGGAAGATTGTGGAGAAGGGCCGATTCCAGACCTTGGGGGACCTGCGGAACCAGTGGACTGAGTCTGGAGTAGGAACATCCAGAGCCACCGTGCACAGGCGTGTGCAGGAAATGAGCTACAGGTGCCGCATTCCCCAGGTCAAGCCACTTTTGAACCAGAAACAGCGGCAGAAGCGCCTGACCTGGGCTACAGAGAAGCAGCACTGGACTGTTGCTCAGTGGTCCAAAGTACTTTTTTCGGATGAAAGCAAATTCTGCATGTCATTCGGAAATCAAGGTGCCAGAGTCTGGAGGAAGACTGGGGAGAAGGAAATGCCAGAAGTCCAGTGTCAAGTACCCACAGTCAGTGATGGTCTGGGGTGCCGTGTCAGCTGCTGGTGTTGGTCCACTGTGTTTTATCAAGGGCAGGGTCAATGCAGCTAGCTATCAGGAGATTTTGGAGCACTTCATGCTTCCATCTGCTGAAAAGCTTTATGGAGATGAAGATTTCATTTTTCAGCATGACCTGGCACCTGCTCACAGTGCCAAAACCACTGGTAAATGGTTTACTGACCATGGTATCACTGTGCTCAATTGGCCTGCCAACTCTCCTGACCTGAAACCCATAGAGAATCTGTGGGATATTGTGAAGAGAACGTTGAGAGACTCAAGACCCGACACTCTGGATGAGCTAAAGGCCGCTGTCGAAGCATCCTGGGCCTCCATAAGACCTCAGCAGTGCCACAGGCTGATTGCCTCCATGCCACGCCGCATTGAAGCAGTCATTTCTGCAAAAGGATTCCCGACCAAGTATTGAGTGCATAACTGTACATGATTATTTGAAGGTTGACGTTTTTTGTATTAAAAACACTTTTCTTTTATTGGTCGGATGAAATATGCTAATTTTGTGAGATAGGAATTTTGGGTTTTCATGAGCTGTATGCCAAAATCCTCTGTATTAAGACAATAAAAGACCTGAAATATTTCAGTTAGTGTGCAAAGAATCTAAAATATATGAATGTTAAATTTTCATCATGACATTATGGAAAATAATGAACTTTATCACAATATGCTAATATTTTGAGAAGGACCTGTACATAGTTCAGCTACTATCATACATAGCTGATTATATTCTGCAACCATCATGATGACTGAGTTAATGCAAGTATATGATATGATATGATATGATATGATATGATATGATATGATATATGATATGATATGATATGATATGATAGACAAGTACATACAAATGACATAAATGAAGAATAAAGTGGATGTTCTTTAGAATGGACAACCCTGATCCAGACTGTCAGTTTATTTATCAAGCTGAAGGATAAATGCCACCATCTCTGGGTAACGATTTATTAAAATAGGAATGTGTATAGGTGCATCTCATAGTCATCTAGACTATTATCAAAAAATTAATTGATTCAGTAATCAGAAACTCATATTATGTAGACTCAGCGGCCCAACTCTTTTCAGCTGAAAGTACATTTTGCAACTCATTTGGATATCAAGGTCCCACAGTCCAGCATAAGAGTTCAGTGGAACATAGTTCAAGTTACTCGAGGCCCAGTGTGAAGTTTTCCCGTTCAGTGATGATTTGATCAACCCATTGTATTTGCTGTGGTTAGTCAGCAAGCTCTGTGGACTAACACCAAAGAGGTTGGAGGAAATACTAGAGAACATTCTAGAATTGCGCCACTCAAGGTGGCAGCAGGTTGGAGTAGCTCTGTTACTTTTGATTCTGATTTATTCTTTTTTGGGAACTATTCCTCTTGTGGTGGATACAGTTGATATTTTTTTGGACAACTGTCCACTCCGGTGTCAGATGCTGTGCAGCTTGGAGGACATTTGTTATGATGCATTGCCATGGCAACGTGGTTGTTTCTTACAACCGGGAGCAGCTGATTAATATCTCAAAAGCTCAAATAATACTTCAACTACAACCCCAAATCCCCGATGAGTTGAAAAGGAGACGCCGTGGATGCAGAGCAGGAGCTAAGAGAAGAGAGGAAGTTCAAACCATTTCTTCCGTCGATTATGATGGGCAATGTGAGATCGTTGGGAAACAAGTTGGATGAACTCCAAGCCCTACAAAGGACCCAGCCAGAGTACCGGGCATGCAGTATTATGTGTTTTACTGAGACATGGCTGCAGGATCATATCTCCGACTCCAGCATCTCTCTGCCGGGCTTTTTAACCATACAAGCAGACAGAGATTTAAAGAGGAGCGGCAAATGTAAAGGAGGTGGACTGGCAGTATTTGTGAACAACAGATGGTGTCATCCAGGACATGTAACTGTGAAGTATCATCTCTGCAGTCCATATATTGAACTGTTGGCAGTACGTTTTCATCCATATTATTTACCCAGAGAGTTCACCAGTGTTATTTTGGCAACAGTTTACGTTCCACCTTCCGCTGTTGCTGACACTGCATGTGATGCCATCAGCTCAGTTGTTGCTAAGCTACAGACACAAAACCCCAATGCTTTTGTGGCAATTTCTGGTGATTTTAACCATGCTTCACTCTCTGCTACACTTCCAATGTTTCAACAGTTTGTCAGCTGCTCTACCAGAGGAAACAAAATATTGGATTTGTTTTATGCAAATGTCAAGGATTCATACATCTCTACAGCAAGACCTCCTCTAGGTAAATCAGATCACAATCTTGTTTTTCTCTGCTTGAAATATAAGCCCCTTGTTCAGAGGCAACCTGTAATAAAGAGGACTGTGAGAAAATGGTCACAGGAAGCTGAAGAAGCTCTGCAAGGTTGCTTTGAGGCTACAGACTGGGACACGCTGTGCCAGCCACATGGAGAGGACATCAATGCCATGACTGAGTGTGTAACCGACTATATAAACTTCTGTGTGGATAACATCATGCCCACCAGAACCATGAGATGCTTCCCCAATAACAAACCTTGGATCACCAGTGACCTGAAGGACCTGCTTAACAAGAAAAAAAGAGCCTTCAGAGAGGGAGACAGAGAATTATTGAGGAGTTTACAGAAGCAACTTAAAGTCAAGATAAGAGACAGCAAGGAGGTGTACAAGAAGAAGCTGGAGAGCAAGCTCCAGCAAAACAAAATCAGAGATGTGTGGACAGGGATGAAGAAGATCACGGGCTTCAGGCAGAAGGATTATCGGACCGATGAAGGTCTGGACAGAGCCAATGAACTTAACACATTCTTCAATAGGTTCAGTTCAGAAACAAGCTTTGCATCCTCCTCTCCTGCTCACAGCCAAACAGACACCCCACCCTCCTTTGACCCACAGGACCCACAGCTGTCCAGTAACACCTCAAATTTTTTATCTTCCACCTCAGCCCTAGACCCTTCTGCTTCTACATGTTTGCCTTCAACCATATCAGAAGATGCTGATGCTTCATGTGCTTCCCCCTTCCACCTGTGTGTCTCAAGAAGTCAAGTGAAGATGCAACTGGAGAGACTGAATCGGAATAAGGCTGCAGGTCCAGATCATGTCAGCCCTAGAGTCCTGAAGGCCTGTGCAGAGCATCTCTGTGGGATTCTGCAGCACCTCTTCAACCTTAGCCTGGCCCAGAAGAAGGTTCCGGTGTTGTGGAAGACCTCCTGTCTTGTTCCGGTACCAAAGAAAACTCACCCATCAGTCCTCAATGACTATAGACCTGTTGCCCTGACATCTCACATCATGAAGGTCCTAGAGAGGCTCCTGTTGGCCCACCTGAGTAAGCAAACAGTAAACCATCAGGACCCCCTTCAGTTTGCTTATCGCTGTGGAGTTGGTGTTGAAGATGCCATCATACACCTGCTTCAACAAACCCACTGTCATCTGGACAAAGCCAGCAGCACTGTGAGGATCATGTTCTTTGATTTCTCCAGTGCATTTAATACGATCCAACCTGATTTGCTTTGTCAGAAACTCCAGAAGACTCAGGTGGAGGCCTCAACAATCTCCTGGATTAAAGACTACCTGACAAACAGACAACAGTTTGTGAGACTGAAGGGTTGTGAGTCTAACCAGGTAGTCAGCAGCACCGGAGCACCACAGGGGACTGTACTCTCACCATTCCTTTTCACTCTGTACACCTCAGACTTCCAGTACAAGACAGACTCCTGTCATCTGCAGAAATACTCGGATGATTCTGCAGTCGTGGGGTGGATCAGAGATGGACAAGAAGCTGAGTACAGGAAGGTGGTGGACCGCTTTGTGACATGGTGTGGAAACAATCATCTAATCTTGAACGTGACTAAAACAAAGGAGATGATTGTAGATTTTAAGAGAAACAGGAATAAGTCAAAAACTATTTCCATCATGGGAGAAGAAGTGGAGGTGGTGGAGGAGTATAAATACCTCAGTGTTCACCTGGACAACAGACTAGAGTGGAGATGCAACTGTGAAGCCATCTACAAGAAGGGACAGAGCAGACTGTACTTCTTGAGGAAGCTTAGGTCCTTTGTTGTTTGCAGCAAGATGCTGCATATCTTCTATAAGTCTGTTGTGGAAAGTGTGATCTCTTCTGCCATCATCTGCTGGGGAAGGAGCATCAGAACCAGGAACCTAGGAGATCCTTCCTGCCCACAGCCATCAGCATCTACAACGGCTCTTTGAAGAAACCTTCATAATGAGCTACAACAACATTTAATTTCCCTTTGGGATTAATAAAGTATTTTTGAATTGAATTGAATTGAATTGAATTATGCTTCCCCATGCTGACAACCTGTTTGGAGATGCTGATTTCAATTTCCAGCAGGACTCGTCAGCTACCCACACTGCCTAAAGTACTAATACCTGCTTTAATGACCATGGTACCACTCTGCTTGATTGGCCATAAACTGACCTGACCCAAACCCCACAGGGAATCTATCGAGTATCATCAAGAGGAAGGTTGAAAATTCTAGACCCAACAATGAGGACTGGCTGAAGGCCGCTTCTTTAACCCCTCACCAGATCAACAGGCTGATCACCTCTATGTCTCACGGACTGATGTAGTAATTCACTGAATTTTGGTTTTTCATTAGCTGTGAACCATGATCACCTAAATAACAGAACTAGACCCTTTGAATATATCACTCTGTGTGTAATAAACCTGATATAATATGGGTTTGAATTTTTTTGTTTAGTTAATAAATTAAATTCTGTGGGTTATGTGTGTGTCTGTATAAACTTGTGTGGATCAATCCCTGACGGCACATACCCACATTGTGTGGACATTTTGCCCAGTCCACACAAGGATAAATGGTGAACTGCAGAGGGTTTTAGTTTTATTAAATCCACTCGCTGGCTCCTCATCCCTCTCAGCATCTTTCCTCAGGCCGTTGAGGACGTTTAGATTCTTAGAACAGTGTGATTGCCTGTGTCCATTTTCTGCAACCACACAACATTAACCACTCTCCTATCCTCTCGTCAACGCTGCAGAGACATCAGGAACAAGCTGGTATTCAGCAAGAGCGTGGATGCCTGTTGGGGACGACCGGAGTATGTCCGATCTCTGGAGCACGCTCAGGCTCGCCTCACTCTTTCCCACAACAAGCGAGGAAAATTGGCCATTCATCTCATCAGCCCGCTGGGCACACGTTCCACCCTGCTGTTCCCGAGGTACACAGTTAAACGCGGTGCTTCAGATGTCGATCCACGATGTAAATCTTCCTTTTTTTACTTGCCTTTGTGTCACAGGCAAACAGACTCAGTGTGTGCGTGTAAATTTCAATTCTGGTTGCACTGGGTCTCCCACAGGTGTTCTCGTACAGAAAAACACAGAAAGGGAAAAAAGATCAAATATCATATAACAAATATGCCTCTTCTTGTTATCTGTTAAGGCCTAATGACTATTCTTCCGAGGGGTTCAACGACTGGGCCTTTATGACCACCCACTCATGGGATGAGGACCCGCAAGGAGAGTGGACCCTAGAAATAGAAAATGTTGCAGCTAATGGACGTGACTATGGTAAATCGCTCATGATCATTACTTCTTCACTCTGTATATATTGCCTCAAAACCTCAGTCATGTCAGCGTCAGCTGCCACCCAACCAGCTCCAGTCTCGCGGCATATTTTCATGCTTAATTAAAAAGGCCCTTTTGAATTTCTCTTTCAGTCGTCTTCCAGTGACACAGTTTGTAATTTTTTCTTGCTGCCCAGAGGACTGCCTCACAGAAGCTCATCCAGATTAATAGTCGACGGCTGCTACAAGAAAATATCTATATAACAGCTTTTTGATCAAAACATCTGAACAAGGCTTTTAATTCCAACATTTTGGACTGTTGGTTGTGAAGAGTAAACATCTCAGAGTATATAATGTGGCTCTGTTTACTCAGAGCTGCAGAGAAAAATGAAATAGGAGCACTTTCTCTTCCTCTGCTGGTGTTGATCCTCCTCCTGAGTTGTATTTGGCCCCGCTCGCATCACTTGTTTCCTCTCCTTCCACCCCCACATCCTCTTCTCAGCCAGTTCACTCTGTTCTCCCACTGAGAGCTGCTAACTTGATATTTACTTCCATGCCCTTTTGCACTCCTCATTTCTTTGTTTCCCTCTCAGGTGTGTTGAGTCAGTTCACCCTCACGTTGTGGGGCACCGGACCCAGTGTTGTTAACACCTCGTCGCCCGACTTCCCACGACCTTCGAACAACAGCTGCAAGACGTTCGATGCCCAGCAGATCTGTATCGGTGAGAACACGCCACCTCCAGTGACACTCACAATTTAAACTGGATCAAGCAACGTGTTGCAAAATATTTAAACCTTTTTGTTACGTTACGTACAAGGTCTTTTATTGGGGTTTTGTGATGGACCAAACACAAAGTAGACCACAATTGTGAAGTGGAAGGAAAATAATATGCAGTTGTAGATTAATTTAAGCTTTGGCCATCTAATGTTAAACGTTAAAAAAAAAAAAAAAGAGTGTTGCGAAACTGAAAGCCTGCTGATATGTGGCCTTAACCTAAACTGACCGAGCAAGTAGAGAAATAATCAGAGAAGCAGCGAAGAGACTCGTCTTGACTATTGTGGAGCTAGAAAGATCCAAGAATCAGGTGGAAGAATCTGCTGGCAGGACAGCCATGAGTTTTGTTCTTCATAAGTCTGGTCTTTGTATAAGAGTTGCAAGTAGAAAACCGTAAGAAGTTATGTTTTTAGTTTGCCACAAGCCAAGTACGGGACACAGCAAACATGATAGAAATTGCTCTGGTCAGATGAGACCAAAATGTAACTTTCTGGACTACATTTAAAACCCTTTATGTGGCTTAAACATGAATTTTGTACATAGTCCTGAAAACATCCTCACAGTAGAGCTTGTGGCAGCATCATGCTGTGGGGATAATTTTCTTCTGCTGGTACAGAGAAGAGGGTCAGAACTGATGAGAAGAAGGATGGAGATAAATAGAAGTCAATCCTAGAAGAAAACCTATTAGAGGCTGCAAAGACTGAGGTTTGGGTGAATTTGAGGCACATTTTCCAGTAGGACACCTAACATAGAGTCAGAGGAATGGAATGTTTTCATTGCTTTCACCATCAGCTCATCAGCAGCTTTTGAATATCTAGATACTAGATGTTTTTGCTGTTCCTTATTGCAAAACAGCAAATGTCCGTAGAGACCAATACAACCTCTCCAGGGTTTCTTCATATTGTAATTAGTGGTTTTAACCTGACAAAACATGAAAAGGTTAAAAGGGTGTGAATACTTTTGCTGTGTACTGTCTTGGTATTGTTTCTGGCATATGGTTGTTAAGAAACAGGCCTCAAGTCGGCATGTGTCGAGTATTGTGAAGTCTGGAAGGTAAATGTTGTGAATACAGATTAGGTGTCCACATGCCCCCTTGTGCATCTGTTTATTTGCGCACCATAAATTAGCAAGTTACCATATGTGATACGAGCGTGTTGGGCAGAGTGGGAGAAGCAGGTGAAAATAAAATTACAATAGTGCAAGAGCTGCTTGTATGTCAGCAATCTCTACAGAGACACACAAGGTCAGAATCGTTTTTCTCTATCAATCGGTCAGACTCTCTCTCCTTAATCATTCAGATTAAATCTGCACTCACCGCTAATCCTTTCATTTACACATCCCCAGTTTCCTAATGACTTCCCAGAAAAGAAATCCAGAACTGTCAGAAACTAATCTAAATACACAAAAAGAAGAGACAGACAAGAGAAATTATCTGTCAGTGCAAGAGGATAATTGCACTTGGGAAGATTTTTGGAAATCTGAAAAAATATCTTGGCGCTGCTAAAGGGGTAAATCTTTTGAGACGATTAATAAACAGTCATTCTGTGTTAATACAAATAATGTTTTTTCAGATTTCTGTTTGCGTTTATTTTTAATTTAGGTGAAAGAGAGCTACAACACAAGATGTTTCTTATAAATAGTCTGCACTTAGGGATGGAGGAGATGCTACTGTAATGGTTTGAATAAGTACAACTACTGCCTAAAGACAGTTTTTGAGGGTCTCGCAGTCATGCCTGTGGGACTGATATATTTACTGCTGCATCCATCCACTGTTTTCACCTTAGCTGAATTTAGGTTGTGGGGCACAACAGGTCCAGGGGGAACACCCAGACATTCTTCTCCACAGGTACACTCCAGCTCATTCTGAGGGATCTCAGGGCATTCCCAGGCCAGAAGGGATGTATAGAAGGTTCGGGGTCTGCCCCAGGGTCTCTGCTCAGTGGGACATCCCCTTAAAATCTCCAAAAGGAGGCACATGCCAAACCCCCTTCAGTAACCGCTTTTGAGGAAGAGGAGTAGCTACTCTACTCTGAGCCGATTGTAAATCCAAAGCTTTGCTTTTTGGGCTCAGTCCTTTCTTCCAGGTTTCTTCATAGTCTTGTAAAGTATCCAATTGGATTTTCGCATTTTTTTTCCGAGCCTGGATATATACCAAACAAAACTGGAAATGGAAAAGTGGTTGCGTTTCCAGACTATTTCTTACTCCAAAATCTAAAAGATGAAGATACATTTTTGGACATTGGTTTATATTAAGAGGACATGCTTTGTTTTTTAAATTTTCCATATGAAAACTTGCATTTTAATCAAACTCTTTGTTTTTATACCACACCGGCGGTTCTTATGATGGGTCTGGTTTTCATAGCAAACAAAGCACCGACAATTCTGTTTTGGATTTTTTTTTTTCAAACAAACTAAAATAAAAGTAGTACAGATAACGAACCGTGATGAAAAAATCAGTTTAAATGTGGGATCATCCAGAGTTTTTTACGTATTCTGAAATAGCCAAGCGATACAAGTTTGTCATAAAGTTGTGAAACAACCTTTTACCGCACTGTCAAATCAGAAGCAACTTCAGCATTGTGTTGCCTCATGATTGGTGGAAAATCCAGATAATAAAAACCCACTTAGGCAAATGTTTGGTACTGAGATGTCCAGAATGTTTTAGAAACTGCAGTAACAACCTAGACATTTGAGTCTGGAAAATCCAAGACAGACCAGCACCCCCATAACTGCAGGAGTGTAAAATATGTTTTTTTTCTTAAGTTTAAATCTTCCATGCAGTGATTCTGAAATGTTACTAACAGATGAGCACAGAAGTTGAATTTACTTAAGCAATGATCATCAACACATACGTTCACAGTATGATTGATTGTAGGAGTAAGAAATACATCAGATGAAGATTAATATCACTGCAGATGAGAAAAACGTGGCTCTCAATGAGCCAGATGTTTTGAACAGATGATGTGTCTGTTCTTCATCTTGTTCAAAGATTACAGCGGATAAAGGCCTGAGGGTATTAAATCATTCATCATGTTGTCCAGTCAGTTTAAACAAGGCTCAGCATCTTCAGACAGAATATAACTTTAATTAAAAATTCAGAAATTAAGTTTACAAGAGAAAGTTTGGAAGCAAATTGATCTGATTTCGCTGATATCAAGTTAAAATCTTTCTTAGCTGGTTATACTTGTCATTCACTTGTATAATTAGCTTTATGTTCATTTAAAGGATATCATTTAAATATGAACAAACAAACAAAAAATACAAACTAAAAGAAAATATAAATAAATGTACCCACTCTATTTCATGGCGTTTTGTTTATACTGAAACAGCTGCTGTGTTTGGTGGGGGTTTGGGGTTGGGGAGGGCAGGGCAGGGCAGGGCAGGGCAGGGCAGGGCAGGGGAAGGGGAAGGGACAGTGGTGACATATTAGTGTTTCAAGGTAAAACCAGAGAAAAGTTTAAACCAGTATATTAAAAGAAGGTGGTGTTGCTGCTCTTCTATTTACCTGTTTTCCCCTTCTTGTTCAGTTCCTGGATATTTAAGGTTTTCAGTGGGGTTTGATCATTAGTCACCCTGCGATAATAACAGTAACCTATGATGTTTGCAAACCCGAGAAAACAAATTAGAGTTGTTACCTTTGCTGTTTAATTTATTTTCCCACTGAGAAATGTGTAAAGGCTTTTTACAAAATACTATTGGATGTAATTTAGCAGTACATTTGCACAACAGAATGTTATTATTACACTGTTTGTCCAGCATTTTATACATCAATTAGTTTTTTTATGGGTATTTTTTGTGATTCTGCATGAGAAATGGGAACAATTTAAATAGGAGTCTGGTCTGCTGGGAACAAACTACACGCTCATGTTCAGGGATTGGAATAAAATGGGAAAAAATATTCATCATTAATGGTTAAAAGAAAAAAATGTTTTATATTTGGTTAGTTTACCATTTAGGACATTTAGGCGGAGCCAGATACTGGCAATGGCTGCACTCGAACCCTGCATTGATTACAGAACTTGTACACGGACCCATTTGAACAACTGTGTTTACTTTTTTCCCTTAATTTGTCTAAAGAAATAATTAGTCAAGAATAACGGAGGCAAAGTTGCTAATTTTCTTTGTTGTCAGCTAACAAAGGAAGAGCTTCAATATGCTCAATTCATCAAAAATATTGGAACAGACTACATTACTCTAATGAAGGTAAAACTGCATCAAATTAGATTAATGTTCATACATCAATCAGTCTCATAAATTCTCAGTATCAACCTGAACAGTTAAACATTTCCTTTCCTGTCAGCTCCGGACACTAAAATAAATCACTTCAAGGTTTCTGTTTATTTCTCAGGATTTAGTTTATTTAAAATCAACATGGATTTTCACCTCTAAATTAAAAATGTAAAAATTAACAGGAGCTCATTACCAGTGAAATCAAGAATCACATTTATTTATAATCAAACAGTATGTACTCGTTGATGATTAACTAATACATCTACATAACTATATAAAAATTGACTTCTGAGCCACACACTACGGATTAAAGAAATAATAATGAAGAAACGGACACTAGAAACAATTATTAAAAGTGATTGCAGTTATCAAGAGCCTATCAGTTTCTCAGAAGCTAATTCTGAACTCTTAATGCCTAACATTGATCTGAGAGGGTGATATAATTAAAATCCCAACCTAGTCAGTACCAGACAGCAGCTGAAGTACTGTTGAATAAAATGTGCCTTACTTGAGACCCAACTCTCTGCTTTCTTAGCTCACACTGAACCAGCCTGGGTCTCGGTGGGCTTGCACTTCGGAAACCAGTCTCTCTGTTTGGCTGAAGGATGTGTCTCGGTACAAACTGCAGTCCCATAGTGGTGCAGAAAGTGAGAACAAAACCCCAATAGTGCAAAAGGTGCACTATTACCTGGGGTTGCTCCAAGGATATCTGGTGGTGTTTTTCCCTCTAGCACAGGGTGACAAATGCTCCCCAAATGTTCCCAACTTTGTATCACGATGGAACTGGTTGCTGATTTAATAGAGAAGGTAGCTTAAAATAAGTTACTGTATTAAGCAGAGCATGCCTCCACAGTGTGCTGGAAAAATTTAATTTTTCACACGAAACTTCATACAAAATGAACAAAAGGTGCAACAATGGGCAACCAATTCCTTTCTGGGTCCAGCAGAAAGCTTTCTGAGTAATGGTGGCCTTGGAGTTCATTTCTGGGGTTGACCTGTTAGGTGGGAGTTGATCAACAAATCAGATGGGCACCCATGTGGAATAGACCCCAGAAAATAACACCCTGGCAACGTCATGTTTTCAGATACTGGGCCAACGACTGCTTGGATCAAGGTTTGCGTTGACAGAATCATGGTCCTTCAAGACCACTTCCTAGGTTAATGTTCACATTTCCTGTTAAAATAAAAACGTTACATGTGACATCCTTACACATTTTTCATTGTGTTTATTAGATTTTTTTAAGACAGCTTTCCTGTTTTCTCTTTTTCTCCCCTTCTAGAGTGCAGCCTGGGCTTCTCCCTTCTCCTCCAGGGTTGTGTGAAGTTTTGCCCCCCAGGCTTTACATCAGGCCCACAGCTCCTCAACCTCTCTCTTGAGAACTGGGTGGACTTGTCCTCCGTGCAGGCTTGTCTGCCTTGCCACCCCTCCTGCCTCACCTGCTCAGGCCCAGGACCTACAGACTGCCTTTCTTGTCCACCTCACAGCCACCTGGTCCTCACCTCCTGTCTGCACCAGAACCAAGTCCTGAGGAAATCCCCTCTTACAGGAGGACTGGAGGGTAAAGAAGCTGAGCCAGAGGTAAAGAGACCAGCAGAAGCAGACAACAACAGCGGAGAAGCTGAGGATCCGCCGGGACTCAGTGCAGCCCCGCCCTCTCAACTTCCTGTCATCGTGGCAGTTCTCAGCTGTGCCTTCATCCTGGCTGCCTTCGTCGGGGTCTTCTTCTTACTCCAGGTGCTCTCAGGAGACGCGTCTTTGGCCTGGAGGACCAAACTGCCCTGTGTGTTTTCAGACACTAGGAGGACACGGCTGGGCCTCGGTTTGACCTTCCAGCAGGGGCGGGAGTGGAAGGCTCGGATATGCTACAAGGGAATCCCCACTGTGTGGGTGGACGAGGATATGATCGCATATGAGTCTGAATCAGACAGCGAGGAAGTGGACGGTCACAGCGAGAGGACAGCTTTTATCAAGACGCAGAGCTTGATGTAGCTGGATCTGTTTCAGCTGCTGAGGTTTCTCACACCTCGGTGCGGAGGGTGTTGGATCTGACTCTGCAGAGGTGATACAAGAAAAACTGAAACACAGGCCTTACTGTCCCATCGGCACCCATCCTAATGCATTTTGTATTTATTTACCTTTTAATAATTTATCTGATTTCATTGACCACTTTATGTGTGTTATATTCTGCGCTTAACTCTGTCACCTACATAGGCCGTTGCAAAAGTTTAACTCTTTTTTTCATTGGGATGTTATGTGATAGGTGGCACATAATTGTGAGGTGAAAGAAAAGGATACAAAATTTTTCTTCTACAAATAAAAAACTATAAAGTAGAAGGTACACCTGTACTCAGCCCTGCAAAATACTTTATAGAACCATCTTCTGCTGCAATCACAGCTCAGTTTTGTAGAGTAAGTCTCTACCAGCTTTGCATATCTAACATATTTCGAGGATCGTCTTGTATTTGGCTCCATTTACCCTCACATCAACTCTGACAAGTTTACCTGTCCCCTATGATGTAAAGCCTCCCCACAGCATAATGCTACCAAACCCATATTGTCTTTAGGATCACAGGGAGTGTCTTTGGTCACAAAAAGCATTTTTGTTGTAGGTCTCATCTGACCTGAGCACCTTCTTTCACATGTTTACTGTGTCCCCTCCGTGGCATTTGGCAAACTTTAAATCGGACTTCTAATGACTTTCTCTCTACAACACCTTTCTCATTGCCGCTACTTTGTTAGGGCCAGATTTGTAGGGTGCGTGACTAAACGCTGTCCTGTCAACAGAATTGCTAATAACGTGACTTTTAAAACCAATGGTTTGTACTAGATTTGATTTTATGGTATCAGAGTAGAAGGCGGCTGAATACAAATGGACATAACACTTCTTAAATCTTTATTTGTAAGAAAACAATTAGGCCGTGTACTGTTTTTCTCCTATTTCACAATTATCCACTACTTTCAGTTGGTCTATCATGTAAAATCCCATTAAAATACATTAAAGTTTGAGGTTGTAATGTGACGAAAGGATGAAAAGCGTAAGAGGTATGAATACTTTTGCAATGCACTGTTAGATGTGTTATGTGCAAATATTGTACTCATCTGTAACCATTCCTAGAACTCATTTGGTGCAGATGGTTAAGATAATTGGGCTCCAGTAAAATATAAGAACAGTTAAAATGAAAGCAGGTAAAAGGTAAAGTGTCTATGTACACCACATACTATGTCTCAGATATTTCCCAAAATGCAAAGCTATAACCAGTGTTATATGAGCTCTCTCTCTCTCCATGCTAAATGTCCACCAACATAAAAGCACATACGTTTGGGTTGTAATGTCCATCTTTACATGAGCCACACGAACATTTCAACCTCATCCTGATCAGTAGGATGGGGTCTGTAAAGAGGGATCATAACTTGCTGTAAAAAAAATAACATGAAACCTTTTAAACCATGCAGCTTATTACTTTATCAGACACACATCTGATAGATCCCAAAATCCAAACCAGGCTTTGATAATTTTCTGTTTTATGTATATTTATTTCCTGGCAGAGTGGGGAGCTAGGAGGTTTGCTTGCTGTTCATTAATAGTTGGAACACTTTAATTTGAAGATTTCTGCGACACAGTGGGACGCCATAATAAAACACCCCGCAGGCTCTTTGAGCGGGAAACTATGGAGGATGTTCAGCTTCGGTTGAGCCACAGTAGGAAGACATATCTGATATATCACTCAGAAAAACTTACTGGCTCATAGAAATGCAAGTTTTTTTTAATTTCCTTTTTAATAACTTTATAAGATCAGTTAGCCCAAAGCTGCCTGGCGACCTTTGGCTGCTTTGTCCCAATCAGTAGCTGCTGGATCATTTTCTTCTCATTTTCCCCTCAGAGTGTGCAGTATATTGATTTCAGGAGCTGCTGTGCCAGAACATTTTCATCAAGGTGAAGTTCCCTCCCTTTCTATTGTCAGCTCCATACATTAAAAAGACATCCACATGCTTTATTTCCCATCTGTGTAGACTTGGCTCTACACAGGCTCAATCAAAGCCTTTGGATCTAAAGGCTGGAATAATTACTGCAGTTACTGAAAAAATTAGATATCTTAAATTGCATTTTCTATATTTGTTTTATAGGTCTTTTTTAATTGAACTGATAATGGCTGTTTAAAGTTGTGGAGAAGAGTTTCATGCTGGATTAAAAAGATGTTGACAGTGGCATCCATGTGGTTGTTTTTTGTTTTTACTGCCAGCTTTTAAAACTTTAAGGGTGTCAGGCGGCTGAATTTCCTCCCTGGATGCACCAAAAGCCACACCAGAGAGCAGATGGTTCATCACTTCTTTATTGCCGAACGTCACTGTTGCAAAATGTGTTTCCTTCACTCGGAGCGTCAGGCTTTATCAGGGTGCCAGCATTCTGTCTGTTGCATGTATCAAGCTGCAGTAAGCCGCGCTGCCAAAACGCCTTCGAGAAACAGTTTTTTCCAGCTCCAAATAAGAAGGAATTTCCTGGTTTAAATGAATTTAAGTCAGTCTACAGTTGCATTCAAAATAATAGCCGTTCAACATCCCTAACCAAACCGATCACTGTTTCTAGTAGGAACTGTATTTCTAAATGGCAAATAATTTAACAAAAATGTATTAGAGTAATCGAAAACCGATTGACCCAACAACTGAAACATGCGTCTTGCTGATAATTACTTCAAAGTAATGGCAGTTATGCAGAAGAACTACATATTTAGATTTTTAAAAAGTTGATTGTATAAGGTAGCTAAAAACTGCAAACTAAATCCTGAAAGATGTTGCAGAAAATGAAACACTAACATTCAAATGGATCAAAGAATTAGGCAAATAATCATCAACGACTATCCTCAGGGTGATCAGAGAAGCTCTACGGTTACTTGTGAGGACTGTAACTATTAGAAAACGCCTATGTGAAGCCAATCTATCGGCAAGAAGCCTCTCCTAAGTCATGTTGTTAAAAAACACATGGGCTGAAGAGGTTAGTTTGCCAAAAAAAAAAAAAAACACATCTCTGATGCAAGCAGAAATTGTGCAATATTCTGTGGACTAATCAATGCAAGTTCATTTTGGGTTCATGGCCTCAGACGACCCCGAACTCTGAGTTTCAGTCACAATGAAGCATGGTATCTCAGACATTGTGGTATGAGCGTGTGTCGCTAAGTGTAGTGTTGGGCTTGTTTTTCACAAACCAAGGATCATTCATCTGTTCGAATACATCAAAATATTTAAAGAGGTCACACCAAAAAGAAACTGCTCCTGAAACAAGTGTTTCAACAAGACAGAGAGCCTAAAACCACCATAAATGTTACCGTCAAAAACCCTTTTGGTTTTTATTAGTTTTTAAAGTACATCCTCAAAGTGGTGAAAGCTAACAAGCAGAAATACGCTTTATTATTCCGCCTCATCAGCTGATTGCGAGTCAGTTTAGATACAGGGGTGTCCAAGGTGTGGCCCGGGAGCCACATGCAGCCCCTGGACTGATTTTGTAGATCAAGAATGGTTATATTAGGCCCACCAGCCCAGAACGGAAATCTTCTTAAAATTGAAAATGTTAGGTACAACAAAAAGTCAGTCAGTCATTTTCTACCGCTTCTATAGTGGCTAGCGGGGAAACTGGTGCCCATCTACAGCAGTCTATGGGCAGAAGGCGGGGTACACACTGGAGAGGTCGCCAGTCCATCACAGGGCAACAAGTACTAATCTTTTAATAATCATCTGATTCCATAGTAACTAGGAGCTTAAATACCCAGAGACTTACTCAAAAGCAGACCTGGGTGGACCATTATTTATCAAACTCTAAAGAAAGAGCGGCCTAAATCCATTCCTGTTGAGATTAAACAAGAAATGTAAAAAGTCAACCTCCAAAATACTGAGAAAACTGAATGCAAACCTACAAAACCCAATGCTGCTGCACAAAAATAATAAAATCCAAAAGCAGCAGAGCTAGAGCGCTCTGGAAAGGACCGACTGATCTGGCGGATTGATACAACTTGCTCAAACAATGCAACTTCAAATGCGACGTGGACGTTGTTCAGCTGGACAAAAAAAAAAAAAAAAAGACATCTTTCAACCTCAGGTAAGGGAAGTATTACTGATCACAACTTAGAAAAACGCGTCGAAAGCTCGGAACCAACTCCCCTAATCTTAATCCTGTATAAAACTTGCGGGCTGACAACAAACCAAGTAATGCAGAGGAACTGTTTTCTGGATGATTGTAGTTTAATCATCCTGGACTGGAACACCTGATCACAGGTGCCAGAGGTTGGTCGTGTCCATACAGGACAGATGTGAAGCAGTTCCTAGAAACATTGGTTACACAACAAAATAGTTCAGTAGTTCTTCAAGCAGTCAGTCAGTCATTTTCTACTGCTTATTCCATAGTGGGTCGCAGGGAAGCTGGTGCCTATCTCCAGCAGTCTATGGGCGAGAGGCAGGGTACACCCTGGACATGTCGCCAGTCCATCGCAGGGCAACACACAAACAACCATGCACACACTCATTCATACACCTAAGGGCAATTTAGAGAGACCAATTAACCTAACAGGCATGTCTTTGGACTGTGGGAGGAAGCCGGAGTACCCGGTGAGAACCCACGCATGCACAGGGAGAATATGCAAACTCCATGCAGAAAGACCCCCGGTCGGGAATCGAACCCAGGACCTTCTTGATGCAAGGCAACAGTGCTACCAACTGCGCCACCATGCAGCCCAGTTCTTCAAGCATTTCTCAGTTTATACAGTAAATGTAGGAGTTTACAAGGAAAAATCCAGAGTGCGCTTTTTTCAACAGCGTAATGTTATTTTCCCCTTCACTTTCTGTGGAATGATAACAGGTTTATTTTTTCAGGTTTTGATCAGGGTTTGGATCAGAATGATCCGAGTTCCCATTGCATTAGTATGCATGGAAATAAAAGCAAATAAGAATTTTGTGCTTTACTCACCCTTTTTAAACATACTGCTGTTAATTAAAATTTAGTTGTGTGTCTGCAAGAAAAAAAAAAGTATATTTATCATCTACAGTTTCCTCATCTGCAAGGCCGCAGCTTACTGAACGCACAGGTAAAGGTGGATTCATCTTCTGCTCCATAATTAGATCTGCTGGGAAAACGTCCCGCACATTTCGGCTTTGCGTTATAAATTCTGTGGAAGCACTTCACCTCCTCGTCGACACGATCATTAACCTGATTCTGCGGCTATGTGGTAGTTCAGACTGTAATAATCAACTTTAATGTACTGCATATTTTTTGTTTGGCAAAAAGAAATATTACGTCAACTACTACAGCGAGAACAAATCAGAAGCCCGTTAGTCGATTTCATATTTAGATCAATCGCACACCGTTTCAGGCTCATTAAAGAGGGTCTTTCATTGTCTGTTTATGCTGAACCTGATGCAGTTGAGGAAACAGGACTGTCACCATCTGCAAGATGCTTCTTCAAGCACCACCACCTCCACCAAGTCTCTGCTGACACATTGTTTCTCCTCTCTGTCCGCAGCTGCTCTACCAAGGATGATGAGACATTTGTTTCTATGTTTTACATTTGCTCATTTCTGGCACCGACACTTTCAGTTTCACCCTAAGAGCGTTAAACAAAAGAACATTTGACGTGAACTTTAATGCTCAGTTTCATGCAGGCAGACTCCTCAGCAGACAGTCCAAGTACTGAAAGCTGGAGCTGCAGGATAGTTAAGTTCTGACAGCATCTGGAAGAAATGGACTGAACTGCTCAAACTGACTCAACGTTGCCCCCTATTGATTAGAAGTTGAATGTAGGTGCATTTTAATTGTTCATTTCATTTAAAGGTAAGGAATTCAAATCAAAAACTGACACTCGAAGATTCATTAAACACAATGCAGTGTAATTTAACCTCCTTAGCTCGTATTTATTATAATTATAGCTTAAATGTAATAACCCAAAATTTTGTTTGTGAGAATTAGATTATTTAAGACCAATAAAATATTTACATAGAAATATCACCCCCTGAAAAATATGTCCAAACACTTAATACTTAGTTTGCATGCATCACTGCATGAATAGACTTTGCTTGACAAAAATCCTAAGCGTGAACTGTCATTTTGTTATCTGCCAAGATTAAAGCAAACAAACATTTCACCACCCAGTCTTCAGAGTCAGTCTGTACTTGTCATGGTTGCTTGTTGACGTTTTTCTACCACTCAACTTTCCATTAATATGCTTGCATACAGCACTCTAAACAGCCAATTTTTTGTAGCTTACTCATATTTGTGTTTTAAAATCCATTTTTTGGGGGGTGTAATATCCAAAGTTTCTGAGAAACGGTTAAAGCTGTAATCCTTCTGCTACCATGTCTTCAACACATTGCCCAAAAACATGACCGATTACCTGGTCTCTCTAAAGTATCCCTAGGTACGAGTGTGTGCATGCATGGCTGTTTTTCCTGTGATGGACTGATGACCTATCCAGGGTGTACTCTGCCTCACAACCAGTGACCGCTGGAGCTAGGAACCAGTCCCCCAGCAACCCTGCAAAGATAAGCGGGTATAGACAACGGAGAGATGTGTATACAGACTTGATCCATAATAATCAGAATTACTTCGGTGTATTTGTTATATATAATATTCATGTTTCACCATTTGAATTAACATTTTGGTAGTAGCCAATTTTTTTTAGAGTTGCATTTGTATTAAGCAGAGTGGGAACTGAATTGTTAAATGCCTTAAAAAAAAAAAAATCTTTGGGGAGAAATTTGGAAAAGCTCATTTAAATCTGTGTTTTTCTTTGTTTCCATTCAGTCTCTTCACTCTTAAATCACTTCATCTGCCTTCATATATTACCTCAAAACAAAAGGAGCCCTAAAACAGAAATCACATTTAAAAAGAAGTCAGAGACACTTAGAGACAATTAAGACACCAGAAAAAAATGCCATTGAAGGTGTGGTGACATCTGATTTGACAGATGTTGGTAACAGCAGGGGGGAGGAGGTTTTCCAGCGACATCTTTGACCTCTCACAGGCCAGACCGCTGAAGGTTAGAGGAAAAGCTGCAGATCCACTGTGGGAAACGACGAAGTGAGCCAGCCTGAGATGGCAGGACAGTTTAGAGTGCGACAGAGATTATGGCCTCAACCTTAGACGGAGATGACAGGATCCTCCCAAGCAGCTGTAATTGGCAGAAAGACGCAGCGCCTGCAGTCAGCCTCAGGGTAAAAAAAACACCGCGGAGCCGAGACTGCGGTTTGCTTAAAGAAAATGATATTCCTCTGGGAGTTGAGGATTCCTGAACAACTTCATGTTAAAAAGGTTCATAAACCAAAATTACATTTCTGGGTTTCCGTTTATTAAACGTAGAACTTTTTAGGACCAATACGAATTAGATTTTAGACCTATGTAAACTGCAAAACTAATAAACTTGCTTACCTAATAGCAATTTATTTACCTTGCCCAACTTAAGTAAGCTAAATAAACCTTAACCGCTTTTTTTCAGCTCTGACTTCAGTGCTTTTACATCTATAGGTAACCTAACTTCAACACCTTCAGTCACAGTAAGTTTGAACCAACTACTGAAATCATTGTTTTTTTAAGCTGAACCTTCTTAAAATATAGGTTTATTTTTTTTTTTTTGGTTTATGATAAAGGAGTTTAGGTGGGAACCATTTTGATTTCAGTTACCTAAAGAAAATTAGCCAATTTTTGAGAGATTTTTTCAGGGCTTCACAGAAGGTTTAAACCTCCAGCTTAAAATTCCTTTCAACAAGGCTTTCTACTGGCCTGATCTTTAGCTTTCCAGTTTGGTCAAATCATAATGCAGTTTCCTGCACAATAAAGAGTGTGGCCAAAATACTTCTTAAACAATAAAGCTATTTTTTTTTTAAATGGTTTGGTCAGCACTAAATGAACAAACACAAAACACATTTTTAACCTAATTAAAAGGTCATTTGAGACCTACAATGGAAAATCTGGGCATGAGAATATAAAGGCAAAAAACTAGATAAACTTCATCTCTTTAAGACCCTGCAGCAGAAACCCTGGAATAAGAAGTAAAAGACAAAACATTGTTTTGAAAAAGTGGTATTAAACATAAGGAGAACAACATTTTCATACAGACTTTTACTGTGTTCAATATCCTTACGACATACTGACACATTGTGATCTTCTGAGTCAAGAAATCCAGTTTGTTTATAGAAATAACAAAACAATGAAATAATGAAATGTACATTTTACATTAAGAAGTGTAGAAACTGTTTTCTGGTCACATCTGGGGCATATGAGCTGTGACTTATATGGCAGAAAATTACACATTCAGGGTAAGATTAGATTTTGGTCTATTCCAATGCGTTAATCAAAAATAAAACTATCCATCTCAAATATAGATGGTTTTTGCTTTGAAAATTGTGATTTGCCTTCAAATAAATATTTTTAGGAGAGCTAATAATATTTATTCAAACAAAGCAGTACCTGATTTTAGACATTTAGTCCCTACAGCATGAAGGGTTGTTCCAGTTGTACTATATAATCCTGTACCACCAGATGCAGGTACTTCTTCTGTTTTCATCATTTTCAAAGACTAGCTCCTTCATTTCTGGAATGAAGGGATGCAAACTTCATTCTTGCAATATAGCCCTCTGATGCATATTTATTCATAATAATTAATGACACCCAAAAGTACTGACTGGTCCCTGATAGAGTATACTCCCACCCCAAAAATGATCAACCATCACCAACCTTCAGACATACATAATGTATCTGCTGTTTAGTATACATGAGGTATAGTCTTTTGCTTAATCTACTGCATATGGTTTGCTACAAGCTCGAGAATGATCGACACAATGTGGGACCCTGCACATTTTTCTCAACTGTGAAGGACAAGAGGGAAATCTGCGGACCATCTACAAGCACGATGTGAGGACGGCAGGGGAGGAGTCGTCCTTTGTGATTAATGAGAACGGTGGGCACTCATGGGACTCGCAGCGTAAGGATTTGCAGCTCAGGCCTTGGAACAAGACCACACATTCTGATTGCTGCGAAAAAACTACAACATTAGACTGATTGGTACAAAAATGATATGCTGATGATCAATTTTCTCCCAGATTTGAAAATTAAAAAAAAAATAAAAATAATAAGCCCAGACACCAAATAAAGCTCTAAAAATTGCACTCTGATGTGGCACCAGTCCCAGGCCACCTCCACAGTCATTTGGGATATTTACATTCAGTAGTTCAGTCCAGAAGGAGAAAAGATAGAAAAAAAAAAAAAAGACCTTACATAGCAGAACAGAAAGCAATTTCATATCTGATTGTTGATACACATCTTCAACTGATGAGAAATGCTCGCAGTCTTTCCCCAGATATGGAACGGTTTCAAATTCACCTTAAGTTTTGCTGCGTACCCTTAGATTCTGCAGCAGCAGCTGTTGTCTGCCCCCTGCAGTTAAATCAGGCCTGTTACAGTGGACCCTGTTTCTCCGAGTTCAGCTCAACAACACAGGGAAACCCAGACCCTGGTTCTTGGTCTCACTAGTCTGATGTGTGTTTACGGTTTTCGATCCGGGCGGCTCCTAACGCAGTTTGAGCTTGAAGGCAGATATCTCCATAGGGTCCAGGCTGATGGTGGAGTCGTTGGCCAAAGGCGTGCTGGAATGCATCAGGGTCAGGGACATGGGCTGGAGCAGCTGCAAGTCAAGATTCTTGAAAAGATTTGATACAATAATCTGCAGAGAGAAGAAAAAACAGCCAGATCAGGAGTTTTAGACAGAAATATTAGATTCTAGTCTGAAACTGTCTGGCAGAAGTAAAACCTGTCGTCTTCTTGTTGATCTAATTGCCTGCAGTAATATCTCGATCCAAACGTTCCCTCTCTCTGCTCATGTGCTTGAAGCAGAAACTCAGCGTTTAAAGTGATGTCAGAGTAGCAACAGCTTTACAAACACTTCAGTAAAAGCTTTCACACATTTAGGCATTAAAAAAAGAAATATGTGGGTTAAAAAAATAGCAGCCATTTAAAACGCTGAGAGGTCCACTAGAGTGTTAACTGTTTTTTTTTTTTTTTTTGGAAACACTGAATTAAATGCTAGAAATATCCGTTCTAAAAGGTTAAACAAAGAGTGAAACGTGTAATAATTGTGGTTAATTTTAAATCAAACAACTGGACTAATCTGAAAGCCAGATATGTTGAGTGAGGGGAAGAAATGATAAACTGACCTTCTTACACATACTAGTACTGTTCAGAACCGATGTCATGTGGATCATCTACGCATCCACCTCTCCATGGAGAAGAATTTTGATATGGGTTTAAGTTCATTTATATTTACGGCCTCTACTGTTTGTTTTGGCCTCGTTTTTTTTTTTTAAAGATCTCTATTCTGAAGTGGGCGGGGCTTTTTTTTAAATTTTTGTTATATTAAAGAAAAAAAAAGATAAAAACTATATTTTGACTCTGGTCTGAAGTTTTCTTTATGGCCTTTTATGATGCATCTGAACTCTTCCTTTTTTTTTTTAAAGGGTGGAATGATGATATTTGGATCGCTCTTCCTATTTATTTGCAAGAGCTCTTTTAATGATGTCAGTTTATGATAACTTTCCTGTTGGATCACCCAGCTGTGTCCACGTTTCAACCATCTTGCTGTTTGCTTGAGGTGAGCTTAAGGAATTTGAAGGTCCTTCTCCTTTTTCATCGTTCCATCTACTATGTTCAGTGATCCTTAGCATGACGCTACCACTACCTGGTTAGGTTTGAAAGAATCACTATGATTCTCCAAATATACTGTTGTCACTGTGGCCTCTGATAATAAATGTTTCTCCATAAATGATTTGAACTGCTCACATAAACAACAGAACATTCTGGTTGAGCTTTAGGATAGCAATCTCCCTTTTCACTTGGGCAATGACGATAATCACCCAGTTTATGATCGGCTTGGTTTCCTGAGTGGTTGTTGATAATGTTAACCAATCGTCTTCACCCTGAGACTGGCGATTAGGATGTGAAGGTTTAAACTTGGACATGAATCGAATCCCAGCAGGAAAACACATTAAAACTGGTTTTGACTTTCCAAAAGCCCCAACTTCAAATAAACATTTACAGGCCATACTTAAAAGTCAGGTCTGTGATAGAAGAGCAACCGAGTGAAATGATGTCCACCAGTTGTGTTAAGACTCGACAAACATTCAGCTATTACTGTGCCAGAATTATGTTGATGTCTCTGAAAAGTACGTTTTTTCACCATCTTGCTAGAGTCATTTATCCAAGTATCATTGGGGGTGTATGAATATATTTGAGTCTTTATGTATAATTGTGACATTGAGGATTAAAGAAGAGACAATAAATACAAATTTTGTGCAAGTCTATGTTGTTAAGCATCGTTGCAGCGTGCTCTATATTCAGTTCAGGATGGTTAAAAATAAAGCATAAAGACATTAATGCCAAGGATGTGTGTTTGTAAACTCCTGACCTGAACTTATTTTACCTGTTCTAAATACAGTCCATTAAACTTCATAATAAAAGCTGGACCTTAAACAGTTTGGATGTAGAACCATTATAATTATTTCAATGGTGGAGGGATAATAAATGAGCATTTAAGTCTATTTGAGTAGCTTTTTATTTCAGGTTTAAGTAGTTTATTTCAGCCTGCGTTAAAAACGCTCACCTGTCCCCGCGTTGTGGTGCAGTTGAAGCCGAGGTTTTGACCCTCAAAACCACAGTCCATCGCCAGACGGTGTAAGATCAAGGCAGTGTGAGGAGACGGAAACTGGGGGTCTTTCTGCTCACATAAAGACAGAAACATTTATATACCTGCACAGAACATCTAAAGCCAAAATATTTGACCAAATCTCCACCTTACCTGAGTCTGGATGCTGCGCAGGTTGAGCAGGTGGATGTCGCAGGGAAGGACGGACTTGAGCGGTGCGAACGTTTGAAGAGGAGGCACGCCGCGTCTTTTGGGCAGAACAGGCAGCGCCAGGACCTCGTGGTTGAGCAGGGCATTGGTCACGTGACTGACCATGGATGGGAAGCTAGTTGTCCCGCTGTCAATCATCTAGAGGAGGGATGCAGGGAGATTTCATTGACTGGTAAATGACGGTGTGATCATTACCACATCACTGACTCACCTCTAGAGATACTTCTGTGCTATTACATGACAAACAAGCTATAATCACTCTGTCAGAGGAGGAGGAACGGTTCTAATTCTAGTCCTGGCACACGCAGCACTAATCACACCTTTGTGATGTCAAATTTCAAATTAAAGAGTATTAAGGTGTTTCAGGATGTGATGTACCGCAACAGGTGAGTGTTACTCATCTGTAGAACCGGCAGTAGCAGGATGATAGAACTACAACCAAAGTCTTCCATCCTCTGCTAATGTGAATTCATTTACATGACAAATCGCCTCATTACTTTCTCTCACCCGTTCGGTCCTAATGATGTTTAACTACAGCTATGAGGTGGAAGGAGGAACAGAAATTCAGCTGGAGCTAAAGACCACGCGTACGGCTACGATCCAGGTTAAAAAGCATCCTCGCTGTTGCCTTGGCAACATTACCTCATGAACTCCACCACTCGGGTTTTGAGAGAATAAAGAGCACAAAAAGGACGAGAGTTTGGCAAAGAAGCCATCACGCTGAGGGTAATGGAGTGGGAAAAAAGCAGAGAGGGAAAACAAAATTAGCAAGTGAAGAGGATTGCAAAAAGACAGATGGAGAGATAATGAGAAGTAAGGAGGGGTGGGTAAAAGAATACAGAAAGGTTTCATCGGTAACAGAATAATGTAACATGTGGTAAATTAAACAACCTTGTAAAATGTCATTCAACACTGATCCAGGTGTGATTAACTGGAATTTTAACAGTTATTGTGCAGATAAAAAAAAAAAAAAAAAGGTGTAATACTGACCATGTTACCCATGGATCTCCTCTCCAGCAGCAGGCGGAAACGATTCGCCGTCTTCTTGTTGTCTTTGAGACCCTGACCCAGTCCCCGATTATCATCCTGCATCAGTCGCCGGTCCATAATCACTTCAAGCTGACCTGAGGGGAGGGCAAATAGAGAACAGCTTTAAAGAAAAGCCCTTATAATGCACTAAGAGGCATTAGTCAATAAGCACAAACAATTTGAACCATCTGTCATTTACAAACCGTTCCATTACGATCTTAAAGATGATACAAAGAGTTAGCTCAGTTTACAACATCACAGAGTGAGCTGTTTTTCTCTTTAAGTCCCTCTTGGGAGGGAGATATGAAGGCAAACTAAGAGATGTTAACACAGAAAAACACTACATGCTTTTGGGAAAAATGAAATATAAAACAAAGGCTATAAATGAGTCACACACCACTCTCCAGACTGGAGACGCCCAGAGACTGAGCCGTGTGCAGCGTGAGGCGGTGGTGGCTGTCCTGGATGTACGTCTGGCTGGACATCGGATAAAAGTTGCCTTGCAAGGGAAGCTTTTGGTAGAATCGACGGGGCTGTATCTGCAAAACCAAATCACAAAGCTTGTTTAATTCTTGAAACTTTGTCCAGTAAAAAAAAAAAAGGTTATCTTTTCTATTTTTAATCACAGAATGCAACTGACCTGAAAGCTGTTGAGGTCTGTGTAGAAGACGTCTCCATTCTGGATGTTGGTGACCAGTCGCATGGCCAGCTCCTTATTGGTCTGATCTCGGATATCCACCATTATAGTGATGTCTACAGATAAACCATCCACCCCTGCAAATAAAGCACGATAATGAAGAACTAAACTAGTACCATAAGTAAATGATTAAAAATGGGATCTGTAATTCCTCTTTCTACTGACACATCTCAATAAATTACAATATCATCAAGTGCATTTATTTAAGTAATTTAATTTCAAAAAGTGAAACTGATCATAAAGATTGGTTACAAACACGGATTTATCTCAAGCATTACCTTATGTTAATTGTGGTGATTATGACTTACAGCTAATAAAAACCCAATATTCGGGAAGATTTGTTACTTAAGACCAATAAAAAAAAAAAAAATTACTGCACAAATGTTTGGTTATGGCCAACTTATGGCACGGAGACGGCTCTGACCCGACTGCAGATAGTCAGTCACAGCTGCTACAAGGAGGGTAAACCACAAACGTTATTGCTAAAGAAGCTGACAGTTCAGGGTGTTGTGTTCAAGCATATCATTAGAAAGTTAACTGGAAGAAAGAAAGTGTAGTGTACAAGGTGCAGAAGCAAAAGAGATAAACTCAGCCCTACAGGTAAAACTATATTTGGGGTTTTCATCAGCTGCCAGGGACCATCATCAAAATGAGTTTATACACACGCTTCACTTTTGAATTAAAAAAAAAAAACGATAAACTACTTCTGGCGAAACTCTACTTTACCGAGACGCCCCTGTAAAAATAAAACATTTTTAAATAATAGAATGGTGATATTGCCAACAGCTATCTGACAGAAAACAATAAAACTGGTATTTTATTCAGCATTCTGGCTCATGTTACACCAGCTGGTGCAAAAAAATACAAAACCAAAAAGAATAATCTATCATGCCATTTTCTGTGTTTATTACCTGGCACGTTGTGTATTCGGACAGTCTGCTCAAAGTGCTGGTATTGTGCCACCACCTCCGAGAAAAGAGGCCCTTCAACAACACGCACTGCAGGTAGTTCTTTCAGGTTATATGGCTGGAAACAGAGCGGTTAGACAAGATGTGCTAAAATGAGACAACAGACAATCAAATGCAGTGCAGCTGGAGCCTTCATAGTTTTCTTAAATCCCATCTGCCTGCATGTCTGCCCTGGGCTTCCCAGCAGGATAAAATGAGATGATACCCATGGGACACTCCATCAAAGACTCTGGAGAAGAAAGTTAACATGTGAGATACAACCAGGAGAATACCTTTGGTTTTCCATCCGGCAGGAAGAGGTAAGCTCCACTTTTGTCTTTTGAAGGTCGTGTGCCGTAGATCATGAACTGCATTTGAACCTTAACCTCCTGAGGATCATCCTTACGCCTAATACTCTGTGGATGGAAACATAACACAAACAAAGAGAAAGCAAAAAAAAAAAAAGAAAGTGGATGAAAAACTGATTCGAGAGCGACAGGACAAGTCCCTTGAGGTCAGGCTACTATGGTTTTATTTCCAAATCGAACTCACAGCTTTTTCCTTCAGACAAAACAGATTAGTAAATCCTTAAAATAGATTTAAAGTCAACAGAGGCAGGGAAAACACAAACCTCCAGCAGGCCAGTGGTTCCTGAGAAACCCAAAGTCAGTGTCTGACTGCTAATGTAAAAGGTCTGAGAATCAGCTGGCTGAGAGCGTACAGGAAGAGGGTCCAAAGCCCGAGCAGCCACGCCACGCCCTGACAGCCTGAGCAGAGTGTCGGAGCGAATCGTCATGTGTGAGTCAGCAGAGTCGTAAAGGTGGAAAACAGCCAGACCGAGGGGTGGTAGACGGACCATGAATGTTGCCTGGGCCGGATGAAGAAAGGTTGAATAGCTGGAATTAGTTTTAATACTCAACAAAAGAAAAAAAAACATTTCTGGCTTCATTTTTCTTCATCAATTGAAATACCGAGTGTCAACTATAAGGATGCTTTCACTCCTGAGGTGTTTAGTCCAACAGCTGTACTGAAAACATTTGGAGGAGGTGGAGTTTGTATGGTTCCAACCGAACTCTAGAGCGGTCTGAATGTGATCCGACACAGGCTAAAGTCAAGCAACACACCTGGTAGCTAACAGGAATATAATTTTCTTTATACTTAGATAAAAAAGTGTCTTGTTTAGGTAAACTGTCTGCCATGCTCTATGATCCTTCCAAAAAAAAAAAAAAAAAAACACAGAATGAGACTGGGAGAGGATCAAACATTAACTGGATGCGAAGTTTATATGAAGTAAAAGATGTTGCTCTGACTTGGCTCCTGGGCAGTGGAAAAACAAACCGGTTCTTTTATAGATCTGGTTAAGAACTGACTACCACTGGCATCAGTTAAGAAACGTGACTCTTTGGTGGAAAAGCAGTCCCGAGACCTAAACTATACAGAACTGTGGTGGGTGACCACTAGAAAGAACCTTGGATTATGGACGACCTAAGGTGGAATCGTCAAAGTCATTCTCTCTGTTTGCTCCAACCTTGTCAAATGTTATAAGAGAAAAATCAAATGCTGTTCCATTGGAAAAAAAGAATGGATTTATTTTAAAAGTTTGTGTTATCTTTACTAGGGGTGCCAATAAATGATATCAGCACAAGAAAATGTGAAAACTATAATGCAACTGTAAATATTTTATAGTAAATCTAAATTAAATCTGATAAAGTTTCATTGTTTAAGTTTTTTTCCTAAAAAAAAAAAAAAAAAAAAAAAAGCAATCTAACAGTTTTTAGACCAGAAGCTCAATTATTCATCTTACCTCAAATACTTCGGCACTCATTTGAGTATCAGAGCTCCACTGAGCGCTCAGCTGCACAGGCAGAGTCTGTCCATCCTCAGTAAGCACCCGCACCCTGACCGTGTTCACCAACACGGTGACGGCGCAGAGACGCTCCTGCTCGATGGGGTTGAACAGAACCAGGTATCTGGTAGAGAGAAATAAAAATGATCAGGCGTGCAGGATGGCATAAGAATCGTTGAGGGAAGGAAAAACCAAAAAATAGATGTGGGGTATGAACATTATACCTTGGTCCTGCTGGGTCCAGCTCGATTAAAGTGCGCTGAGGCAGAGAATCCTGAGTCGCACGTCTATCATCCTACAGAAGTCAAATATAATGCATTCAGAACGTTAATTGTACGCAGGGTTCTGTCTTTATTCTGCTAATGATATGGTAATTTTACATGTCAGTCCACATTTCCTCTCACCGTCTCCAGGAAGGGCTCGGTCTGGTAAAAACGATAAAACTCTTTGTTCTTCATCACCAGGAAATGAGCAGCATTGATAATGACTCTCTTCAGGCCGATTAATGCACGCAGTAATCTAGGGAGGTGGAAGAAGGAAAGGGAGCATAATTAAATAAAATGACATGTTTTCTATACTGCACACACACACACACACACACACACACACACACACAATTCACATCTTAGTCCTAAACCTAACCGTTAGCAAAATAGGTTGTGAGGACCAGCAAAATGTCCTCACTTTGGTACAAATGGTCCTCAATTTGATGGTGAAATCGGGAAATTGGTTCTCACTGTGATGCCAAGACAGGAACACACACACACACACACAAAAATCTTCCTCAACCCCTGTGATCTTACTTGGTACCGTAGTCGATGACAACATTCTCCTTCGCAGTGCCGGTGATAGCATCATGATGCTGGAAGAGGCCGACCGACCGTCTCGCATCTACCAGCAGAGCATAATCAGTCACTGGGTAGCGTCCCTCCATACCAGCATGCCGAGCGTTTGCAACGGCCAGGCTGTAAAGAATCTCTGCTCCTCTGAAAGACGACAACAAAACAGTTGCACCTCAAAAAGGCCTTTACACAATACTTCATATTCATTATTGAGCTTCAGTTATGTCGACATAATTGGGTCATGCCAACACCAATAACAGTTTGGTGGTGTATTTTTAACAGACATCTATTTATGAAAGAAATATGACCTACACAAATAGAAGTAAATTAGAGACCAGTTACACTGTTGTTAAATATTTTTATGCTTTCATATATTCCAGTCACAGATTTCTCCATCTTGTTTTGGTCTATTTTTAAAGTGCAAAAAAGTTTATGAAATGATGGCAGATCTTTCTACAGTGGTCAGGTTTTAAATTAGGTCACTGCAAAACTGCCAGGAGAGGGGGACAGATGGACTGACAAAATGGATAGACGAACTGATAGAGAGGGACAAACAGATGAAATGGATGGATGATGGACAGATGGATGGATGGTGCAGGAGGAGGATGGATGGACAAACGAAATAGACAGACGGTGGACAAACGAGACAGGGGAACGGATAATAAATCGATGGATGGATGATAAACAAAAGATTGGACGGAAACAAAGAGAACGATGGATAGACAGATATGGAAGGATAAAAAGATGTATGATGGATGAAAAATTGGAAGGATGGGTGGCTGGATGAATGGACAGAAACAACCTTTAGACAATGGGATAGGGAATAAAGTCTGGAAATATGAATACTTTTTCATACATCTGGAATGTATGGACACTTTGTCAACCCTCATAGGAACCTTGTAATTATTGCTTAGTAATAGCTCAACAAACCAATAACAGTTATAAAATCTCTGTCACCTGAGATGCGACTCAATCACACGGTCCAAGCTTTTGTAAAAGGGTCTAGAGGTGTAATAACCCGTCCAGTAGTGGTCCTCACGGTCTGCATAGGCAAAGAAATCCCCACTAAGGACAGGAAAGTCACCAGGTCTGGATCCCTGGGGCACTCCGTAGGCTTTGTACAAAGCATTGAAGTAGTCTGTTAGAGTCCCAAACTGAGCCTGGAGGAGGCAGACAACATGACAGGAAGGACAAAATTGTTAACTAACAAAAGCTACACAAAAGAAAAGGCTTTCATTATAATGTGTGGGATTTTTATCTGAAGCAGATGTCAAACGATGACAGACTCAAGTTAAAGTACAGCTGTATAATTTAATCTTTCAATGAAATGCACTTCATACTGAGAGGTAGGTATAAAAAAAAAAAAAAAAACATATTTGGTGAGGTAATTTGTGACCTCAGATAAACCGCTCCTCACCTGAACGTGCAGCTCAGGTTGAGAGTTCATGTAATCAAAAAGCTTCTGGTAATTGGTATACTGCTGATCCCACTCCAGGGCCTTATCATAGCGGAAGTCATCTCCTAGTGGAACCAGAAGAACCTTGCTGCGGTAGAGTTTAGACTTTTTACGGTACTGATCCAGAAGCAACTGTGCTCTGTGAAAGAGAGAAGGGTGAGGAGAAAGAGTAAATTAAACAACAGCTTTTCATGTCCTGAAGAAGCGCATCCTCTGAAAGCTGCATAATGTGGCTACAAAGCTATAGGCACTTCATGTCCACCTCCCACAATTTATTTCTTCTCCCTAGCTGTCGACACTGGCACGAGTTCAAGTTGAGTTTATTAAGGGACCATTACAGAAAACACTGCACTGACAAATCTGTGGGTTAGGCTGTGGGTGCTGCTAGAGGTGAATACTAAAATCACACAAAATGGAAAAAATGTGTTAAAGTAGAGAAATGATACCCTGACTAATCCTGGATGTTTTACATTTGCAAATAACCATCCAACATGTTTGTCTATAGATATCTTAAAAAATAAAGCAAATCCTCACCTTTCTGCTACATTGGCCTCCACCACGGATTTGGGCGGCACTTTCCAGGGACAGTTGATCCGACCTCCTGGTAATCTCTTGAAGTCAAACTGGCAACAGATCTTCGGATCAGGGCCGCAGGTGTGAGGCACATCGTAGCTATAGAAGGGCATCATGTGGCAAAACATGTCTGTGCTGGATCCCGTGTCTGACAGGGGAACAAAGTAACGGAAAGCAAACCACAAATTTAAAATGAGATTTCATGTGATGGAATAACAAAGTAGTGTAAACCTGAGGTGGAAGAAAATCACACAGGGTTTCAAAAACGTTTTACAAATGAAAATCTGAAAAGTGTGGCGTGCATTTGTATTCAGCCCTCTTTGCCATAACAACCCTAAATAAAATAAAAAAGGGCAACTAATTGGCTCAATAAGTTATTTGATCTGCAAGTAAAGTCCATATGTGTGAATTAGTGTCAGTGTACATACAGCATTCTGTGAAGGATTCAGAGCTTTGTTAGCAAACATTAGTGAACAAACAGCATCACAAAGACCAAGGAACACAGCAGGCAGGTCAGGGATAAATAACTTCAGATCTTCTGTTGATGCTGCTCTCACACTCTGTGAAAAGCAGGCTTAGGTTATAAAACCACAACCCAAGGTTTGAACAACTCATGGAGCAATGTTCAACCTATCATCCAAAATGGAAACAGTATACCACATCTGCAAACCCATAAAGACTTTGCCATCTACCCA
Source organism: Girardinichthys multiradiatus (assembly GCF_021462225.1). Lineage (NCBI taxonomy): Eukaryota > Metazoa > Chordata > Actinopteri > Cyprinodontiformes > Goodeidae > Girardinichthys > Girardinichthys multiradiatus. The sequence goes on along the minus strand of NC_061795.1, from coordinate 34,423,142 downwards.
AGCTGACAGGCTAGGAACAGCACTGATCAGATTAACAGCCAAGAGTGCTATGGTAACTAGAGAAGCTACAGAGAGGTAGAAGAAACTATTTACCGAACAACCACTAGTTCAGGCCTTAACATATGAGTGGCAAGAAGAAAGCCATAAAAAGTCCAGTTTAAAGTATGCCACAAATCATGAAGGGGACATACCAAACATGTGGAGGAATGTGCTCTGGTCAGACGAGTCAGATGATTAAATCTTTAGGCTACATACAAAACAATTTGTAAAACTAACACGGCACATCAAAAACACACACCCATAGTGAAACATGATGGTGGCAGCATCATGCTGTGGGGAAAGACAAGCTCTTCAGTATTGATGGAAGATGGGCAGAGCCAAATAAAGAGCAATCCAAGAGGACATACTGTTAGAAACCATAAAAGACTTAAGACGAGAGCTGAGTTTCACCTCCCAGAAAAACATACCTAAATATACAGCCACAGCTACAATGGAATAGTTTAAATTTTGCCAGAATGGCCTAGTCAAAGTCCACATCTAAATCCAACTGAGAATCTGTGGCAACTTACAAGAATAAAAGAAAAGAAGATTTTCAGACACTCCGCATCCAACCAGACCAAGCTTGAGTAATAGTCTACAGAATAGGCAAAATGTCCAGTCCATGCTGGTACAGACAAGCCCTAAGATAGATGCAGGTATAATTGCAACAGAAGTGCTTGTACAGAAATTGGCTTGGATATCCGAATACAAAGAAACCACAATCTCTCTATAAAATCCCTCTATAATACACTCAAGTTTGAGGCTGTAATATAACCAAATGTGAAAAAGTTCAAGGGGTATGAACGCTTTTACGAAGCGCATTATTTCCACTGCTTTAAAAAAAAAAAAACATGCGGTTGACAGAAAGCATGTTTTCCCTCTAGCATTACTCATGCAAATTTATGAGCTTGGTGTTTCTAAGTGTTGTCTGTCGATGAACATTAAACGACTTAATGGATCCTGATGAGTCGAGACAACAATACGTTTACAACGTCTTACACCGATGGCATTTCCTGTAGGAACAAATAAGCACTAGATCATTGGCAGCCATTCAATGCTTTCATTAAAGATAATAAAACCAGTTATAAATGACAGTGTGAATTTTCAAAAATCCTCTTTTTTAAAAACACCACAGCAACTGGTTTGGCTCATTCTTGAGCTTGAAGATGAGCACTAAAATCAGAAGACATTGCTGGCACTGGTCCACTCACCCCATGCTTGCCTCCACATAAACTCCAGACTTCTGGTAGATGCAAAGTGTTTCTTAATGGAGTAGTGTACCCTTTGGATCAGCATGCTGGTCAGATTGGCCTTCTTCAGCAGATAGGCCATGGTGGCACTGTGACCGAAGGGGTCCACTGCCCACCCGCTTTGAGGAATTATACCTATAACAGCAAGCAAGAAGCAAATATTTTAGTTCCAGGGTTGGATAAAGATGAGAATGATTTTTTTTAAGAAATCACACTCTACAGCTAGACTCTCTGGAAGTAGCAGAGATCGTTTTATCACCCGCTGAGCAAGACGCTACATCAGCTGAAATGTGGGATGTCAAGCTTAAATTTCACTATCAAGCACAGCGAGGAGTGATAAATGTTATGGTCATGCGAAGGCAGAAGTCCTAGAACCTCTCCGTGGAGCATCTTAAACATTTCAGCATCGATCTTCAAAATATAAATGAAAGTGCTCAAATGAGAAATCATCCTGTGATTCAATGTGTTACCCAGATTTCTCTCCAACCACTGATGCCCCTCAATGAGCTGATCTATCATAGCAAAGTAGTGAGCGTTGGCTTCATCCGTCATCACCCAGCCTCCTGTGACAATCTCTAGCTGTCCTCCGAGAATCAGCCTGTTAAAAAGAAAGGATTAAGAGAGCGAGGTGAGAATAATCCAGCCCTAATGTGAGAAAGTCCCACTAACCAGATAACAAGCTATAAATAGAGCTGCCCTAATCTGCCAGCAGATCCCACTCTCTGTGTATAGCACTGTGCAGGGGGGCTCGAAGTGTCTGCATCAATTAATTTTGAAGATAATTGGCAAAACTCACAAAGCTGACTCACTTGCGCATGGCCTCCTGTTTGTAGACATCTGCAGTCTCCCACCACTTGGAGAAGAATGAAATCTCTGACCAGATGAACTTCCTGCGAGGATCCTCTGCCAGCTTCACAACCATGTTGTTTAAAATATGTTGCGTTTGGTCTGTGAAGTACTTGTCAAAAGTCTTGACCCAACCTAACAACACACAGATGGACCATCAGACAGAACTCTCTGAAACAACAATTGTGCCATGATTATCAAGCCAATTGAAACAAAAGCCAAAAAAAAAAAAAAAAAAACACAGGTGGAAAAGCAACTCAGATGTAAGACGTGCTGCAAAGACCTAAAAATAAAACTCATATTTTATTCAAAGGCAGCTGGTCTACCCAGAAATCTTTCTCACTTTATAAGAAAAGCAATTCTTTGTGCTTTAAATGCACAATACAAGACTTATATAATAAATGTAAAATATTCAGGAAACATTATATTTCTACCCCAAAAAAAGTGTATAACTTCTGCACATACTGGTCCTTCTCAAAATATCAGCATATTGTGATAAAGTTTATTATTTTCCATAATGTCATGATGAAAATTTAACATTCATATATTTTAGATTCATTGCACACTAACTGAAATATGTCAGGTCTTTTATTGTCTTAATACAGATGATTTTGGCATACAGCTCATGAAAACCCAAAATTCCTATCTCACAAAATTAGCATATCATTAAAAGGGTCTCTAAACGAGCTATGAACCTAATCATCTGAATCAACGAGTTAACTCTAAACACCTGCAAAAGATTCCTGAGGCCTTTAAAACTCCCAGCCTGGTTCATCACTCAAAACCCCAATCATGGGTAAGACTGCCGACCTGACTGCTGTCCAGAAGGCCACTATTGACACCCTCAAGCAAGAGGTTAAGACACAGAAAGAAATTTCTGAACGAATAGGCTGTTCCCAGAGTGCTGTATCAAGGCACCTCAGTGGGAAGTCTGTGGGAAGGAAAAAGTGTGGCAGAAAACGCTGCACAACGAGAAGAGGTGACCGGACCCTGAGAAAGATTGTGGAGAAGGGCCGATTCCAGACCTTGGGGGACCTGCAGAAGCAGTGGACTGAGTCTGGAGTAGAAACATCCAGAGCCACCGTGCACAGGCGTGTGCAGGAAATGGGCTACAGGTGCCGCATTCCCCAGACCTGGGCTACAGAGAAACAGCACTGGACTGTTGCTCAGTGGTCCAAAGTACTTTTTGCGGATGAAAGCAAATTCTGCATGTCATTCGGAAATCAAGGTGCCAGAGTCTGGAGGAAGACTGGGGAGAAGGAAATGCCAAAATGCCAGAAGTCCAGTGTCAAGTACCCACAGTCAGTGATGGTCTGGGGTGCCGTGTCAGCTGCTGGTGTTGGTCCACTGTGTTTTATCAAGGGCAGGGTCAATGCAGCTAGCTATCAGGAGATTTTGGAGCACTTCATGCTTCCATCTGCTGAAAAGCTTTATGGAGATGAAGATTTCACTTTTCAGCACGACCTGGCACCTGCTCACAGTGCCAAAACCACTGGTAAATGGTTTACTGACCATGGTATTACTGTGCTCAATTGGCCTGCCAACTCTCCTGACCTGAACCCCATAGAGAATCTGTGGGATATTATGAAGAGAACGTTGAGAGACTCAAGACCCAACACTCTGGATGAGCTAAAGGCCGCTATCGAAGCATCCTGGGCCTCCATAAGACCTCAGCAGTGCCACAGGCTGACTGCCTCCATGCCACGCCGCATTGAAGCAGTCATTTCTGCCAAAGGATTCCTGACCAAGTATTGAGTGCATAACTGTACATGATTATTTGAAGGTTGACGTTTTTTGTATTAAAAACACTTTTCTTTTATTGGTCGGATGAAATATGCTAATTTTGTGAGATAGGAATTTTGGGTTTTCATGAGCTGTATGCCACAATCATTTGTATTAAGACAATAAAAGACCTGAAATATTTCAGTTAGAGTGCAATGAATCTAAAATATATGAATGTTAAATTTTCATCATGACATTATGGAAAATAATGAACTTTATCACAATATGCTAATTTTTTGAGAAGGACCTGTATAAGGCTGAATATAAGAGTCAAGAAAATTTTGCAGCCCAAAATAAAAACTATTCCTACTGTTAATAGACAATTTTAAGGCTCTACAGCCTGTCAACATATCAATAACTGTCTCACTTGCAAGCAAACATCATGGATGAGTAAACAAGTTTAATGGAAATGTCAGTTCTAAATACAATCCTAGCCAATCATGGCTCCAATGAGCTACAGTTTTCCAATACCAATATCATCCTAACTTCATTGTTTGGGGCCAAATCGTCAGTCATGTGAGCATTATGGTGACAATAATGAATCATATTTATTTATGAATCCCTAACGCTCCTGGCCCACCCAGGTAAGATCAAAAGCAATTGACTTGACTGTCTTGCTACAAACAACATCGGAGACTTAACCTCTTGAAACTAGGACTCAACTGGTTACCGACATCAATTTATAGCAAAGGTATGAAAAACCTAGGCTTCAAAACTGCTAAGATTTTCTGTCATACCTTTCATAGAGTGCTTTTAGTGAGATAAAACAGAAGGTTCCAGAGTAGCCAGAGGTTTTTTAGGCTGTATGGAGCATAGAGTAACACACGTCCTTCCCTCCCCCACCTGCTGCTGCACACTGCTGGTCAGCAAAGACTACTATACTTTTCTCTCACTTACAAGAAACACTAATTTGTCTGACTGAAAATATTTCTAGTCGCAAATGAATTATTAATCCAATCATATGTGAAAACTCAAAGGAACACCACCCATAAAGTTTATTAGAGTCTTAAAACTAGATAGGGCAAGCTATGAGTGACCTGTCTGAAAAGCACCTAGCTGCAGGCTGGAGCAAGAGCAGACACCCCAACCAATTAGCCAAATCATAACTTGTTATACTTGTGTTGAGCCTTATAAAAAGGTCAGGAAAACGAAATAAAAGTGATTATATGATGACATTACAGTCCATTTTTGTGTAAACACCCTGATATGGTGGCATTTTTTCCCCTCAACCTTATACTGTGTGAATCTCATACCAGACCATGGCTAGTTGACAAACGTTCTGCTCCCAAAAACATTTTGACATTCAACGACACAACTCACCTGGATCATTGTGAGAATGAGGAACCACAAATACTTGCAGAGGTTCAGTCTCCCACTCATCGGGTTCATAAGTAATGTCAAAACCCTGCTTCCACACACCTCCGTCAGGGTTGTCAAACTTGAGAAGGGAGTACACATCCAGCATCTGAAGCAAAGAATTTTCCCATTATTGACCAGAGTCAAATTATATCGGCTTGACTGAACTTAATTCAATTGATGAAAGTACAGACAAAGCTAAGTGTGAGGTGACATTTATAAAGAAGCAATTATAGGTCAAGTTAATAAATATTTTGGTGTAATGAGATGTTCTGCAGGTTCCTAGTTTTCAAAAAATAAAATTCATTCAGATTTAAACAGAGCCTCTTGACAACAGCAGTGGCATCTCTGCAATACAGCCATGCATCTAGGAAAAACTCCCCCAGAATGGCAAAAAAGTGACAATTCTCCCTTACTGCAAATTTCCCTGGTGACAAGCTGACTGCATTTAATGACCTTTGTGGAAACATGGACCTAGTATGTTGTCTTTGGTATCACAATATACCCGTTGTAATACCAAACACTTTAGGAAACATCCAGATGTTCAGCCATCCATGTCCCAACCACTTCATTCTATAAAGTGCAGGCCAAAAGCCTACTTAAAATCAACTGTGCGTGGCTGATGGTTATAAGCATTATAGAGCCGTACAACAGACCAAACTGCCATAGTCATCGTAACATCAATACTTATCTTGCAATTGCAAAGGACTTCTTCCTATGCATACACGTCCTGGGTGTCAATGATATCTTTTTCCAATTGGATGGACTCTTGTTGCCCTTGTCTGTCTCACCCCATTTAAAGTACAAACATTAAGGAAATTTGTGTCTGGTCAATTTCTATCTTTGTTGTAGCAATGCTTCTTGGCAATACATCTTATACATTGCTATGCTTATTTCCACCTAAACTCTGGTTCATATGAAATGAAAATACATTAATGGGTTGAGCAGCAGAGTTGAGTATGTGCATTGCAACCTTGGAAAATGTACCAAATCCTCTCTGCAATGAGGGATAGAGACTCATAAGAACAGGTTGATAATGCAAAAGAGATCACTGGTTGCAAATTTTCTACCATCAAGCATTCCTAATATGCTTTGGTGGCTTATTGTGTAGTGGGGAACATTTACCTGTACATCTGTCTGAGTACGGGTGCCGACAGCAAACTGGCAATCCTGAGGTTTTACAGCAAGGAAAGTTGGTCGACCGTCGAATGGTAGGACCCAGGAACCATTGGCACTTCTGAACGGCAGGTGGCCACTGGGAGACACAGCTCCTGTGTCTGTGAGCTCCATCACAGAGTCCTTTATGTGGCTGATTATTTGGTGGTTCTCCTCCAGGAGCTGTTCAAGCTGCTCTATCCGATTCTGGAGGACTGAGATTTGGTTCTGAAGTGACAAAAATAATAACCATAGAGCTGTGCACCACTAATCCAACAGTAGCTTTAAACTGACAGCAGAAATTAAAATATTAAGTGAAGATAGTTTATCATTTTAGTGAGTATGTTTGAAATAATGAGCCTGTATAAAAATAATTTACGAACAATTTAGCCTTCTTTTTACAGAGTGATTTAGATGAGTCTGACTAGACATCAATCCTAAAAGATGTTAAATCTAATTAAACCTGGCACATTAAATAGTTGCTGGGGGAAAAAAAAAAACAAAACAAGTGCTCCCATTGGGTTTTCAAATAAAACATGCTGTAAGCTACAGCAAGAATTCTTACCCGTGGAAAGTTTCCTCCATTCTGTCGCCTTGCAGGGTCATGCTGGACTCGATCCAACATCAGATAAAGTGAAAACACAGCCACACAGAATATGGCCACTCCGCAGACTGTCACTTGTTTCCTCAGCTTCATCCTCCTCTGAAGCAGTCCTTTTCTCTCAGGAGTTAAAACAAAATGACCTTGACTTGATATGGAGTTGTTTTCAACAGCAAGGGCAAAAGGTCCAAGAAAACTGGAATTCGGTTGGAAAAGTAATAATGGAAACTAAGCAAATATGCCAGTATAGAAGCTGTGATGCCTGCAGCCTCCACTCACCATACCGGAGATCACAATGACAGGAGGCTACTGCAGTAGAGGCTGTGGAGAAGCTTCTAAAGCAGCAATGCTGGCAAAAGGTCTGTCAGCTCTGCCCAAAACCACAGCCACCGGTGGTCTCCTTCAAAATGGCCCTTGTGCTCAACCATTCAAACCAATGAAGTTGAAGGAAAAAAAAGTACACAGTAGGGGCACAAATAGTGAGACTAGTGTCCCTGTAGCATAACTGTTGTTGCTGTAGATCTGCTCTCTTGGTCCAGTCCCCACAGCAAACTTTAATCTTCCTGCACAGCCAGTCAGCAACCTTTTGCTCAGATGACTTTGTATGCCATAACTGTTTGCACATAGAACCGTCGTAGTGCAAATCAAAAAGAAGAAAACAAACTTGGCTAGGAGTCACAGCAGCTTTTTTTTTTTTTTTTTTTTATAAATCAAGCGTCAGCCCCAAACCAGCTCCAAGGATTAAAATAAGCCAACTGCTATCCTTCTCTCGGTGGCATTGTGATTAAATATTGACTTTAGCAGCGCAAGCAGTGTGTGTCCTTGTATAGCAGGTGCAGAGACAACATCCCATTTGAGGGTCCTCTTCAGCTGCAGAGATAAAATGTACAAGAAACATACAAGTGGATATTAATAAATGAATTATTATTGAACATTTTATTTATCTCAATAATTCAATAAAAATGAAACCACATTCATTACATAAAACAATTACACACAAAAATATTTATTTCTGGTCTTTTAATGAGATACAAGATACAGTTTCACAGCTTTTAAAATCCACAAATTCAGTTTCTCTGAAATGAGAATTTTACATGACAAAAAAAAAAAAAACTATGTTCTACACAACCATGAAGAAGACTGCTGATCTGGTGCTTATCGAGCACAGTCATTGACATACTTCAAAAGAAGGGTAAACAACAAAAGGCAATTGTTATAGAAGTTGGCTGTTTACATAGTGCTGTATCCACTCATACTGATGGAAAGTTGAGTGGAAGGAAAAAGTGAGACAGAAGAGAGTACAGCAACAACTGGGTTACTGAACGCCTTAAGGAGTGTGAAACAAATTCCATTCAAGAGATTGGGGAGTTACAAGGTGTCCAATCCTTGTGAACCAGAGAAGCCAGAAGTTTAATGCTCAAGTTTTTTTGGGTCCAGTGTGAAGTTTCCACAGTCAATAATAATTTCGGAAGCCATGTCATCTGCTGGTGTTAGTCAGAACCGAAAGTCATCGCAGTCATCTACAAAGACATTTTTTGAGCAATACGTACCTCTCTTGACATAACTTTTGCTGAGATGAAGATTTTATTTTTTCACAAAGACTTGGCACTCTCAAAAGAACCAGCACTTGCTTCAATGAGCGAGTTTGGCAAGCAACCTTGCTAAACTAAACATTATATAATGTCAATGGGATATTATCAAGAAAAAGATGAGACACTAGATTGATTGCCTCCATGCCACATCCCTGTGCTGCTGGAATTCATTCAAAAGGAGTCCCAAGTGTTGAGTACATGGGCATCATTTTCAGGGAGCCAACATTTCTATTTAAAAATGTTTAAATTAAAATTCTGAGAATCTCCTATTCTGAGAAATTTCGAGTTCATTAGCTGCAAGTCATATCAAAGTTAACACGAATAAATGCATGAAAGATATTCTGTGTATCATTAATCTATATAAAATATCCCCATTTATGACAAATGTTCTGTGCGAAATATGCAAGCAGAGCTGCACAACATATTGGATCACATCTCCATTTCAACGCATGCAATATCACTATCACAGCACACTGTTCTGATGCAATGTTTAATAGGCTTTTATATTTCCATTGCCATGCATTCAGTCAACTTTCCAAAAATATGTTTGTTCACTTGGATGAGCTTTAACTGTCCTTTATGTCTACCCCTGATCTAGATCTTAGAGGCCAAGGTTCTGAAGCTCTGGGAGTATACTGGAGACATAGGGGTTAATCACAATTTATATTGTCAACACAATATTTAACAACAACTTTACAATGTCCCGTTTTCCTGCTTTCATGACCGATTTAATGGAGATCTGGGCATGAAATGTAAAAATCCAGCAGAACAGTGAATGCTGTATTCCTTTTATCTGGTGTTCACATTTTCGCCTCCTTGTGTAAATCCATGTTCATAATCCTCCAACATCACAAGCTGGAAACATATTAGCATTACCACAGGAAGCTGAGATAATAACTTGGCACTTCCATTAGTTAAAGCTGGCTGCAAAAACGGCCTTACGTTCCACATAGCGAGGATATTCTCTTCGACCATCTGGGCTCAAAAGGGTCGAAAAGGAACGATTTAGATGCAAATGCTTTGACGCAGGCAAACAAAGAGCTGCAGTCCTGTATTGAGCAAAATAAAAATGTCCACCTTACCCCCAGAGGCTTACATTATACCGATAACAAATAATACAGTGCATATTGTTTAGATTGTATCCAATACTATCGCCTGAATGGCATTGTTCTGGCTACTGGTCGAGAGGTGACATCTCTGTACATGTTGAACGGGAAATAATCTCACTGAGCTATCGCTCAGCTAACCTTTGGTACAAGGTTAGTTGCTTTAAACTTGAACCAACCACTTTACTTGCATTTATTTGGACAATATCCGTGCCAGAACAGTGCTTCAGAAGGCTGTGGTGACAGGATCACCCTCTGTCAAACTTAAAGTCACTTCTATAAACATAAGATGCCATAGCTAAACAAGCTAGCGCTAGCTTCCTGCAACTGCCAGTACAGCATTTACAATAGCTTATAAATTCACTCCAAGAGTCCAACAAGAATAGCTTAAAGTTTTAAAAATGACATCCTAATTTTAGTAAACAACTGCTTCTCTTTTCTCCACCAGTGACGTGTCGAAAGAAACGGACGACATCAAGTATAAATTTGCTAACATTAAGACAGTACGAAGATGATAATATTTTCTGGCTAACAAATCACTTTCCGTGTAAACCTCCTCGACTAACATTACAGTGTAACTGTGTTTCCTTACAGATAGAATAAATAAGAAACCCAGGCTTACCCGTTAACAGCTCTCCGTGAGGATGCAGGAGCCCACCAGCTACTGTGCTTCTGCTTTCCGCTGCAGGTTCACGGATTAGTGAAGTAACATTTTGAGTTTAGCAGTTAGCACCGCTGAGGCTTCTGGGAAGGTATGAGATGCGTCGCTGATTGACCAATAGCCTCAGCTAAGTTCCCACTGTGTTTAAATTCATGATTTCAAAGCCTGCAGTATATTCCTAATAATGGACTGGAGTTCGTAAATTATTTTATTATTATTGTAGGATCAGTCGATTAAAGCTGGGATATGAGCCCACCCGTATTCGTACATACAGCACAGTAAATACAGAAGATTACTATTCATAATACCTGCTGTAGTCTCTTAATCAAGATTAGTCTAAAATGCTTCAAAATGTAGCCAAAAATTACCTGACAAGTTTTTTCTTAATATTTTCTTAATTATATTGTTTGCAATGCAAAAAATAACCAATTGGGTTTAATTAAAATTTAAACTTGTTTCTTTATTAAAGCAATACAAACAACCTTTTGATATCCTCTTCAGTGCCATCTCTGTAGCTCCTCCACATTTACAACATGCATCTTGGCTGCTTCTCTGAGTAATGCTCTCTTTGCCTGGCCTGTCATTTTAGTTGGATGGCATGTCTTGCGGTTTCCAAATGAGATCTTCAAAAAGCTTGAAATATTGTTTTCTCGCCCAACCCTCCTTCAAACATCTCCACTAAATTCTACCTGATCTTCCTTGTGAATTACATGTTGAATACAAATCCATCAGATAAAGTGTTTCATTAAAGTATTTCATTGAAGTTTGTGGGTTTAACAAGGCAAATTCTGAAGTTCAAGGGGTATTAATCATTTTGAAAGGCACTAAAGCTGTTATACATTAATGGTTTCAAAACCTTGCTGCACAAAGGTCCTAGGTTTAAATCCCAGACGGGGGCTTTCAGTATGGAGTTTGCATGTTCTTCGCAAGATAATGTCCACTCTGTCTAAATAATTGGGCTTGGGTTACTTGGCCAGTTGTGGGCATCCATGTTTGTCTGCCCAGTGTGGTCTCTGTATTGTCCTGTGATGGACTGGAGGTCTGTCCAGGGTCCCTGTTTTTCACCCACTGACTGCTGGAGACAGGCACCAGTCACCCTGCAAGGATTACGTAGGAATAGAAAATGGATGGGTTGCTTTCCAAACTTTTCAGTTTTTCTTCCTCTTATCTCATAAGGATAGGGTTGGGTTCCAATCTAGCCTACATCTGGTTGATGTGTAAAACCATCACTAGCCATTGTAGCCTATTTGAAAAAAAAAAAAGACCCCAAAGTGCCATAGAATTATTTTTTTCCATTTAATGCCACTAGATTAATTGTCCTGTTACAATAATTGCAACAAATAGGCTGTATTTCATTCTATTCGTCATCATTTCTAACAATCTTTACATGCTGTGGGGCCCTGAGCTAAACTTTGAGCATTACTGTCTGGGGTTATGCAGCTCTACATTATGTCACGTTCAACAGTGCACAAAAAATGACGCCTGCAACTGCCTACTCTAAAGCTGGTCAAATTGTCTAATTTCATACTGTTCCCATTGATCTCATTAATAGATGTGCAGCAGAAAAATATATAACAGTGTGCAAATACCAGCAAACCTTTTGTTCAAGTAAAGATACAGACTGTTTATAACTTTTGCTGTTTATCCTTTGCTAGACTGCCACCCTCAAAGAGAATCTAATTGTTTCTCCAAACACCAGTGCTCCACTTGAACAGCCAAACTATATTATCTATAATAAAATGTGCAGTGGTTGTTTTTGTTGCAGCTGTGTTGGACCATGAACGACTAACTCCAGTGGAAAATAAAATAAACTGAATTATTTGTTCATAAACTATCAAACACACTGTAACATGCGATGGTGAAAATAAGAGCCTTGCAGTCAATATCAGGCCCACTGGTTTTAACATGGGCACTCACTAGTATTATAAAGTTTAAAAAGTGACAGAAGAAAGTGAGTGTTCTTGTAATTATTACTGTTGTAGATATCTATCTGTAAGCTTCCTACTGGAAATCTTATTATAGGTCTGACTCCTGCTCTGAAGCACTATGCAGGTAAACAACACCTGGAACCCCTGAATAAGAAACATAATAGTGCTTAGCAGGTGATTTCATTGTTGTGTTTCAATGGCTTGTTTAGGAACTGTTTGTGTATTTCTAGAAACAGGAGACGATCTTACACTTCAATAATTAATCAGCAGGTTGTGTGGGGTAGAACATGAGCAGATGGTGTTTTAATTTTTTTTGAAATTTTAAGTCCAGTCACAAGAGACTGATTATTTTTAATGTGATGAGCAAAAACATTCAAAGTGCAGTGATGAAGCTGCATGACAGAGTTATTAGGTTTGGCCCCAGAGAATACAGCAGTAATGACAACATAATCTCTTGCAAAACACTGTGCTGATAAGAAACAAATGTTTATCCCAGCTGCTTTAGATTTAGTTTGGGTTTTTTAAGTTCTTCTTCTTGAATCCCTGGTGGCTAGGTACCAGAGAGCTCCTGCGGCCTCTTGGAAACATAAACAGGCTGGGAATTCTGTCCGGTTAACAAAGGTGCCACAGTAATATTAGACCCTAAACAGGTGTAAATGAGTTTAAGGCCTGTAGGGAACCACCTGGTCTCCAGGGCAACAAAGGACAAACAATACAGTGTCTGACTGAGGGGTCCTAAGGGGCCGATAGAGGAAATACCAAGTAGGACACTTCCTTTTGTGGCTTTGAACTCTCTGGAAGCATTGCAAAGCTCAAACTGGTACATGTGAAACAACAGTGTGTGTGTGTGTGTGTGTGTGTGTGTGTGTGTGTGTGTGTACTATGAGGGAAAATAAGATCTGATGACCTGTATTTACTACATTCTTTGATGCATCAAGGTCGATAGAAGAACAGAGAGATTTTTTTTTTAAGTAACCACACTGTTTATTTGTGGGGAATTGCAAAATTGCTTTTGTAATTCAAAAGCCACTTATCGATTTGCCCTTGGGCAAGGGACTTAACGTCAAGTTGCCTGCCAATCTGCATATTGGTGTATGAATGTGTGCACATTTGTGAGTGCAATTGGGTGAATGTGGCTCTAGTGTAAAGTACTTTGAGTGCTCGTATGAATTCAAAAGCGATATATAAGTTCAGTCCATTTACCATCCAAATACCATTTGGATATTCCTAGATTCGCTTAGGTATTTACCAGAAAGGTGTGCTTTGTTTTGCAAAAACATAACTATATACAGTCATATTCAATAAATTAGAAAATTATGGAAAAGTTAATTTATTTTAGTAACTCATTTCACTAAGTGAAATGCATTATATAGAGTAATTACACACAGTCTGACGTTTTCAAGGCTTTCTTTCTGTTTTAAAATGAGACATATTTTAGAATATTATATTTTAGAAAATATTGGATCTCTTATTGTGGCGCGGATGATATCCAGATATACGTTCCACAAAAGATAAAAAACTCCAACTCTAAGCTTTTTATGTCTGGTTGACATAAAAATGGATGGAAGTTCAATAAGAAAAAGACTCAGATGATGGTCTTTGGAAGCTTTCTTTAACATGAAAAGTACTCTTGGATCAGTCCTTGGATGCTCTGTTCTCTCAAACCCCCAGTCGGTCGTGGCAGATGGCCGCTCACACTGATCCTGGTTCTGCTGGAGGCTTCTTCCTGTTAAAGGGAAATGGAGTTTAAACGAAAATTCAACATGGAAGACTCACCTCCAGCTTCGTCTAATTACTCCTCCATGCAGCTCTGCTCCACCAATCAGCATCAAGTCCGCATTTCTCCCCGGCCAATCATCCTTCAGGCTCTGCTTTAAAAGATCTTCATCCATGAAACCCTCCGTTCTTCAGCTGAACTTTGACCCTCATCCACCCCATCTCCACCATCTGGCTTCCAAACTCCTTCCAAATCTACTCAGGCATCTACTCCACCACCAGGACCGGATCCCCGGGGGGAAGACACTTTTAATTCTAACCCTAAGATGCTTATTCAAGCGCATGTCATCCTCAGCATTCACGTCTTCCACTGGGGTCAGAGCGCCAAAGACATAAACATTCACTAATAAACTTTTCTAATTGCATCCCTGTCTTCTCTTTGTGAGTCTATCCAGGTTGAATTTTCCTTTCCACTGTCGCTATATGCATGCTTGGTATGAGGGATTGCTGCAAAGTCAGCGACAAAATGCAAGCGACTGTCCTCTGTCACTACATGCACATCCCGGAGTCAATGCTACAAGTCACAGGTGCTATCTGCTTACCTTAGATAGAAAACTATTTAACCATTTTGAATAATAAACTGAATTTGACAGCATTGTTTTATCACTAGGATCAACTGGAATGTAGTACTTTACTTGGAATCTGAAAGTGCCTTACAACGAATTTATCTATCTATCTATCTATCTATCTATCTATCTATCTATCTATCTATCTATCTATCTATCTATCTATCTATCTATCTATCTATCTATCTATCTATCTATCTATCTATCTATCTATCTATCTATCTATCTATCTATCTATCTATCGTGGATTCTATGTGTAGTGGCAGTGCTTTTATTCTACAGTAAATCATTTAGCTAGCCAAGGTTTTGCTTTTAATAACCCCTAACCTGTTAGAAATTCTACATATAACTTAATATACATTGCTGTTTCCAACTATTTCAAGCACAAAAGTAGCCTGATGTAACCGTCTGTGTCTCTGTGCACTGAAGAAAACCACACAAGGGAAACGTAACCAAATAAAGTAGATATGGAGACAGGAATGATTCGGTTGTTTTCTTCCTTTTACGGTAAAGCGCCGTAGGAGGGGAGGGGCGGGGTTTGTGCGTGAACGTCATCAACGTGCTGCGTGCACCAGGAAGGACTGAAAGATGTCAGGAGTTTGCACCGTTCATGATAAAATGAGTGATATTTGAATACAAAGTCAAAAGAAAAGTCCAGTCACATCGTGTTGTGTAACCTATCGAAGATGAGTGGAGGTGAAAAGCAGAAGGTAAGGAAGCAGCAGTGAGCCGTTCGGCTAATTTTTATTCCGTTCATCATTTTTTGAAAGCATTCTGGAAGTCCGCTCCTCCCCTTTCCTGTTAAATCCAGGAGCCCGGAGCCCTGAAGGCGGAGGGGAACACCCTCTTCAAGGCAGGAGACATGCAGGGCGCTACCTGCTGCTACACTAAAGCGCTGAAACTAACCGACAGCCAGGCAGATAGCGCTGTTTTATACCGCAACAGATCTGCCTGCTATCTTAAACTTGAGGAATACAGCAAAGCAGAGGCTGATGCCTCCAAAGGTCCGACTATTTCTATTCTGTTCTATTAATGTGATCACTTGTTGCTATAAAACTTTCTATATGGCACATTGTTAACTGCTGCTGAAGTTTTAGGGACACCTTTCACCATGTTTACAGAGCATTCATTCAGTAAATTTCATTAATGCCAGGAGTTGTATGTGACCAAAAATCAGATGCCACCCGTTCTTCACTTATTCAGAAGGTACTACAGAACACATAAGGGAAATACTGGAGATGTAATCAAAGCACAAAATATCTATACCCGCTTATTATTATAGGGGGGTTGGGTGGTCCCTATCTCCAGAGGTCATTAGGCAAGAGGGAGAGTACATCCTGGACAGGTTGCAACTTCTGCACAGAGCAATACATGCACACACATACAAGTGAAATGAAGAAAGACCAATTAACCTAACATGCATACTTTTGGACTGTGTGAGAAGGCTAAAGTACCCAGAAGGAAACTACGGAAAGGATTTGAACCAAGACCTTTTTGCTCACAGTGTATATAACTACCAACAAACAATAAATATGTAGACATAAGAATAAAACATAGTGGTTTTGTCTAAAATAAAATGTCAAAATTGATAAAACTTTTAAAACTTAAATATAAAAAAAAATTATGTTTAGATTTTTTTATATATACAGGTACTTCTCAAAATATTAGCATATTGTGATAAAGTTCATTATTTTCCATAATGTCACGGTGAAAATTTAACATTCATATATTTTTGATTCATTGCACACTAACTGAAATATTTCAGGTCTTTTATTGTCTTAATACGGATGATTTTGGCATACAGCTCATGAAAACCCAAAATTCCTATCTCACAAAATTAGCATATCATTAAAAGGGTCTCTAAACGAGCTATGAACCTAATCATCTGAATCAACGAGTTAACTCTAAACACCTGCAAAAGATTCCTGAGGCCTTTAAAACTCCCAGCCTGGTTCATCACTCAAAACCCCAATCATGGGTAAGACTGCCGACCTGACTGCTGTCCAGAAGGCCACTATTGACACCCTCAAGCAAGAGGGTAAGACACAGAAAGAAATTTCTGAACGAATAGGCTGTTCCCAGAGTGCTGTATCAAGGCACCTCAGTGGGAAGTCTGTGGGAAGGAAAAACTGTGGCAGAAAACGCTGCACAACGAGAAGAGGTGACCGGACCCTGAGGAAGATTGTGGAGAAGGGCCGATTCCAGACCTTGGGGGACCTGCGGAAGCAGTGGACTGAGTCTGGAGTAGAAACATCCAGAGCCACCGTGCACAGGCGTGTGCAGGAAATGGGCTACAGGTGCCGCATTCCCCAGGTCAAGCCACTTTTGAACCAGAAACAGCAGCAGAAGCGCCTGACCTGGGCTACAGAGAAGCAGCACTGGACTGTTGCTCAGTGGTCCAAAGTACTTTTTTCGGATGAAAGCAAATTCTGCATGTCATTCGGAAATCAAGGTGCCAGAGTCTGGAGGAAGACTTGGGAGAAGGAAATGCCAAAATGCCAGAAGTCCAGTGTCAAGTACCCACAGTCAGTGATGGTCTGGGGTGCCGTGTCAGCTGCTGGTGTTGGTCCACTGTGTTTTATCAAGGGCAGGGTCAATGCAGCTAGCTATCAGGAGATTTTGGAGCACTTCATGCTTCCATCTGCTGAAAAGCTTTATGGAGATGAAGATTTCATTTTTCAGCACGACCTGGCACCTGCTCACAGTGCCAAAACCACTGGTAAATGGTTTACTGACCATAGTATCATTGTGCTCAATTGGCCTGCCAACTCTCCTGACCTGAACCCCATAGAGAATCTGTGCGATATTGTGAAGAGAACGTTGAGAGACTCAAGACCCAACACTCTGGATGAGCTAAAGGCCGCTATCGAAGCATCCTGGGCCTCCATAAGACCTCAGCAGTGCCACAGGCTGATTGCCTCCATGCCACGCCGCATTGAAACAGTCATTTCTGCAAAAGGATTCCCGACCAAGTATTGAGTGCATAACTGTACATGATTATTTGAAGGTTGATGTTTTTTGTATTAAAAACACTTTTCTTTTATTGGTCGGATGAAATATGCTAATTTTGTGAGATAGGAATTTTGGGTTTTCATGAGCTGTATGCCAAAATCATCCTTATTAAGACAATAAAAGACCTGAAATATTTCAGTTAGTGTGCAATGAATCTAAAATATATGAATGTAAAATTTTCATCTTGACATTATGGAAAATAATGAACTTTATCACAATATGCTAATATTTTGAGAAGGACCTGTATAATATATATTTACGGTCCAGCTTGAGTCACTCGGCTTGCGGTCGGGTGAAAAGCAAGGGATGTTTCCTTTTTGTTTTATTTTGTTTTGCTTTTCAATTTCACTTCACTAGAGCTGAATAATAGATGACATTTGGATCGTCATTACAAGATCAAATCTCTAAATAGTATGATACTACTATACTTCTGAATAGGACTTTTTCCAAATTGAAATGGCTCAGGATTGTCCTGACACAAATTTTCCTCCTGAAAGGAATGTGCGGGATAGCCTTACACCTTGCTTTGTTTTACTGTTTTCGCTGTTCCTGCTGACAGCAAAGAAGTCATCAGTAGTGGAGAAGCAATAATGCCCTCGTTGGAGGTACATGCTTATAATGCCAATAATTAATTGGGTGGGTTCTCACTGCTGTTGGTAGCCACATCTGTAATAGATATCAGGTACAGAGATGTTCAGAGTGAGGGATGGGGGAATAAAGGGAAGAGGAACGGAAATGTGAGTAAATTAAATTAGCAACTGATATCAACAATAACCTTGCAATATCTTTTCTTAATATCTTACAGCCTTTCTCATCTTACCTTTCCAAACAAATGTATTAGTAAATTTAATTAAAGTCAGACCTACAGATTACATTTTTAGTTTTAAACTAACTTTGAAATAGGAGGAAATAAAAGCTAATTTAAGCTAAACATGAAGCAACAAAAAAATTACCACAGATAACAGACAAGCTGCAATTACTTTATAAAACACCTGTGTTAATTCAGTCTCCTATCTCAGTAATATGGAAAATCTTTACGTAGTATCTTTATTTTCCTCACCCATTATACCAAAGGCAGCAAGTACAAGGTTAAGATTTTAATAGGATGTTTTAACCTTGCGTCTTTTACAGGTTTAATAAGTTTAAAGTTTATTTAATCAAATGTTACTTAAAAGGGTCGTTAAAAAAAAAAACTAAGGCATGAATTTATCATGCTTGATAAAAGAACAAGTCTCTCCTGCAGACCAAGGTCTCAAAAGTCTAAATAACACACTTACTGATTTTCCAAAAAAGGACTTCTCTGAATTAGAAGAAGCTCTTTGCAATCAGTAGATCATATCCTTTATTATACTGGACATTGTTCACTGAATTTCATCTGCACATCAAATGTCAACTGTACTGTCATCTTCCCTTTTCAGCTCTTGATACAGACCCAGGTGATGTGAAAGCCAGGTTTCGGCGAGCTCAGGCATATCAGAAGCTCGGTCGGCTCGACCAGGCTTTCCTGGATGCTCAGAGATGTGCCCAGCTGGAGCCCAAAACCCGAGCTTTCCAGGATCTGCTCAGACAGTTGGGAACACAGATCCAGCAGAAGGTGACGTGAGGCTGATTAGGTTGTGTATCTGGAACCTGATGAAACCGAAGCTAATTCAAGTCTTTTCTCTTAAACCTTTAGTCAGCACAACTAAACTCCACAGATGCTCGTGTGCAGCAGATGTTCTCCGTCCTCTTAGATTCCTCTGCTAAAGACTCAGATCGACAAAAGGTACAGATGGCTCATGCAGCCAGCGTAGATCTCTCTCACCCACTCTCAATCTATTGGAATGTTTTTGATTTATATGTTAAATACAATTCACCAAATTAATAATTTTTAGGCAGCTCAGAATTTAGTGGTATTGTCCCGAGATGAGGGAGGAGCCGAGCAGATCTTCCGCAATGACGGAGTGAAGCTGATCCAGAAACTTCTTCTCTCAAGGCAGGAGGATGTTGTCCTTTCTGCTCTCAGGACATTAGTAGGCTTGTGCACAGGACATCAGTCAAGAGTAAGTGTGTTCTCTGTTGTTTCATTAAGAAATCAAATATTTTGACGTTTCCTTTTGGGTTCATTGAATCTGCATGAAGGTATAGCAAAATACCCCCTATATTTCCGTTCAAATGTGGTCACCTTGCTGGTAGCTTAATAAAAAGAGGTATTAGATTTGAAACCTTTATAAGGCACTTTTATATAGACAGGTGTAACAAGTGGTCCTTTACAGCAGAAAACAATGCCAACAAAACAGACAAAAATTAAAGAAATTATAGAGAATATGGAACTAAAGAACAACAAAAAAAAACAATGTCCCAATAAGAATAAGGAAGAACAATAAAAAATAAACTGGGTGGATATGCATCTATGGGAGAGTTTCTATGTTAAAAACTAGTGCTGACCAAAAAGTACACAACAGCCCATTAACTAAACAAAAAACTCAATGATACCCAAGCCTTTGGGGCGACACAATTAGTTGTAGGTGCAAATGTATTTTCACACAGCACCAGGCTGGTTTGGAAAGATCTTTGTTGATTTAATAAATACAATCAGGATTCAAGCGGCAGTTTCTATTTACATCTACTTAATCGTCATCAGAAAATATTTTGATGATCAAAAACATTTAAGTGTGATTAAAAAAACAACAGAAAAGAAGAAATCTGTAAGGGGCAAAATACTTTTTCACATCTTTGTATGTTTTTTTGTTTTTTGTTTTATTTGTTTTAGAAAGACCTGAAAGGAGGACATTGCTATAATAATCGCTACAAGATATAAAAATCTGTACCAAAGTGTCTCCATTGGACTGAGAAGACAAACTATGGCGATGTTCTTCAGATGATAAAATGCATTGTAACGTGCTGACATCTGCCGTTTTATTTTCAGACTATGGCCATCGTGAATGAGTTGGGAATGGACCAGCTGTGTGCAGTAATGGGGTCAGGAGCCTCCACTGTGTCTCTGGCTGCCTGCCACCTGCTGCAGGTGATGTTTGAGGCTCTGACAGAGGGCATGAACAGAGAGATTAGAGGCAAAGATGAAGCCATACTTCCCGGTGAGTATCTGGACTTGGCAACACTCAGAAAAGACTGGCCTGTTAAGTTATGCCTCTGAGGTAAATTTCCTTATGATTTTGGCACAGAACCATCCAAGGAACTGCGTTCAATGCTACGCCACCTTTTGGAAATGATGCCAGCACCTAATGTGTCAGGGCCAGGCAGAGACAGCGCCATCAACCTCCTGGTCAAGCAAGTACCTCGCAAGTCCTTGAAGAACCCTGACAATTCCCTCGTGTTATGGGTGATAGACCAGGGTACGAAACACACCTGGATGCATGTCTTCCTTTTATTTGGCACGTCTAAATGTTTCAGATCATCAAATGAATTATAATATCAGAAAAAAATAACCTGAGTGAAGGCAAAATGCAGGTTTCAAATAATTGTCTCTTATATTAAAAGATAAAGCTATCCAAATAATTCTGGTCCGATGTGAAAATGTAATAGTCCCCTAAATCTAATAACTGGTTGTCCCACCTTTACTGTAACAACTACCATCAACAGTTTTTGGTAACTTACAGGGAGGACAGCACCTTGGTTAGATTAAAGTGCAGACTTTGACTAGGCCACTCCAACACTTCAGTGGTGTACTTGCTGGTGTGCTGCATTCAGCTCCACAGCAGCAAATCATTTCCAAACTGTCACACTACCACCACTATGTATGTCAGTACTAAAATGCCTTATAAGCCCTGTTATATTTTCCACCAGATGTAACAGGATGCACAGCTTCAAATAAGTTCCACTTTTGCCTTGTTGCTGCATAAAATATTGTGAGATGGGTCTCTGTGTTCTGCTTGCTGAAGCTGTAATTTTTTTCCTCTTTCTTTGAATGGTCAAGCACTGGTATATATATCTCAGAACTTTTACATCTGTAAATCCCCAGCAGGTCTCTAAGTTCATATGACCAAGGCTTGCTGGCTGTACCACGTACAAGGCTGAAGACTAAAGGTAACAGGGCCTTCTAGGCAGTAGCCCCTGGACTTTGGAACGCTCTCCCCTTTAGTTTGAGGTCGGTGGACTTTTTAGAAAAACAACTAAAAACTCATCTTTTTACAATTGCTTCTAATCAGCTATTTCAAAGTACTGATGTTTAATGTTTTTAGTGTTCTTCTGTACGGCACTTCGTGATCTGTGTCTTCAAAGATGCTATATCAATAAAGTTTTACTTCTTTATTATTGAATCATGAACTCTGACCTTAACTGAGTCAAGTGCAGGCCTCTGCAGTGCTTTAGATGTTGCTCTTGGTTCTTCTGTGACCCGCTAGATGAGCCTACTTCGTGCTGTCAGACAGGTTCTATTTAGATGATTTCTTGACATGGGTGAGTCTAGTGAAATTGGACTCAGCTTTCCAAAAATATGTGTTTTAATCCCAGCTAATGCATGATTTTTTACACGGGGCCATGCTACATTTTAACTCAGTAAATGAAACCATAATTTCAAAAACTCCTTTTTCAAGTCACTCAGGTTATCTTTCCCTGTTATTCATATTTGGGCAAGTATTTTTTTACTGAAGAATTTTAACCTTTTGTCTTGAGACATTAAAGTGCTCTTTTCTTTTCCAGGGCTGAAGAAAATCCTGCAGGTGGCTGGGACTGTTGCTGAGCTCTCAGAGGGACCTTCTCTTACAGAAAACACTCACATGAGCTGTTCTGTGTTGCTTAGCAAACTCTACGACGACCTCAAGAGTGACAAAGAGAGGGAAAACTTTAATAAACTTTGTGAAGATTATGTGCAGTGAGTCAAATCTTTCGAAACTGCTCATGAAATGAATCATTAGAGGCCCTAGAACAAAAAAATCTATTTGCTGAATTTTTTTTCTTGATAGGGAACACTTCAGACGACCCGGCCTAGATGCCAAACTGCGCGCCATTCAGACAGTTTCTGTGCTCCTCCAAGGACCGAGCGATGTGGGCAACGTCACTCTGGAAATGTCAGGAATGATGGACGCCGTCATCTCTCTCTGCGGTTCAGAAGATGTGACTCACCAACAGGTAGCCGTGGAGGCTCTTATCCATGCCGCAGGCAAGGCCAAAAGAGCCTCTTTCATCACAGCCAATGGCGTGGCACTCTTGAAGGACCTCTACAAGAAGAGCGAGAATGACAGGATACGTGTCAGAGCTCTTGTGGTGAGTGCTGCAAACTGACAGAGAAAAATAACGTCTAATCAAAAGGAAGACTTACCGTTTTGTGTGCGTTGTTATGCAGGGCTTGTGTAAGCTTGGATCAGCAGGAGGCACGGATTTCAGCATGAAGCAGTTTGCGGAGGGATCCACGCTCAAGCTCGCCAAGCAGTGCAGGAAGTATGTTCTCCTAAATACTTCTGATCCTAATGGTTTAAAGTAATTTTGTTTTGTAAATCAAAGGGAAATATAATTTCTGTTCCTCTTAGGTGGTTGTGTAATGAGTCTCTTCCCCCGACGTCCCGTCGTTGGTCTGTGGAAGGTCTTGCCTACCTCACTTTTGATGCTGACGTGAAGGAAGACCTAGTGGAAGACAAATGTGCTCTCTTGGCCATGTTTGACCTGGCAAAGGTTTTACTCATACTTTTATTTTATGCATACTAGAGGAAATAGGAACCTTTTTAAGTATTTCAGGAGTCGTGGAAGTCACTAAGCAAGACCATCTACTCACACCACACTAATACACATTTTTGTTGTGGCCTTCTTTTTTTGGTTTCATACAGTCTGAAGATAAGACGGTACTCTTTGCTGTGGGCTCCACATTAGTAAATTGCACCAACAGCTGTGATGTGGAGAAACCAGACCCTCAGATGGTGGAGCTGGCCAAGTATGCAAAGCAGCATGTGCCTGAGGAGCATCCAAAGGTGCTACTCAGCTGCCAATTTTTGAGACTCATTAGTTGTACTACCAAACTCCTTTATATTTTCCAACGTATCACTCAGTCTATGCATTATGTCAAGTTTAATATGGATTTCTTTTTCTGTTAGGATGCACCATCCTTTGTAGAAAAAAGGCTAGTTAAGCTTCTGGAAGCTGGTGTTGTGTCTGCGTTGGTGTGCATGGTCAAACAGGAGAGTCCTGCCCTCACGGAGGCCTGTAGGGAATTTATTGCCAGGTATTTACAAAAGATGCAAATAGTCTTCTTTGACCAATTCCTTTGTAGGTTTCCTTACACCCTTTATCCTTGCAGGGTTTTCCTGGCTTTAGTTGAACGACAGGAAGACAGAGGTGCAGTGGTGGCACAAGGTGGAGGAAAGGTAAAACACGATGCTTCAAAAGTATTCATACCTCTTAAAACTTTGTTACATTTGGTCACTTTAGAACCATAAACATCAAAGTATTTTATTGGGATTTGGCATGATAGATCAACCCAAAGTAGTGCTTAATTGTGAAAAAGGAAGGAGGATATATTGTGCAAAGACTGTTTTCAAAGAAAAAGTGTTTCTTGCATTTATATTCAGTCCCTGTTGTTCTGAGCCCTAATTATATACCCCTGAATAATAAACAACACATTCAGAAGTCAGTGGCTTAGTAAATAGAGTATACCTGTGTGTATTACACACATGGTCAGATGAGACCAAATTTTTACTTTTAATGTGTAGAGGATAACTTATGCTGCACATTAGTGTTAAGTTTATAATTGGATGGGTGGAGCTAAATGCTGAGCAGTCCTTAAAGGGGACATATCATGCTTTTAAATCCTTCCTTTTCCCACTTAAATCATTCTGTTGTGGTCTATATGAAGTGGAACTTCAGTGCTTCGTTCTGAATTCCTTGTTATTGTAGCTTCACATGCTTCTCTTTTACCCCTGTTCTGAGGTGCGTCTGAGAGCAACACGTTTTGCTGCCGTCTCGTTAAATGCTATCGAGGCGCTTCACATCCCACCCCTTACAGGACCCGTTCAGCCATTTTTGTAGTTTGATAACAATTATCTAGCACCGCATAAACAAGACAAAAACGGCAAAAACAATGCTAAACTGTTTATGGAATAATACTATTCAAAACAAGCAGTGCGGTTATGTCCTGAAGGAGCTAAAACCGAGCACACAGTGCTAACATAAGCAGAAGGCACAATGCTACTGCAATCAGAACAACAACACACAATAAATTTCATGTCTAAATTAAAGTTTGTTGTCATTTTAGCGTTATTTGCAGATTACCTCTTTGCTTTGTCCGTTGTTTCCATAGACAGAAGGAACTAACCCCTAATCAGGTGAAGTCAGCAAATCCATCTCGATACTGACGGAGGTTGCTGAAGGCACTCGTCCTTGAAGTGGGGGAAGTAGGAATTTTGCAACTGATGTGGGAGCATTTTAATGAAAAATAAAATTTAACCAGGCACTTCAAAGAGGTTATCGTGCTGTGGGACAGTGTAATGAATTGTGTGAGTTAATACACCCAACCACCGAACCAAACTTATCGTCTTTCAGTGAAGGCATATTTGAGCTTGGACTACAAAATCACAGCGAGAAATAAATATGCCGGATACACGAAATTGATCAGCCATAAGTCCATGATCTTATTTAGTTGTTCTGCAGCAAATACTGTGACGTAACAGATGATAGAGAAAACTGAACGGACTGAACAATATGACCCAGACAGAATATATTTAACAAAATGTATTTGAAGGCTAAAAAAGTGGATTTTGCATGATATGTCCCCTTTAAAGTTAAAGGCCACAAAAGACTTGAGAAGTGGGCGGGGGTCCAGCTTCCTGCAAGACAGCAGGCCTAAACTTTAGGTCAAGACATGTTAAAATTGCTGAAATTTTAGCTAGATATGGCTCTAAAATGTACTGATTACGGGGTGGGGTGGCATAATAAAAATGCATACCCCACCCTCATAAGATTTTTATTTGCAAAAAATATTGAAAACCATGTAAGTTCCTTCAACTGCACATCCTCGTGCTACTTTCAATTGATCAATCACATTAAATCCCAATAAAATACATGAAGGTTTTAAGTTGTAACAGCAAAATGTGAAAAGGTCCAAGGGATATTGGTACTTTTCCAGGATGTATACCTTGTTTAACCTTCACACTAATCCTAACACTGTGCTAGAAGGATTAATTATTGATTCTACCTCTCAACAGGCTTTGATCCCCCTCGCAACCGACAACACAAATGTCGGAAAGGTCAAAGCTGCACAAGCCCTGGCAAAAATAGCCATCACATCTAACCCAGAGATCGCCTTTCCGGGAGAGAGGGTAAAATATGCAGAAGTAGATTTGATTGAAACAATGCAAACACAGCATCTCGCTTGACATTTTCTTATGTTTGTGGCAGATCTATGAGGTGGTGAGACCATTCGTAAACCTTTTGAAGCTGGAGTGCACCTTGCTGCAAAACTTTGAAGCTCTAATGGCTCTCACCAACTTGGCCGGCATCAGTGAAAGACTAAGGTTAGCCACAAGGGGGAAGTATTTGCCTATAAATAGATATGCACAGGCAAATGCAGTGGGACAAACTGAAGTGCATAGAACCAGAGTTTACGTAGTTCCAAACCAAATTCTTTCATTTTTTAAAAAGCCAGGGTGACTTTGTACAATTTTCAAAGGCCAAACATAATCCTGTTGTAGTCGGTGCCCTTTTTTTTTCAAGTTTAGGCTATAAATCCTGTTTTTAATAGCAAGATCCTGTAAAAGTTGGGGTTCTAGAAGCCAGACCCAGTTATGTTTTAGTTTTTGTTTATTGTTTTACTGAATGACAGGCTAAGACTTAAGTTCCTTTGCTTTTGATTTCCACACTCTTCTTTAAATTATCTGGCACTTTGATATCCTCCTTTAATACATTTTTTTAAGACTATCTTCTTTTCACAGACAAAAGATCATCAAGGAAAAAGCTTTACCAAAGATCGAAGGCTACATGTTTGAGGAGAACGAGCTTGTCCGAGCTGCTGCCACTGAGTGCATGTGTAATTTAGTTTTAACTGCAGAGGTAACACGTATATCTTTAACACCAGCATGAAGAGTAACTCATAAAAGTATTCCTACCCCTTGAACTTTTTCACAGTTTGCCACCTAACAACCACAAACGTCAATGTATTTAATAGTTTTTTTGTGATAGACAAAACACAAAGTAGTGCTTTATTGTGAAGTGGAAAGAAAGTGAGCCATGATTTACAAATATTTTCCAAATACAAATCTGAAAAGTGTGGCATGCATATGTATTCACCTGCCTGATTTAACAGTTTGTACAGCCAACCTTTGGTGCAAGTATAGCTGCAAGTCATTTCAGGGTGTGTCTGAACCGGTTTTTTACACCAAGAGACAGAAATATTTGCTAATTATTCTTTATAAAATAGCTTTACCCAAGATTGGATGAAGAGCATCTGTGAACATTGTTTTTATTAACACTTTACGCAGATGCTCTGTTGTACTAAACTTCGACTAGGCCATTCTAACACATTAATATGCTTTGATCTAAACCATTTACAGTTTCTCTGGATGTATATTTAGGGTTATTGTCATGCTCCAGTCTCAAATGTTTTGCAGATTTTTCTCCATTATTACCCTGCAATCAGCTCCATCCATCTTCTCATCAACTCTGACCAGCTTCACTGTCCCTGCTGAAAAAAAGGATCCCCACAGGATGAAGCTGCCATCACCATGTTTCACTGTGGGATGGGGTATTCAGGCTAACGTGCAGTGTTAGTTTTCCATGCAACTTAGTTATTTGCATGTAGGTCAAAAAGGCAATTTTGATCTTGTCTGACCAGAACACCTTCTTCCTCATGTGTGCTGTGTCACTTGCATAGCTTGCAAGATGAAATTGTTACGACATTCTTACAGCAACAGCTTTCTTCTTTTCACTCTTCAATAAGGCCAAATTTGTAGAGTGTAAACCAATAGGTTTCTTGTTGACTTATTCTCTCACATAGTTATAAAGGGCTTCTTGGCTGCTTCTCTGGCTAATATTCTCCTTACCCAGCATGTCAGTTAAGGTGAAACCTATATTTTGGTATGTTTGTAGCTGTCCCATATGTATTTTTGGATGATGGACTGAACACGTTCCATGATAAGGCTGCACTATGCATTGTAAATTTATCATTATGGCAGTATCGATGTAAACAATAGGCATTTTGCAAAGAACAGCTTGGCTTGAAATAAACGTTAGCTAATTATTTAGGTAGCGTGCTTTCAGGCTGTCCATGTCAGTAATACATGTGGTGACATTTATTCCAGCAAAACAGTTTTTACCTTTACCTTTTAGAAGGTAAAGAGGTAGATGAAGAGGTCAAGTCTAACTAAACTAAAACCAGGTTGCTTCTATTCCAAAACAACAGATGCTGACCAAAAATAAAATTTTTTCCTAGTAGGTTAAAAGACAACTCATTATCTGGGATCTATGTTTGCAACCCAAAGCAGAAATACATTAACAGTGTTTATTTATTGCAAGTCATCAAAATGGCATCATTCACCAACATTATTGCATATTGCATGTTTTCCTAATATTGTGCAGCCATACTATGAGAGGTTCAGAGCTTGGGATATTGTCCTATAACCAACCCCTGTCTTAAACCTCTCCCCAACTTTCTCCCTGACCTGTCTGTTGTGATCTTTGGTTTTTATGATGCTATTTGTTCACTGATGTTCTTGAACATTAGGCCTTCACAGAATTTATGGATTAATACCTAGATTAAATTACACACAGGTGGAGTCTATTCGCTGCTTTTGTGACTTGTGTTTGCAGTTGGTTGCGCTGGGTATTATTTAGGGCTCAAAGAATAGAGTGGACTGAATACAAAAGCAAGCCGCATTTTCAGATTTTAAACATATGTTTTATTTTCCTACCACTCCACAATTATGCACCTCTTTGTGTCGGTGCATTTATTGGAAGTACATGCCAAAAAAATATTTTGACGATTTTACGATTAATACACAACAAAATGTGAAAGCGTAAAAATACAACTTAGGAAAGGCTGGGAAAAAAAACATTGTAATGTGTGTCCTCAGGTGCAGAAGCTTTTCTTGGCCTCAGGGAACGATCGCCTGAAGCTCCTCGTGCTTTACTGCGGAGAAGAGGATGAAAGGCTCCGGAAAGCTGCTGCAGGCACTCTGGCCATGTTGACTGCCGAACAGCCAGAGCTCTGCACTCGAATCCCTGGAACTGTAGGAAGACCTTTTCTTATATATTCTTAAACGCTGCAGTTATTCTCTGCCTGACTCCTTTGCTTCGTCTGTCCTAGACAACCCACTGGCTCGAGATTTTCCAGGCTCTGCTGCTAAGTGAAATATCCGAGCTGCGTCATCGCGGCGTGGTCATAGTCCAGAATATCATGCAAGCAGAAAAAGGTCTGGCTGAGACTCTTATGGAGAGTGAAGCTTTGGAGATACTCACTGTCCTTGCAAAGGGAGGAGAGGGAAAAGCAGATCCTGTTGCCAAGGTTGCCCAGAACTGTTTGGATAAAGCACTGGAGTATGGCATCATCCGAAGCAGGGAAGGTGGATTAGAAACGAGCAAAGGAACTGAGCCCTGAAAAACACAGCTACAGTGTGTGGATGTGCCTTTTGGAAGTCTTAAGTAGTTAAAAAAATGTGGTGAAAAATGAAGACATTTTCATTTTTGCCATCGAGTTCTTAAAAGGATTTCTCTCATTAAACAAAAATGGTTAAAAAGCAATAAGAAATTAATTGAAGTAGGTTCTACAATTTCAACACATAGAAGATATGTGGTCACAAATAACCTTTAATAGAACCTGACACACTCTCGCGGTCTTATAAAGTTTCTTTGACATGTTGTCAACATCCAGCAGGATTACTGTACCAAAGCTCCCTTGCAGGTCACCTTTAGAGCATTTTTCTTTGCAGACAATTTTAGGGCGAGTATCGAAAGACTTACTCCAATTCCTCCACTTTCTCTCAGGGTGTGTTATAAAAATGTATGCAATCCTTGCCCGTTTACAACAGAAAAACTGAGCTCAGACTAGCATTCGGAATAAAACTCAGTTTTATTTTCTCTCACATTTCCTTTGTCCACGGTTTGAGCATAGGCCACAGGTAACAATCCGTGTTTAAGCTAAATCTTGTCATGTACTGATGTGATCTTAGTAATTAAACATTACACTGCAGAAACAAAGCTGATTAATATAATTGCTACTCAGTTGAATAGCAGTCCAGTCTCACGTTATTATTCATTACATATTGGCACCATAAGTCACTTCAGTGAGGTCTATTTGTTTGCATTTCCATACAGTTTTTAAAAGATCTCTTTTACTGTCAAATTATTAGATACAGATGCTGTTTTCCACAAAAGGCAATTTTTGTCCTGACTTGTTTGGCTGTTCCACACATTCTTACAAAATTCCTATTCCTTGGTTATTAATCTATACTGTTTGTTTTATCCACACAAAGTATATGGTTTGTTCTCCTAAATCTTACAAAGAAATGTATTATTTTGCACCAGCTGAAATTGTCATGTATTTCTGGTTTCAGTTTTGCCATTTCCGCTACATTCCTGGTGTGTTTTGTATTTTATCATTTATACTGAAGACATGAAAAATAACGAAAATAAACTTTCTGCGCCATAATTCATTGTCACATTCCGTGTATTTAATCACGACCGTAACCCAGAAGACGGCTGTCATGTGGTTGGAAACGCGCATGCGCAGTCCTTCCAATTGGCTTGTTCCTGTTCAGTTTAGCGGAATCTGCTTTTCGTGGCTGAGGAATAAGAACGAGCTAAATGCGCTGGTTTGGTTTTGGCTTCAATGCCTTTGCTCAAATATGTGTCCAGGAGAAGTCCGATAAAGAAGGTAGCAGTAGCGCAGCGGGGGGAGTTAAAGTAAACGTTCCCATAGAGCTGAAGAACCATGTGGGCAGAAGTAAAATCAGGGCAAGCTGGAGTCGGAAAGCATCTTTGTTTTTAGATGGTAAATTTATTGCATTAACTTGTCTGCAATGCATGAACCGGAGGAACAGAAAGTGTCTGCATGACCACTAACTTGTTCTGTTGTTTTCTTATCTTGCAGAGGAAAAGTCTGTCCGCCTGGCTGGTTTCTGTGCATTCAGCTCCAATGAGTCTTTCAGTCCAGTTATGGTGGACACCCGTGGGTGTAGAGATGCAATAATCAGTGAAACGCACCTTACCCTTGCTTTTCCAGACAGAATTGAATGCTGGGATCTGCAGAGCAAGGAAAAGGTTCCATCATGGAGCATGGAGATATTAACTCAGTCGCAGAACTCTGGTGCAGGACTTCCTAGCAGTTGAGCAAAATGTAGAAAGATTTGCATCAAATAGCAGCAGAGTAATGTTTTTTGTTTTATCTTCTATGTAGATGTGAATTTGCCATTGGTACCAGGAGGATACATATCACCTAAAACACCAATTTTCCACTCCTTGTCTTCTCATCTACAAGCCAAGAGCCTTGCACTGGGTGGAGAGCATGCCATCCTTCTGACTGCTGCTGGAGCTGTTTATACCTGGGGTCAGGGCAGGTAGAGCTCATACAGGCATATAATGGGGAATCTGATCTAAGCACTTTAATGCAAATGTTGGTTTGTGAGTAGATATGTTCCTTTGATAGCCACGGAGAGTTGGGGCATGGAGGACTCATCCCCGAGGAGGAGCCCAGGACTGTGGAAGCTCTGTGGGGGATGTCTATGAGATCTGTGGCTGCAGGAGGTTGGCACTCTGTCTGCGTTGGTGGTAAGTTTTAAATAAAAGAATTATATCAAAGATCTGAGGGAGAAAAAAAATGATCTGCCAGTACTTTTATTTCAGATGGCGGTGACCTGTATGTGTGGGGCTGGAATGAAAGCGGTCAACTTGGACTTCCATCACGAGGTCTGAGGAAGGCCTCACAACAGAAAAGTGAACCACAAGCAGGTTTGTCAAATGGTATACAGGTCCTTCTCAAAAAATTAGCATATTGTGATAAAGTTCATTATTTTCCATAATGTCATGATGAAAATTTAACATTCATATATTTTAGATTCATTGCACACTAACTGAAATATTTCAGGTCTTTTATTGTCTTAATACGGATGATTTTGGCATACAGCTCATGAAAACCCAAAATTCCTATCTCACAAAATTAGCATATCATTAAAAGGGTCTCTAAACGAGCTATGAACCTAATCATCTGAATCAACGAGTTAACTCTAAACACCTGCAAAAGATTCCTGAGGCCTTTAAAACTCCCAGCCTGGTTCATCACTCAAAACCCCAATCATGGGTAAGACTGCCGACCTGACTGCTGTCCAGAAGGCCACTATTGACACCCTCAAGCAAGAGGGTAAGACACAGAAAGAAATTTCTGAACGAATAGGCTGTTCCCAGAGTGCTGTATCAAGGCACCTCAGTGGGAAGTCTGTGGGAAGGAAAAAGTGTGGCAGAAAACGCTGCACAACGAGAAGAGGTGACCGGACCCTGAGGAAGATTGTGGAGAAGGGCCGATTCCAGACCTTGGGGGACCTGCAGAAGCAGTGGACTGAGTCTGGAGTAGAAACATCCAGAGCCACCGTGCACAGGCGTGTGCAGGAAATGGGCTACAGGTGCCGCATTCCCCAGACCTGGGCTACAGAGAAGCAGCACTGGACTGTTGCTCAGTGGTCCAAAGTACTTTTTTTCGGATGAAAGCAAATTCTGAATGTCATTCAGAAATCAAGGTGCCAGAGTCTGGAGGAAGACTGGGGAGAAGGAAATGCCAAAATGCCAGAAGTCCAGTGTCAAGTACCCACAGTCAGTGATGGTCTGGGGTGCCGTGTCAGCTGCTGGTGTTGGTCCACTGTGTTTTATCAAGGGCAGGGTCAATGCAGCTAGCTATCAGGAGATTTTGGAGCACTTCATGCTTCCATCTGCTGAAAAGATTTATGGAGATGAAGATTTCATTTTTCAGCACGACCTGGCACCTGCTCACAGTGCCAAAACCACTGGTAAATGGTTTACTGACCATGGTATCACTGTGCTCAATTGGCCTGCCAACTCTCCTGACCTGAACCCCATAGAGAATCTGTGGAATATTGTGAAGAGAACGTTGAGAGACTCAAGACCCAACACTCTGGATGAGCTAAAGGCCGCTATCGAAGCATCCTGGGCCTCCATAAGACCTCAGCAGTGCCACAGGCTGATTGCCTCCATGCCACGCCGCATTGAAGCAGTCATTTCTGCAAAAGGATTCCCGACCAAGTATTGAGTGCATAACTGTACATGATTATTTGAAGGTTGACGTTTTTTGTATTAAAAACACTTTTCTTTTATTGGTCGGATGAAATATGCTAATTTTTTGAGATAGGAATTTTGGATTTTCATGAGCTGTATGCCAAAATCATCCTTATTAAGACAATAAAGGACCTGAAATATTTCAGTTAGTGTGCAATGAATCTAAAATATATGAATATTAAATTTTCATCATTACATTATAGAAAATAATAAACTTTATCACAATATGCTAATTTTTTGAGAAGGACCTGTAGAAAGTTTAATATGGTTGAGATATAACGGACAATGAGAAATTCTGAGATATAGTGATTCCTTCAATTTCTTTGAAATATGAATTCAGTTTAGTTTACATTTTGCTTTTAGATATTCCATTAATTGCACATGAATTTCACATTTCCACCACATTTTAAAAATGTTATTGCAAAGAAAAAGGGAATAGAATTAGCATTTTGACTTTACCCTTAAAGTTCACATTTGTGACTAGTGTAATTGGAAGTTTGTGATATGACACACAAGGATGATTAAGTTGAACTTTATCATCTTTGCCATCTATTCCCATCTAAAATGAGTAATACTCACAATTACTGCTTGTCAGAAAATATGAAAGAAAGCAGCTATTTTTAAACAGTGATCCTCTATACCTAGTTTAGCACTGCATCACTTACTTAATTTATATCTCATAATTACATGGACCACATGTCACTTTGGATGATCTCTGTGAAGCACAACAATGTGGAGAAACACTGTCAAATGTAACTACTGTAAAGTCTTACTAACCTTGTTTACGGGTGGCATCAGTTTTGTTTCAACGTGAAAACATCTGGTCTAAATGACCACAAAATGGAAACATGCTCTATGGTCAAACAAACAGGTGTTTAGAACTAGTTTTGCATGAAAATGCTGCATTCGCAGACAAAAAAATCAAAATAGCAACAAGATCAGAAGGCAAGTTCGATGCTAAAGTGTGAATCAGCGCCATTTACAAAGTAATTTACACTTTTATGATGGGATATTTATTACAAAAAGCACTTTTGGATTTCAGAGCAACAAATGCATACTAGAGGGCATGTCGTTTAGGGACACCTACACATTTTACAACAAAAAGCAAAAAGATGCAAAATAATGCTCTAAGTACTTTACAAACACATTGCTGCAGAATAAAAAGCTATGGATGCTGGACTACCTACCCAGTGTATATTTTTTACTAACCCAGAAAAAATTTTACCTGTGCTGTTGGGTCAAAAATAATTCTACAGCAAGAATGTGGAAAAAGTAACACTTCATTTAAGGCACTGTCAGCGCTAGAATATTAGGTGACCTAGCATATGGCAAAGTAAACACGGTAATCTCATCGACTCTTAGGATGCATTCATGAAAAACTGTAATAAACATGTTATTAAATGAACTCCAACTGGGTGGAAAAAACTTAATTCGGTTAAACTCTAATGATGACCAAGTTTGAAATTCTCCATTGATGTTTGAGTGTTTTCAGATTGCTTTTTTCCTGCAGGACCAATAACGTTTAAGTAGTTGATGCCATGCATTTGTGCTTTATTCAGTTAAATGATAGCCAAAGTAACCCAGAAATTACATCAAACCAATTATTCTCTCATGTTTTATTGATTTTTTTTCTCAAGCTTTTCTGGGTTTGGATTAAAACTGTAAACACTTAAATCTAGTAGAGTAAAATGCCATTTTTCATTCATTGCTTGTGAGGATGCTTTCTGAAACCGCTGTAATAGTAACATCTTCTCTAAAGCACCACTGTCCTTCAATGCAACGATTAGGAGAACTATGCGGCAGTGTCAGCGCTTGTCTTGGTGAAGAGCGACATGAAGAAGTGTACATTTCAATCCAGGCATTCCCAGCTCTGGTAGATGTTAGTCCATCATGTGAGATCAGGACAGTCAGCTGTGGCTCCCGGCACACAGCTGCAGTAACAAGTAGGAAATCAAAACCTTTTAAAATGAATTACGCTGATATTTTAAAAAAACGAGTGACAATATTTATACTCCATATTCTCTCATTTCAGCAACAGGCTGTCTTTACACTTGGGGATGGGGTAAGTTTAGTACAACAGACATTTTTAGTCTAACCAGTTAAATTAAGAAGCATATAATGAGCTTTCTTAACTGTATTTTCTTGTATTTGTAGGAGAATATGGCCAACTTGGACACCAAACAACTACCAATTTAGATGAACCTAAATGTGTGGAGTTTTTCAGGAATGAGAACCTGCATGTTGTTGATGTGGTTTGTGGGCCATGGAACACATTTACCGCAGCTGTCAAGAAGGAAGTACTTGCCACATAAAATGTCCCAGAATTACCCCTGTGAGCACTGGCAGTGAACTTCAGACTACATACAAGGAAATATCAACAAATACTTAAACTTTTATGATTAAATATGTTTTGTAATATTATTTGTTCATATGTTAAAAGAAGCCATTGGGATCAAATACTTTGAAACTTTTTATTTTAGAAAGGTTAAAAAAAGGATACATTTTCCTTTTCATAAAACTGTTAGTGATACAATTCAAAAGGTAAATATAATTTAAGGCAAGTATGTAAAATCTTTTTGCTTAAAATGAAACAATTTAAAGGGAAATTAAAGGCTGACACTTTCACATCACACTAGCAAGTCTTCACAGCACAATCTTGAAAGAGCTGTTGAGAAATTGAATATTAAGTTAGAATATTAGAATAGGTGAAATCGTGCATTTTTCAAGGTAAATATGATAAGAGTCACCTGACAAAGTCTGGAGATCTTGAAATTACATGCTGGAACTCGGATAGGTTCACCGTCCCATCCTTGTCGATGTCCGACTCCTCAAGAATCTAAATGAGATGTCAGAGAGACACCTTTTAAGCTCAGTGATGCTCTAGTGTACCAACATGGAGAAACATGGTGTTTTAATGTGCCCTACACCACTGAAGAGAAGTGAACTCACATTGCTAATGAGTTGTCTCATTTCTTCACTGTTAAGTCTTGTGTCATCGGTCTCACCAGTCAAGCAGTTAACCAACTTCTCCAGATCACCACAATCGAGGGTTCCATCATCATCAAAGTCTAAAGAAATATATAAATTATTCAATACACACACTGGCATCATTCTACATGAAGTTAACCAGCCCAAGCGTTAGGCCTCTTTTATTTACCAAATATACGGAATGCATAGTGGGATTTGATTTCCAGAGTGGCAGAGTCACTGAAGGCACTCAGAAGATCCAGGAAATCTTCAAACGTGAGGCTTCCATCTTTAGCTTCAGATGTGGAGAATACATGACAGATTCTTTTCCTGAAGGGGTTGGACTGCGACAAGGACAAGTTCAAAGGTCAGTGCAGTTTATCTGTGCTTACACCTCCTAAAGGGTGCCGTTTTATCGTATGATCTTACAGTGTGTACGCAAAAACAAAACAAAAAATACACTTTTGTATTTTGATATGAAAAATGTAGTGACCTTCAGCTCCGGTAGAGTAAGAATCTTTTCCATTGGAACCCTGGTGGCGTTTAACTGGTTTCTCTCATCTCTGTTCTGTAGTTCTGTGAATCTCTTGTGGGCACTAATTAAAAAAACAAAAAACTTATTTCTGTATTGTAAGCTCTTTTAGTTTAAATTGTCTTAATTTACATATTACTTTTCACTTACAGGAGAATTTCCTGTTTTGTCAGAAAGGTCAGCTCCTAAAATATGATGGAAAGAAACACAAAAGTCAATAATGTAGAAGATCCTGGGTCCAAATATTGACTTTACTGCAGTAAGCTTACAACAGGTGGTGGAGAAAAAAACAAAAAACAGTATGTTAGGTAATAAATAAATAGACTATTCTAGTAAAGAATACTACTTATCTGAAATAAGGTCTTACTTTGTTTGTTTTACATTTTAAAACATCTGGTCCATTATAGCCGTTTCGGTCTTCTCTTTTACGAGTTTAAAACCAACTTCTCTACAAGTAAACATTTACCTGGTATTCTGACAGAGAGTCCTTTCCAAGCTGACTTGCCGTAGTTCCCATTCTGAACCGTCTGATCTAAATGTTTTCTTTTGGGTTTTTTTTCTTCGTGTTTTTGTAAATGCTGTTTGTACAACAACGAAGCTAAAATGTTTGTGATCGCTTGGCCTACTTCCGGTTTCATGCAAAGCGAACCCGTCCCGCCCCTGTTTGGCTACGTAACGGTTTCCGAGTGACGTACCTTAATAATAAAACGCTGACGTTACCGTTCATTAAACTAAAAAAGTCGTTTTCGAATGTATTTATATATTATTTGTTTTCAGATACTAATGGAAGGATTTATTATAAATATTATTAGTAGTAGTAGTAATAGTAGTAGTATCATTATTATTATTATTAAGAGTAGTAATAATAAGAAGAATTTTACTTAGTAAAACGGTAAAATCGAATTTCCACAGCAAAATCTGCAAAAAGAAATCATGTACACATTTTTCTTTACTGTAAAATAAATACAAATATATACAAAGAAACAATCTAAACCTGAAAAAAAATTCCCTTTGATTAACACTTTTTTACTGTTTGGTATATGTTTATTTCTATGTATTTTCAAGCAACCTTCCCCACGCGGGGAACGACAGTGACACCTGGAGAGGCGTGATCGGGAGGAATGGCCTCCCCAATCTGAATCCGAGCGGTGGCACAGTTGGTAGCACTGTTGCCTTGTAGCAAGAAGGTCCTGGATTCGATGCCCAGCCTGGGGTCTTTCTGCATGGAGTTTGTATATTCTCCCCGTGCATGCGTGGGTTCTCACCTGGTACTCCAGTTTCCTCCCACATTCCAAATACATGCCTGTTAGGTTAATTGGTCACTCTAAATTGCCCTTAGGTGTATAAATGAGTGTGTGCATGGTTGTTTGGGTGTTGCCCTGCGATGGACTGGCAACCTGTCCAGGGTGTACCCTGCCTCTCGCCCATAGACTGCTGGAGATAGGCACCAGCTCCCCTGCGAATAAGCGGTAGAAAATGACTGACTGACTGTAAAATAAATACAAATATATACAAAGAAACAATCTAAACCTGAAAAAAAATTCCCTTTGATTAACACTTTTTACTGTTTGGTATATGTTTATTTCTATGTATTTTCAAGCAACCTTCCCCACGCGGGGAACGACACTGACACCTGGAGAGGCGTGATCGAGAGGAATGGCCTCCCCAATCTGAATCCGAGCGGTGTTTTGTTATTGGACTTCTGTGCTAGTCACGGATTGTCCATAATGAACACCATGTTCAAACATAAGGGTGTCCATCAGTGCACTTGGCACCAGGACACCCTAGGCAGGAGGTCGATGATCGACTTTGTTGTCATATCATCAGACCTTCGGCCGCATATTTTGGACACTTGGGTAAAGAGAGGGGCTGAGCTGTCCACTGATCACCACCTGGTGGTGAGTTGGATCCGCTGGAGGAGGAGAAAGCCGGACAGACTTGGCAGGCCCAAGCGCATAGTGAGGGTCTGCTGGGAAAGCCTGGCGGAGCCCTCGGCCAGGGATGTATTCAACTCCCACCTCCGGGAGAGCTTCGAGCAGATCCCGGGGAGACATAGAGACATAGAGTCCGAGTGGACCATGTTCTCTGCATCTATTGTTGATGCTGCTGCCCGTAGCTGCGGCCGTAAGGTCTGCGGTGCCTGTCGCGGCGGCAATCCCAGAACCCGGTGGTGGACACCGGCAGTAAGGGACACTGTCAAGCTGAAGAAGGAGTCCTATCGGCTGTGGTTGGCTTGTGGGACTCCTGAGGCGGCTGACGGGTACCGTGAGGCCAAGCGTGCTGCAGCCCGGGCTGTGGCAGAGGCAAAAACTCGGGCCTGGGAGGATGACTACCGGTTGGCCTCGAAGCGATTCTGGCAAACCGTGCGGCGCCTCAGGAGGGGGAAGCAGTGCTTCGTCAACACTGTTTATAGAGGGGGTGGGAGACTGCTGACCTCGACTGAGGACATTATCGGGCGGTGGAAGGAGTACTTCGAGGATCTCCTCAATCCTGCCATCACGCATTCCCTTGTGGAAACAGAGGCTGGGGACTCGGGGTTGGACTCTTTCATCACCCAGGCTGAAGTCACCGAGGTGGTTAAAAAGCTCCGCGGTGGCAAGGCTTCGGGGTTGGATGAGATCCGCCCTGAGTACCTCAAGTCTCTGGATGTTGTAGGGCTGTCATGGTTGACACGCCTCTTCAACATTGCGTGGCAGTCGAGGACAGTGCCTCTGGACTGGCAGACTGGGGTGGTGGACCGGAGGGTGTGTTCCAACTACAGGGGAATCACACTCCTCAGCTTCCCTGGTAAGGCCTACGCCAGGGTATTGGAGAGGACAGTCCGGCCGATAGTCGAACCTCAGCTTCAGGAGGAGCAGTGTGGTTTTCGTCCCGGCCGTGGAACACTGGACCAGCTCTATACCCTCTACAGGGTGCTCGAAGGTTCATGGGAGTTTGCCCAACCGGTTCACATGTGTTTTGTGGACCTGGAGAAGGCATTCAACTGTGTCCCTCGTGATGCCCTGTGGGGGGTGCTCCAGGAGTATGGAATCGGGGGCTCTTTATTAGGGGCTATCTGGTCCCTGTACAAGCGGAGCAGGATTTTGGTTCACATTGCCGGCACTAAGTCGGACCTGTTCCCGGTGCATGTTGGACTCCGGCAGGGCTGCCCTTTGTCACCAGTCCTGTTCATAACTTTTATGGACAGGATTTCTAGACACAGCCAAGGGCCGGAGGGGGTCTGGTTTGGGGACCAGTGGATTTTGTCTCTTCTTTTTGCAGATGACGTGGTCCTACTGGCCCCCTCTAGCCAAGACCTACAGCATGCACTGTGGCGGTTCGCAGCCGAGTGTGAAGCGGCTGGGATGAGGATCAGCTCCTCCAAGTCCGAGGCCATGGTACTCGACCGGAAAAAGGTGGCTTGTCCTCTTCAGGTTGGAGGGGAGTTCCTGCCTCAAGTGGAGGAGTTTAAGTATCTCGGGGTCTTGTTCACGAGTGAGGGAAGAATGGAGCGGGAGATCGACAGACGGATCGGTGCGGCTGCCACAGTAATGGGGGCACTGTGCCGGTCCGTTGTGGTGAAGAGAGAGCTGCGCCGAAAAGCAAAGCTCTCAATTTACCGGTCGGTCTACGTTCCTTCCCTCACCTATGGCCATGAACTTTGGGTCATGACCGAAAGAACGAGATCCCGTATACAAGCGGCTGAAATCAGTTTCCTCCGTAGGGTGGCCGGGCACTCCCTTAGAGATAGGGTGAGGAGCTCAGCCATCCGGAAGCGGAAGACGACGAGTACGAGTACCTTCTTGAGGTCAATTGTATGTACATTACAGAATTTACAAATATTTGTATCCTTTTTTGATGTTTTTCATAGTGTTACATTAATTAAGTAAAT
The DNA here is from genome assembly GCF_021462225.1 of Girardinichthys multiradiatus. Lineage (NCBI taxonomy): Eukaryota > Metazoa > Chordata > Actinopteri > Cyprinodontiformes > Goodeidae > Girardinichthys > Girardinichthys multiradiatus. The sequence goes on along the minus strand of NC_061795.1, from coordinate 34,382,901 downwards.
GTATTACTTTTTCAACCTCTTTATAAAACAAAATACATTTTCTATTGTTATAGTCATTTTATTGTGCTTCCAAACAAACAAACAAAAAAAAAAACAGCACTGAGACATTTTAATATACAGACCAATTCCATGAATGACAATATTATTGAAAAGTTAATTTATTTCAGTAAATGAAACGCATTATGTAGAATAATCACACACATGATGTTTTCAAGCCTGTATTTCTGTTAATTATGATTTTCTGATTACAGCTAACAAAAAAAAAAAAAAATTTAAGATAAGAATATTATCAAATCAGCATAAAGTATGATTAAAACCTGCTTAAAGGTTGTTAAAGGTACTTTTAATCTGACAAATGGCGCTCATCGCAAGGCATATTCTAATTTATTAAATGTGACTGTATAATATAAACAAAAATGTATTTTTTCTAAAGTTCACTAGAACAAGCAATTGAAATATTAAAAACATTTTCAGAGGGAGTAGCTTTAGTTATTTCTGTAAATCACTGGCTGCAGCATTTTCTACAGTTAAATTCCCTATGCAAATATTTAGTAAACAAATGGATACAAAATCTAAAAATGATTAGAAGTCCAAAAAGTTCATGTTTCAACAGTATGATAAAAAGCTAGGCTCCTTGGTTTGTCTCCCAGTCTGTTGTTTCTGGAATAAAAAAAAAAATCACAGCATGTAACGTTATGCACAAGTGAGATTAAATGATAAAGTTTGTATTTGCTGGTGAGGTTTTACCTGTCATTTTTGTTCCTTCTTTTGTTTCAGCCGAAACCCCGATGCCATATTCATTTTCACCAGTGACTCTAAAGAAGTAGATCCCTCCCTCTTCCAGATCAGACACCTTATAGGACAGTCGTCTGCATTTGTCTGTGAGTCTTGTCCAACCTTTCCTACTAATTTCTCGTATGTCTACGTGGTAGTTCTTCACAGGGCCTCCTCCTTCATTCTCAGGGATGTCCCAGGTCACAGTGGCAGAGTTCTTAGTCACATCTTTGACTGTTATGTTGGTAGGAGGACCTGGTGAATCCAAAACCCTCACATTCAGGGTTAAAGTTGCAGATCCAGCAACATTTTGAAGTTTGACTGTGTATTTGCCAGAGTCATCACGTGCTGCCTGCTCCACTGTAATGGAAGTAATGAAGCTGCTGGTGTGGATAAGTCCCCTGACCCTTAGATCGACATCTGCTTTTTCCCATGAAACACAAGGAGCAGGTTTACCTGTGAAAGGTACAGTCAAAGTAAAGGAGGAACCATCTTTAATAAGCAGAGTCTTTCTCATTTCAGGGCTAATGTTGAACCTGGGTTCCTCCTCTCTCTCCATGGTAAGTCCGGGGTCTGTTTCAGGACTGGGTTCACTCATACCAATCTTATTAATAGATCTAACAGTAAACACATATTCTGCCCCTGTTGTTAGTCCAGTCACTGTAAACTCTGTCTTTTCTGTGTTCTGAACACCTACAGTCCAGTCCTCCTCACCTGGTTTTCTAAATTCAACTTTGTACCCTAAAATTGGTGCTCCCCCATCAAACAGTGGCTTGTTCCATGCCAGAGTAATGGAGGACTTGGATGAATCAGTTATGGTGGGCTTTGTTGGAGGGGACGGTAGAAACTTTGGATCTTCTGCTGAGGCAAGAGGGGATGGTGAACTGGGCTCACTTAGACCAGCAGCATTCTCAGCAAATACTCTAAATTCATACTCACATCCTTCATGCAGGCCAAAGGCTTTGACTCGTAGGTCGTAGACTGTTTTTTTGTTTACTCTGACCCAGCGAACACCATGCTTTTCCCTTTTCTCTATAATGTAACCACTGATACGGCTACCGCCATCAGAGAAAGGCCTCTTCCAGGTGATAGTCATAGATTCACTGGTAGCATTAGTGACTTCAACATCTGATGGAGCAGATGGGATAGTGAAGGGATCCATAGCTTTTATTGGCTCACTTTCCAAAATCTCACCCTCCCCATATATGTTTACTGCTCTCACTCTAAAAAGGTATTCATTTCCTTTGAGGAGCTTGGTTATTTTGCATGTGGTTGCCATCATGTCGCCATAGACAAGAGTCCAAGAAACACGGCTGGTTTCACACTTTTCAACAATGTAGTACAAGACCTCTGCGCCACCATTCTCGTGTGGAGGTCCCCAGGACAAGGTACACTTCTCTGCTGCTAGTCCAGACACTTCCAGAGGTCCAACAGGAGGGCCTGGTCTGTCTAGCACCTTGCAGGTAACAACCCTGGATGTGGTACCACCTGTGTTCTGCAAGGTCAGAGTATACTGCCCTGAGTCTTTCCTTACGCTCTCTCTGATAAGGAGAGAGGTATGGCACTTTGTTGCAGATATCTCAACCCTTCCCTTGGTGGTAATGTTTCTTCCATTTTTCAACCAAAACACTGTAGGGTTAGGCCGGCCGGAAATATCAGCTTCTATTTTAAGGAGGTCTCCTGCTCTGACCACCACCACCTGCCTTAATTTGTCATCCAAGATAATAATAGGCGGCTTTACATCATGCTGGACTGTAATAGGTCCAGTGGTTTCAGAGGGTGCACTACAACACTCTGCTGCATTCTTTGCAGTAACACGAAATTCATATTGTCCACCCTCTGTGAGCTCAGTTACTTCCAAAAAGGTGTCCAATAAGTTTGTAAAGTTGCACTTCAGCCAGCAGCTGTCTGGCAGTTCTTTGCGCTCAACAATGTACCCTGTTATTTTAGCCCCTCCATCATAGTTTGGTTTGTCCCAGGAGAGTGAAACTGAAGTGTTGGTTATATTGGTGACTGCGAGATTTGAAGGGGCATCACACTGGTCTCTTGCTGAGACAGGTTCAGATGGTTTACCGCAGGGTCCAAAGCCGGCCAAATTTTCAGCACAGACCCGAAACTCGTATGTCAGACCTTCTTCAACATTTGCCACCTTGTATTGATTCTCTTTCACTGGGCTTCTATTTACCTTTGTCCATAGGATACTGCTTTGATCTTTGCCTTCAACATGATAACCCATAATAGGGCTTCCACCATCACTGTCTGGTTTGCCCCAAGCAATGATCATTACAGACTTTGAGGCATGGACAACATGAATGTTAGTTGGTGGACCAGGTGGTTTGAAAGGATACTGGGCAATGACTGTGTCTGTTTCAATAAATTGGCTTTTTCCATAGCGATTCTCTGCAGCAACTCGAAATACATATTCAGCGCCTTGTGTCAGATGGGAAATTCTGATTGATGATCTTGCGACTGTAGCCGACACATTCTGCCATACCGAACTGCTGATGTCTCTTTTCTCAACAATGTAATTAGTTAGTTGACACCCACCAGTGTATAGTGGGGGTTGCCATGACAGAGATACAAAGTCGGCACTAACTTCTTCCACAGTGAGATCACTTGGTGACCCAGGCCTTTCATAAACACTCACAAAGATTTCAGCAGATGTTGTTCCAACAGCATTGGTCAGGATTACCTCATACACACCGGCATCAAACCTGGTTGCATCCTTAATAAATATCTGAGATGCAGATTCAGACGTTTGTACATTTACCCTGCTTGTCTCCTTCAACATGTTTCCTTCTTTATTCCAGACTACTGTTGGCGGCGGCACACCTTTGAAAGGAACATCAATCTTCAAATCATTTCCTACCTTTACACTAAACGTGTTGGTTAGCAGATTGATAACAGGCTTAGCACTAGTATCCGTTATTATAACAGGTGTCAACGCAGGTTTTGGTTCACTCATTCCTTTATCGTTCACAGCACTCACTCTGAAGAAATACTCCGTTCCTGCTGTCAGCCCTTTGACGTTCACCTCTTGTGCTTTACTCTCTGAATATTTTATCCATGTATCGTCTCCCCTGGTTTGCATTTCTACAATGTAACATGTGATTTTGCTTCCTCCGTCATGATCAGGCTTCTCCCACGAGAGTTTTGCACTATTGCAAGTGACATCGCTCAGTGTGATTTTGCCAGGAGGTGGAGGAGCCTCAGAGACTTTAACAGCCTCAGCAGTCTCTGCTGGCTGTCCAGTGCCAAACTCATTCACTGCGAGGACACGGAAATAATAACAGCTTCCTTCCTGTAGATTTTCAATCTTGTAGGAATTCCTTACACAGTTGCTACAAACACTCGTAAATGCCTTCCTGGCCTCCTCTCTCTTTTCAACTATGTAGTGTGAAATCTTTGTTCCTCCATCAATAAGGGGTGGCTCCCAGGAGATGGAAACAGAGTCTCTCTTCACATCCTTTACTTCTAAATTTGTTGGTGCGCTGGGAGAGTCCAGTACTCTCACATTGATGAAGGCTGATTTGGAACCACTGGAATTCTCAGCAGTTAACACATACTTTCCACTGTCATTTCTGTTGACATTTTCTATCATTAACACAGTGTTGGAGTGTGTCACCTCAATTTGAGCACGCTCACCAAGAGTGCCATCTTCTTTTGACCACCAAACCTCAGGCTCTGGCCGTCCTCTAAAGGTAACAAAAAGACGTAAGGTGGAGCAAGCTCGAATATTTACAGTCTTTCTCAAGGCATTGTCTAGTTCGATCTCTGGTGCCTCTACTTTCTCAGTCGGTACAACAGAACAAGGTAAATCCACATGTTCTCCAACTCCAGTTGAATTTATTGCACATATACGAAAATTGTACTCTGAATTTTCTTTTAGTCTTTTTACAGTGTACTTTGTGTCCTCTATGCCTGTGCTTGGTGTGCATACAATCCATTCATCTTCTATTGCTTCCTTCATTTCCACAACATATCCACTGATAGCATCTCCACCATCATAAATTGGTTTTGACCAGGTGAGAGACACCGTACTGCTGGAATAATCCGTCACTTTTGGGTTGGAAGGTGGACCAGGTGGGTATGTAGCTTCACATACCTTAATATACTCACTAGACTCACTCGGTACACCCACGCCAGCAGCATTTTCAGCAAGAACTCTAAACTGATAGTAATGTCCCTCTGTAAGTCCGGTACATCGGAAACGCAAGTCATTTAGCCGTCTCTTGTTGCATTTGGTCCATCGGACACCATCTTTGTCATGTTTCTCCAGGATGTAGCCATCGATCTCAGAGCCTCCATCGCTCTCAGGCCTTTCCCACGTTAGCATGACTGAGTCTCCAGTCACAGCGCTCGCTGCAGGAGTGGAGGGTGCACTAGGTGGCTTAAAAGGATTTTGTGCAACGAAAGTCTCCGATTCCAGAAATTCACCAACCCCGTATTTATTCACTGCTGCAATTCTGAATATATATTCTTTTCCAGCTACAAGTTTTGTCACTTTGTAACTTACAGCTTCAATGTGAGGTTCAACCTCTGTCCATGTAACACGACTCGTTTCCCTTTTTTCAATGATGTAATGGGTGACACTGGCACCTCCGTCATTTAAAGGGGGGTTCCAGTTAAGGTTGCATTTCTCTGCACTTACAACCTTTACCTTCAATGGTCCATTGGGAGGACCAGGTCTATCTAAGACCTTCACATTAACTGAAATGGTTGTAGTCCCACCACTGTTACTGAGACTCAACACATAGCGTCCTCCATCCACACGTGTGCAGTCTCTGGCAGTGAGAGCTGTATGAGTGATGGTGTTTTTGAGTTCCATTCTTGGTGTACTCTTATTGATTTCCTTTCCATCTTTCAGCCATGTAACTTCCGGGAGAGGCTTCCCAAAGTAATCAGCCTCAATAACAAAAGTTTCCCCAGCTTGAACAATGTTAGTACTCTTAAACTTGGGGTCAATAAATGCAGTGGGTGCTTCAATAACATCCTGAGCAAGAATGGTTATGCTTTCCGAGGGTACACTCCAAACACCAGCACTGTTCTTAGCAGTTACCCTAAACTCATAGTTTTGCCCTCCTGTCAGTCCTAAGACTGTGAAAAGATTGTCAGTAACGTTGGTAAAGTTCACCTTCATCCATCTGCCATCTGGGAGCTCCTTTTTTTCAACAACATACCCTGTAATAGTGCTTCCTCCATCATACTTGGGTTTTGCCCACTGAAGTGTGATGCTGTCTCTGGTCACCACAACAGCTTCAGGTTTTCCAGGTGCATCACACGGATCTCTTGCCACATAACACTCTGATGTATTACTACATAGACTCAGTCCTGCAATATTTTCAGCAAAGACTCTGAACTCATAGTCAATGCCTTCTTCCAGCCCACTTGCTTTGAAGCTGGTGTCAGTTATAACAAATTTATTCAGCTTGGTCCACAAAATGCTGTTCTTCTCTTTACGTTCAACATGATAGCCAATGATGGGGCTACCTCCATCTCTAAGTGGTGGCTCCCACTCAACCACCATGTTATATTTTGTCACATTGGATACAAAGGGAGTGCCAGGACAAGCAGGTACACTGAATGGATATTTTGCTGTAACAACTGGAGAGGTGATTGCAGCACTTTTTCCATACCTATTCTCAGCAGACACCCTGAATTGGTATTCATTTCCTGTCTTCAACTTGGTAACTTTAATTGTGGTTCTTACTGTTGTCGCAGACACAGTATGCCACTCCGTGCTTGTAGTTTCCCGTTTCTCCACTACATAGTTGTCCAACTGGCAGCCTCCCTTATATGAAGGTGGGTCCCAAGACATAATAACATGGTCAGAATTAACCTCATCAATCCTCACGGGCCCTGTGGGTGGGTCTGGCTTTTCAAGAACAATCACATTGATGTCTGTTGTGTCTTTTCCAGCATGGTTGCTTGCTGTGACAGAGTACTGACCAGAATGCTCTCTGACGGCATGTCTGATATGAAGGACAGTTAATGAGGCTTTTTTAAAAATCTCTAGTCTTGATGTCTCCTTAATTGCCTGACCTTCTTTTCTCCATTCTGTCTTTGGCGCAGGGTGCCCAACCACAGGGATCTCTACTTTTAGATCTTCACCATTCTTGACTGTGAATGTGCTAAAAGTTAACTGGAGTTTTGGCCTAATGGCGTTTTCCTTGTCTGTTGCAGCGGCAGTTGTGGCCTGAGGCCTGTTTTGTTGACACTCTGCAGAAGAACGTTGTTGACCTGGAGTGAGCAAAGATGAGCATTAACAAAAGTCTAGCATTATTTGAAATTGGTTCAGAAACAACATATACATTTGAATAAACACTCAAAAACCTGCTAAGTAAATTCATAATAAATGTACAGATAAATTATTTGTCCACCAGTGGTAAAGGAGAGTGAGAACTAGGGGGCAGGAAGACAGATAGCAGTAAAGACATACGGTGGCTCTTAAAACAGGGTCATTTTGACACACATGTTAAAATACTGTTGTTGATTTTTGGGGGAGAAATGTCTAGTTTTGTAGTATTACTATTGTCCCATATCTTTTCCAATTGGTATATACCTAAGACTGTGAATTGTTGTAACCATTTCCTGATTAACACCTTTATTCACTGAGATCATTTTGATCCTTTGTAATTCAGGGTATGGTAGCCGTTATGTTTTTAAAATTTGCCCCTCTGCCAGATTTGAAATATACCAAATTTATGCCGCATTAAAGTTGAAAAAAGTTTTGAAATAATTTTTCATGATCTCATTTATGTATATCGCAAAACCTGGCAAGGGGTGTGTAAACTTTTGAGATCCATTGTACGGTACCTTCCAAGAATCTTTAAATCTTTAAAAAGCATTTAGGAAACGGATGCTCTGATACATTGCATTGTACTCTTTAAGTGCCCTTCTACTCTGGGTGTAATTGCTAGACTCACACTAAGAAGAAAATGTCATGTTTAATAAAAAGCAGGCATAACATTTAGCAAATAGGAAATTTTTGAAATAATATTTTGTAACTGATAACATTTCTGTTGTAATGTTAATTCAAAACACAGCTTTCTAGACTAAAAATCCACAGGATGAATGTGCTCCATACCTTGGGCAGTGACCTGGGAGGATGATGAAACCTCTGGATTAGAATCCTCCGTCATATTTATATTTAGAGCTGTTTCTTCAGCTTCATTTTTCATCTACAATAAGCAACACAATGCTGTCAGAGAAGTCTTGATTAAAGATGAGCAAATACTTTCATATGGCATTGTTTGTTTCAATCTTTAAACAGGTTATTTGAATGTAGAAAAAAGGCTTTACCCCCATATTGAATTGTCTTTCAGAAATGTCCTACTAAGCATTTAATAAGCCCCATCTGCTTCTTCTAACAGATGACATGTCAATTTTTATGTAACTCTTTAAATCCCTCATCATGTTTGTAAACGCTCAGAAATTAAAAATCTCTAAAACAAAAGTAATACTTAGGTTACTGAAATCCATGCTATGCTTTATAACAAATTACGTCATGATATATGAAAAAATGACAACATATCCATATTTACCTTATTTTTACCTCTTTCCATCCTCTCACCTCCTTGAATTTGGATTGTATGTAAGAAATAAATGTGGATTCAGATATTGCTTGTTCTGAATCCTAGTCAACTGACATGAAGTGTGATGAACCCCCAATCTCTTAAGCAGACACTCACAGCTATGCCAGTCACTGCCTGCTTTATCTTTGGAAGCATGCTGAGACTAAAATAAGCATGGAGACTGACTGGGCAGCTGCTCATTTTTTCTGACTTAGTTAAGCCTACAGTAAATGGGTCAGCTCTAAAAATCTAGAACATTACAGTTAAATACTGTTATCCTCTTGTTTGATTGAAAAAACACTACAACCGTAGTAAAGTATAGAAAAATTTGCATCTTTTATGTGATCAATGAATGAATTATGTATACATGCAGTTTAGTTTTATTAGTAGTCGTGTAGTTTGTTTATTGGTTTATTCTGGGTTGAACAGTGCATAATAATATTATTGTAAATGTGACAGAATTTGTCAAAATTATATTTTTAATCTGTAGTCACCAAACAGATTTTAAAGAATCCCTCTAGAAACAAAGTGTAGAAACATCAGAGCAATGAAAATATGCTAACAGTATTTGAAAATGAAAAAAAGTCAATAAATTATGTATAGAAATGGCCTCTCTGCATTAAACAGTGAAGAGAACAGCAGCTTTGTGTAACCCTGCAGTATTAAGGTATATAAATTATAGGATTAAAGGAATCAATGAATAGACAATTTGAGCATAGAAATGGAAAATCGCTTATACAGTATAAATCCTAAACAGTAATAACCTAAACACAGATCCTTGAGGAGTACCTATTGGTAGCTTCACTTCGGCAACATACTGTATATACTAAATCAATTGGATATGTTGTGGTGCCTTCAGAACCTCTCCAATCTCAGCACTTCAGGTGGAAGCAAGGGAAAGGCCACTTGACCTTAGGCATCTGAATATGTCAGTATCTTATTGGCTAAGTCTACAGGGTCATAAAAAGAATCACCTGATCAAACAGGCACTCAGTGAATGCTGGGAAGTATGGTCATTGCATTAGCAGTTTTGGGTTTGAAGTTAATGAGCAGGCATATCAAGTAGGAATAATTAATATTCCATGCAGTAAAACCATAGTAAAATCAACATTTTCCCCTTGGTTATTTAATTTCCATATTTTAAAATATAGACATTAAGGACATAGTAAAGTCTCGGGTGGTTTTTATTAGAATGTACCACAGCTCTTAGGAATAATATATGGCGATATGACCCAAATCCACAAATGCATCAAAAGACGAAACTGGCAAAACAGGAGCAGCAGTGTATATCCCCAAGCAAACAAATCATCATCCAAAGAAAGACATTGTATCATCTATCAGTTTTCTCTGCAAAGATGATAGATATCACATTGGCCCTGCAATGGGCGGAGGAGGTGAAACCCAGTGAAGTAATTATTTGTTCAGGTTTAATGTCTTGCCAAACATGCATTCATAGCGGAAAAATTACCAAGTCAACAACACCTGTTAGATTAAGTTAATCACCTAATATGTAAACCAAAAAAAAAAAAAAAAAAATACATTCAGTTCACCTGGGTTAAAGGCAAGTGACATTGCAACACACAGGAGAAAGAAACACAACTAATCACAACAAAGGGCGGTGAAATGCAGACGGATGTATGGATAACTTGATTAAGGATTGGGCACGAGAGTCTAAATAGGGGTTAAATATTATAGGGAAATGTCCATCAGGGTCAGCGCACGTTGTGGAGAAATAGAGAGGGTTGAGCATGTTCTGGAAGAATGCAGAAAGTACACAAGTGAAAGAGAGGACATGAGAAAGGCAGTGATATTTCCAACAACAATGATCCACATATTAAGTAGGCCTGATTCACATTATATATGAAAATCATTACTTAAGTTTCTATTCTATTCTATTCTATTCTATTGATACACGACTAGCTAACAGAATTTAGTAAAATGTATACGTGTGTTACCGCCCGGCAGATGGCGGTAACACACTGCGATTGTATACAGCAAATAAATTAACCGAAGAAGAAGAGGAACATAGGAAGAGGCAAGTGCGAAAGTTAGCATGTCAGCTGCCGGGTGCTACACATATCGCGTCAAATAGGCTTAAGTAAGTTGAATAAGAGATGGTTTTGATATTTCAAGTGCTTTAAATCTGCTGTTGGCTTTATGAAGCTGATTGTTGGAGTCGGTAAACTAAGGTGAGGTGACAAAAAACATGTAAAACGTTTTTCATTCAGTGAAACAAGCGTTAAAAAACAGCTTGTTTAGCTAAAATAGCCTGCTAATGTTTTATTATTAGATGTAATCAGTACAACCCTAATTTCATATATATACATATATATGTGTGTATATATACATCAACCCAACAGTTACACACACACACATATGAATTTTCTGTTATAGGTTGATCCATGGGAAGATGGTAGAAATTCCTTAAATCTTGTGGGATTCATATATTTCCCTGCTCTCTTACAGATCCAGCCATGCTGCTCCAGTTTGTGTACAGCGCCCAGGACTTTGTCACAGATGTTTTGCAGAGAAGTGAAAACTGCCCACCACCTTCCAAGTTTGACGCGCTCATCAGAGATGGCTGGACAGACAGGATGGACAGGGGACTCTTCCGCTACCATCTTGGTGATTTGGAAACGCGTATCCTGCCAGGCCCAAATGGTTACATCGCTCAGCTCAATGTTCAACGTGGAACTGAGAGGAGGAAGCCTCAGGAGATACTGAGCATTCAGCAAGAGTTTAATCCCAGCCAGTTTAACTTTAATAAAATTAATACAGATGAAATTATATGTGAGATGATAAAGGGCACGGCTGGAGTGAAAGATTTACCGAATGGCCAGTTGCCTCAACCCTGCAAGATGGTTGTGTTGATCAATGTGAGCCCTTTGGAGTTTGGACATTGCCTTTTTGTCCCAGATCCGTCCCTCTGTTTACCACAGGTCCTGACAAGAACAGCTGTCCAGGTTGGTATTGAGTCTGTGCTCCTGAGCTCCAACCCAGGTTTCCGTGTGGGTTTCAACAGCCTTGGAGCATTTGCATCCGTCAATCACTTACACCTTCACGGGTATTACCTGGACCATGAGCTTAAAATTGAATCCAACCTCGTTAAGCCTTTGATACCTGAGAAGAATTTCTTCCGCCTCCAAGGTTTTCCTGTTGGGTTTTTGTTTTTTACAAAATCAGAAGAGGTGGACACAGTAGCAAGAACTATCTGTGATGTGACAGACTTTCTCGTGGGTGAAAACATTGCTCATAATCTGTTCTTGACCAGAGGATGCCCACCAAGCTGTCAAATGCAGAGTGCAAAGGAGCGCCGCTTAAGAAAAGGTGTCCGCATAGCCATTTGGCCCAGAATATCCTGCTTTGGTGCTAAAGAGGAATCTGCCTTTAATGTTGCGCTCTGTGAGCTAGCAGGACATTTACCCTTTAAAAACAAAAAGGACTTTAACAGTACAACTGAGAGAGAGGTCATCAGTATAGTCCAGAGGTATCTTCTGCCTGATGATGAGTTGCAGAGACTTGAAGAACAGCTTGTTGAGCACTTATTGACTCTTTAATGCCTGAAATATATCTTGATAGTGTTGAGTTAAAAAAAACTTGGGATATCCATACTTAATCTAAATTATTGACTTTGTGCATCCAAGATGGCGTCATTTGCATGAAGCTTTGGTGTGATAGTGTTTTGTGAAGAGTGAAAGATGGAGCATTCATGCTTCACACTTAAACTATGGGATTTACATTCATAATTTTCCATGTCTGGATAGATACAAAGCATTGAAGTGGGGAAAAATGTTCGCTTGTTGACTTTATTCCTCTTGCTATTGTGTAAAAGATAAAGATCTGAATTTCTTTCAAGAGTTGAAGGGTTAAGATGTCATACAGGACATTAAAATGTGTGTTTTATGATCAAATTGAATAAAGATATCAAAGATTAAAATCGCATTAAATAATTTGAATGTGATGTACTATAATCCAGTCTAAACTTGAAAACCTTTTCAGTGTCACAGACTTTGAAACTGAACGGATCTAGGTTAATCAAAATGCCAAAAAAAACCAGCCAAACCAAAAAACATCTGGGAATGAAAACTGATGGAAAAATCAAGTCATTTAAATATGGAAATGTATGAAAAATTTAAATACAAAAATTTAGGAGCCCTGTATCATACATAGAAATTCAATAGACACTCTACCAAATATAAAGTTGAACTTAACCATTTTTAAAGAATTTCTTTAAAAGTAATAAACCCAAAAGAAGATGTTTAAACATTCTAAAAAGTATGTTATTAGATTTCAATTGGTTTAGGTTGCAGGCTGCTTGTATCCCAAAAAAATCTTTTATGAAGCTTGTCACAATAACATCATTATCCAGATTTAAAAATGTAATAGTTCTACCAAGAATGTTTTAATAAAAATAAGGGTACTGCTACAAGTAGTTTGAAAATTCTCTGCATGCAAAGTCATAAAATGTCAGAAGACATGAGGTCCAGCTGAACAAACTGAAACCCGGATCTTTAATTGAGCTTGCATGTACAGTGCATACAGGCATATGAATAACCAGTTTTGATTTTCTGTCATGTTGTGACCTCTATAGACAAGGGAAATGTTTCCTCTAGGCTTTTCCAAGAAGAGCAACGCTAAATCCTTTTATGTTTTCCACAAGTTTCAGATATCTTGAGTAGTAATGCAGAGTTGTGAAAAATGTTGCCCTGCCAGGATTCTTTTGTTTTGGCTTTTTATTGTCACAATGAAATGTTTCAGATCAACTCATCAATTTAGTCCCACTGTTATTTGAGGAATTATTTTGATGTAGTCGAGCATAAACCGTTTCCACAATATTTCAAATAAATTTAGGTCCAGACTTTGACTGATTTTTGAGCCGTTCAGAGGTGGACTTTCTGGTGTGCTTGGAATCACTGTCTTGTTTCTTAATGTTAAATCATGAACACTGACCTCAGATAATGCGAGTGAGACCTGCAGTGTTTTACATGTTGATCTGGGCCCTTTCGTAACTTCCTGGTTGAGCTGTCAATAAACTCTTGGAACAATGCTGGTAGGCCAACCACTCCTGGAACAGGTCACCATTGTTTCATTTTTTGTCCAGTTGTGTGAAATGGCTCTCACTGTCATTCGCTGGAGAGCCCAAGCCATAGCTTATATAGCTTTGCAATTCTTTCCAGACTGGAAGATGTTAGTGACTTTCTTTCATCTGTTCTTAAATTTCTGTACTTTGGGACATGGTGTGTTTGTTTTTGTAATCTTTTAGCCTACTTCCTGCTGTCAGATAGGCTCTATTTAAGTGATCTCTTGATTCAACAGGTCAAGCAATACTCAGGTCTGGGTGTGGCTAGTGAAATTAAACTCAAATTAAAAGAGAATTGGTGAATCACTGTTATTTCATGATTTACAAGCAAGAGGCAGTTAATTGTTTTTCCATAGGGCCAGGCTGGCGTGGATAGCCTTTTTCATTAATAAAGGAAATAAAAAATTTTAAAAACTGCATTTTGTTTTATTCAGGTTATCTTAGTGTGATATTAAAGTGGGTGTTATCAGGGAACAATTAGGTATGAATAAAAAGAAGCAAAAGAAGAAATGTATATAGAGGCAAATTGTTTTGTTGATTTTAGGGCAACAAGAATATTGGCAAAAATATAAATCATAAAAACAACACTATCACTGTTTGCTATGTAGTTCGGTCAGCCTTCACTTGAAATCCACATTTATGAGTTGGTGGCGTCTAAACCTTATTTGTAAGGCAATCATTACTTAGGAATTGGATATTTGGACTTTCTGTAAAGCAGCCATTAAAGCTGCAACTTCTTCCACATGTTTTTTATTTCTAAAAGTATTTTTAAAAACATAGTGTGAAATGTGGAGATTAAAATGTGACATTATCAAGCTTGATAGCAATGCGCAAACCGAGGAGAATCAATGCCCAATGCCATGGGCCATCCTAAGTAAGCACATTATCCGCCAGAATGACCTCACCTAGGTAGCAGCATCGTACTGACTTGTAGGATCACTAAGCATATTCCTGCTCACTTTTAATGAGGGTTTTCACCAGGGAGCTCACAACATTGTCCTTATCGAATCATGCAGCTGCGTACGCTCCCCACTATCTTAAGCTTTTCTCTTTGAATATAGAAAGAAAATATTTCTCAGCCCTGACCTACTTGGCATCTAGATGAATAAGAGAGGCCAGCTGTTTCTTGGCTCAGTTTTTGTTTGCATTTTGGATTATATTTTTTTAATTAATATAACAGTGATTACCCAGTGGTTACTCTCAGCTGAAATCAAACAGACTCTTCCAACCTCTGATTGCTATGCTTAAAAAAATCTCTGCAATCAATCATCCGTTACAACTGCTGCAAATCTAATTCCCCAAACATATTTAAGATAAACCCAGTAAAACGTGCTTTGTTCCAGCAGAAGTAGCTGAGCAATGTAACTTACATAGATTTTTTTATTTTTTCTTTTGCTTCTCAGATTTGCTTTGCTATAAATTAAAGAGTTGACAGTATCATATTTTGAATTCGTCTATAAAAGTCACTTTAGGGAATGACTATTTACTATAAACCAAGTGTTAAGCTCCAACCCTCAGTACTGGGGAAGGAATGTAACTTTTTTATCTACTTTCATTATTGTAGGTTCCCTTAGTTAAACATACACGTGTGCTATCCACAGAAAAGATTATTTAAATAGTGTTTGTAATTTCTGAGAAAAACTCGATTTGGGCATGTTATTTCTCAAAACCTCTGTAGGGCTTAAGAGGTGAAATATTGTTTTATGTTTCCATCTCATTAGTTCCCAGCAGCTCTGCAATTTGTCATGGCAGTTTCATTGGAAAGAGAACAAGTATGTGACATTTTGTGACCTGCTTGTACTTTTCTTTGTCCCGCGTGTTGGACCTTTCTGACATGTAGCATGTAGTTACACGCCTCACAGGTGTGTATAAACATCCATGTCTCTTCATTTTGTTACGTAATGCAAAACTGTTTGTACAATACATTCTCATTGAGAGAGTACAGAAAAATCCAGACAACATGTATCACACAGTGTGTTTGTGTGTGTACTGAATAATTCAAGGAATTCCAGCGTAATTTGTCCTTGTAATATTTCTGTTTACCAGCTAATGAAAGAACAGCTTCAGAACACCTTGACATTCATTGCATGACTTACTGCAACCTGCTTACAGGACATAGAGATGTTTTTTTTTTTGGTGCACAGACGTTTGTTCTCTCTCTTTCATTACCAGACAAAAGTTTGGACACACCTTATCAGTTTTATTCCTAAGAGAGAATGCCAAGAGTTCAAAACAGTAATCAAAGCAAAGGGGGTATTTTTTTGCCCCAAAAATTTTAAATATAAAAGATGTTTTAAGTTATTTCACAATGTTTAGATGCTACATAATGCTATATACATTTGCTTCATAGTTTTGACGTCTTCACTTTTAATCTACAATGTAGAAAGTCATGAAAATAAGGAAAAGCAAATAAATGACAAAGGTGCATCCAAACTTTTGTTCCCACTAATGGTTAAAAAAATGTCTCACTAAAGTTTACAGACAATGAGTCACTAGCACCAGCATGTAGAAGTGATTGGTCTCATAAACAGTGAATCATTGACTGTAGCAATTAACTGAATTATGTTCAAGGTTGTTTTCTTTTGTGTTTCATTTGATGTCAGATCCGATGAAATAGGCCAGATACACACCAATTCATTGTACACAGTAAATTGGATTTTAATTGTATAGCAATTAAAACTGTAAAAAAAAAAATTAGAAACATTTATGAAAAGATTTTCCAGCTTTATCCTTTTCATGTTAAGCTGACCTTCATCCACACCATATTGTAGATATTTATCTACCCACTTTCACCTCTTAAGTGCAAATTATTTTAATATCTGATGTAGTCCTTGTTTGATAACTACCAATACACAGGAACACAGTTATTTAGTTTATTTAAAAATAGTGATAGACATTAGGTATCAGAATACCTAATGTCTATTTAATAGCTAGTTTTACCCAGTTTCCTTTTTAAATATGAGTGTTTCTGTGGCTAAGGGGTTTTCTGCATTACAATACATGCATTACCCAATATTAATGTTTTTATTACACTTATTGTTAGGATTTCGGGACTTAACCAACTTGCTTAAAAGGAAAAGCTGTCCACAGTTTGATTGGTGCTTGGTGTCACAGAAAGTTTTCCTTCGTCTCAGTTTACACTGTCCCAGTCTATTTCCTAAACTACCGAAAAATGTTAATGGTCAACCTAGACTTTGCTTGTTCCTTATACACCTTTTTTCAGCTTGAAACCATAACTGTCCATTCAACCCAAATGGATCTTAATTACTATTTATGCTTTACAGGAATAGAAGTTAATGAAGGAGATGAGGTGATAAAAGGCCAAACAAAGAATGAAAGATACAGGAGGAGTGAAAGTCTGCTTCTTTAAAATAGACATGTTTTAAAGATATTGTTGTTTACATTTCTCAATATGCAAACTGTTTATATTAAGGGAGGAGGTAGTTTGCAGTTGGCCATATCCCTTCATTTATTAAGAAGAATGTATGTGATCTGTCATTTATTCAAAATATAAATCATCTTTCTTCTGACAAAACAACCTTAGAAATTGTTGAGGTTAGAACACTGTTGATAATAAAAACATACCAGCACACTAAATATTACATGTAAAGAAAAACGTCCCTGTAAAGAGTCTGGGACATTCCACGCAGGGAGGGAGGAGTGGCTGTAGGAGTGTCCTCAGGATGGACTCCTCTTAAACCTGAGCTTGAATTTGAAGATGCTCTGGGCTTTTCAGGCAGCAGCTCAGCTGAGCAGTTTGAATCTTCAGAGACTTTGACACCTGAGAAATTTACAACAGAAAAATACCGACATGGGGGCTGTCCAGAGCTTTAGGGACATGTGCGACAGCACAAAGAATACTAATGTTCGTTTCAGTCTGCCAGCAGTGTGTGTGGTGTGGCAGACAGCCATGATCATCCTGTTTGGGATTTTTGTTCGTTATGATGAAGAATCGGACCCACACTGGATTGAGCACAAAAAACATAATAATATATCAAGTGACATAGAGAATGACTTCTACTTCAGATACCCAAGTAAGTACACCTATTTCACTCTTTACCGAAGTTAATAATTTTTGAGGTTTGTATTTTATAATTTGTTAATTCAGGAGCCAAAAAAATATACATCCTCACATATTAGACATTTGGGTTAAATATTTTTACAATTATTACTTTATCATTTAGAATTTCAAATTAGTGCTAGATCTCATCTTGTGATGACATCTCATATTATTCTCAATTGCTGACAAAGATCTGACTCCTGCAGGTACATATTTCCCAGGGGGTTTCTTCTCTCTTTTTTTCTACTCGTCACATCTCAATGCTCACTGCTTTTTTGTCTTCTTTTTTTTTGTCTAGTTTTCATTATATAACTTGTGGTTGGATTCTTTTGAACAGTGTGCATTTGAGACAGTCTTATATGGGTGTGGTTGTTTCGTTCTACACAGAACCTCTGCGGTGTCAGTTTCAGCTCATCATGATACTATCTTGGTGATGCATCTTTACATTAACCTAACATTACCATCATCCCAGTGCAGTTTACTGACTAAATGAACAGAACCTACATATAAAGTCATAAAACTATGTGACACTTTTTGTCTGTGGAAACAGAAGCAGAATGAGATTTGTTTTGCTTTTCAATCAACAATTCCCCTGATGTATTTGTTGCAAACTTTACAATGCAGACAATAGTGTTTCACAGCGCAGCGGGAACATATTGTGCCCGGACATGCATTAGACAGTTGTGGTGTAGTGTCATAGGTAAAACTGGCTGGCATATGCCAGCAACCACATATTGCTGTTAGCTGTTTGTCTTAAAAACAAGATCCAACTGTACCCCATGTCTTTATTCTATTAAATATTTTAGCTTGATATTCCTCCACATTTTGCACCTCACCTTGGCATTTTTCCTATCTAATGTTCTAATTTTTTTTTCTTCAATTTTATGTCTGCTTCTTTTTGCTTTCTGGGTCTCTAAATATATAAATTGATCTAAAACACCCTTTTAAATGAAATGGGCTCTATCACAGGTTGGTTAAGGTAATTGATAATAGTTTTTTTTCTGAAGACATTTACAGCACAGAAAAATAAACACTCATCATGATGTCCTTGAGTCATCTTGACATGATACTGTTGTCTTAGCTAATATGCCCTTATGCCGACCTGCATCTTGGAGGCATGTTGATAAAGCAAACTGTGTAGTCTGAAGTAAATCTTTTCTGGCACATACATTCATCTATGTGTCTGTTTGTATGCAATTAAGAACAGATTTGGTAAGAAATTTAGATACAAGATTTTGCAGGCAGCAAAGTATAATAACAATAAAATATACTAAAATTATTTGTGTAGATTATAGAGAGTTGGAAATAATCTGAAAAAGAAAGCATGCATCACTTAAGAGGGATTACCTGAAAATCTGCAATACAGACATTTCCTTCAGATGTAGTTTATAAAATGTTTAGGTCTGATCCTTCTACTTTTTTCCTCTATGGTCCAATTGAGTGAAAAAGCAGTCAAACTCCAAAGGTAAAACTCAGAAACCTAAAGAACTGCTGATGATCAGTTTAAACCATTACAAGAAAATCTGGCATTTTGGAAGAAAATTATAAAGAAGTCAAAAGTGGTTTCAAAGTTTTGCACAGTATTGTTTTTCATTTAGCTACTAATGAACAAATTAAGGTATAAAACATGTATTGAGAACAACTGAAACGACACACGATTATTTTATTCAAACAAACTGTGAACAGCAATAATGATCACTTATATGTATGTCTAAACCAAATATAAATAACTTTAAACCATTCCTCTCAACAAAGCTGATCCAGATCAATAATCTAATTTGCCTTTATTTTCAACCTTTCTGTTGGATTTCAGTTCTTTGTGCCATTATCTTAATGTGAACCTCAAGCAGCTCTGACATTTTTCTGTTAAATAACTTGATACTGTGTTGAATTCGGTGTCCTCCCAATGATTGGTGGCATGCAGTCCTCGACTTATCATAGCAGAACCAGGATGCCCTATCTACAATTTTTCTCAAGTGTGAAAGATTTTTGTGTTGGTTGTTCAGCAATTTGCACATTTTCCAAATAAGTCAGTTTTTGCAAGTGGATTCTGGTATCCTTCTAATGACAACATTCTTCTTCAGACTTTTTTTCTGGTATACTTCATAGCTGCAAAACAAATACTTATTTTTTTTATCTTAGCTGATAAAATTTTTGTAACTTTGAGGGATAGAAAAGACTATGTCATGATACAATGCAATAAAATAAGACACTGCATGCATCGAAATGATACAATGGGATATTAATGTGCATTTACAAATAAATGTGAAATATAATGTGATGCAATTCAAATAAATGTGCTGAGATACAATATGGCATGATACAATAAAAGATACAATACAATATAATGTAAAACAGTATAAAGTGATACAATATGATATGGTACAAATTAATGCAGTTGTCTCCTTGAGGAAATTTGTTTTGCACTCAGTGCTGTTCCTTGTGATGGTATAGTTCACATCAACAATGCTCTTCTAAGCAAACTAAGTCAGTACACAGATGATGCATGCCTTTATTTGCTGGGAAGGGCACCTCTATTTTCATATCCTTTGTTTGAACACCTGACAACACTTAGATATAGGAAATGTCCCCTGACTTTTTCCTGTCAGGACTCACTGTAATAAGAATAAATGTCACGGCATTTGTTGCACATTATTCTCTTTTAGGTAAATCATTTTTAATTCCAATATGGTTTTGACTTGGATAAGGAACAGACATCTTATAATTAATTGAGTAATACATTCTAAAACCCTGTAATCTGAAACTCCAAATATGATTAATCAGTTTCTGATTGGTGGGATGAATATGTTGCAAAAATTCCAATACATTTTAAATACGGGATAAAAAAAAGGCCAGTGAAATAAATGCTGATGAGATTTTGTTAAAACTGACTTCAGGTCTTTTCATGTCTATTCTGTTGTTATTCGCCTTAGTTCTATTTTTTAAATATTTCCTTTGCTCATGTAGCCCATCTATTTACCTTTAAAACAGTTTTATAGACTGCTCTGATGGGACAGTTGATTGTTAAAAAACCTGTTTTAGACCAAGTTCAGGCGCCCTTTCACTTTTTTGTTTCTATTCATCCGTTGCCATCTTGTTTCTTTTTCAGGTTTCCAAGACGTACATGTGATGATCTTCGTTGGGTTTGGTTTCCTGATGACGTTTCTGAAGCGTTACAGCTTCGGAGGAGTGGGTTTCAACTTCCTAATTGCCGCCTTCGGCCTGCAGTGGGCGCTGCTGATGCAGGGCTGGTTTCGCTCCCTGGGCACTGACGGGAATATCACAATTGGAATTGAAAAGTAAATGCTTTACTTATAATTGTCTGATTATTTATAGTTTACAGTAAAGCTATTATGGTATTTCAAACGAAAAGACGAAAAAAATTGATACAATAACATTATCCAGTCAATTGCTATTTCTGCTCTTTTATTAAAAAACATATGTGGGAAAAGGCCTGTGGTTTCACCTCCATAGTCTCCATAGCTGAAAAGAAAATTCACAGTGGAGGAACCAGTCTGACTGGCAGCTTCCCAGAAAGATGCTTCCTGTCACATTAGATTTGGTATTTGTGGTTACAAGGTAAACAAAAACGCAGACTGATGAGACTGTTGAGGAGCAGCTAACTCTCTGAGACAATAAGGGACATTTGAAGCCTTATTCTTTAGAGCTTTACAAATCTTTTTGTTATATAGATTTCAATGTGAACCTTTGCTGAAAATAAACTGCAGTTTGTCACAGATAACGCCGGCTTACCTGCTGCCTTGGTTGTTCTCTTTTCTTTTCTTTCCCGGAAACCACACTGACACTCTCCCTTTCCCCCACACCCCCCTTTTTTGCTGACAGGACACCTGTAACTTGTAACTCTATGCGTTACATTAACGCTCAGCTTGGACTCCTGCTTTACTTGCACTGCCATACTTGCACACTGATCATCTGCACTGTTGTACTGCTCTCGCACCCAATACTGCTCTATGTTTATTCTCACTCACTTAAAACTGTGCACATATATTTATATTATATTGTAGATATGTTTATACTGTTTAATTTGTATTGTATTGCACCGACTACGCCAAAACAAATTCCTTGTATGTCCAAAAACGTACTTGGCAATAAAGCTTTTCTGATTTCCGATTCTGATTTCTTTCTCTCCTCAGCCTCATCAATGCAGATTTCTGTGTCGCTGGCTGCCTGATTGCATATGGAGCATTGCTAGGAAAGGTCAGCCCAGTCCAGTTGATGGTTTTGACTTTGTTCGGAATAACACTTTTTGCTGTGGAGGAATTTATTATCTTGACTGTCATCCATGTAAGTTACCTTTTTTTTGTCCTTATCGTTTCGGCTGCTTGTCACCATCATTATGAAAACAAAATCAGGCAGCAGTCTTTGTTGACATGCTCTCAGAGTGCAGAGACACAATTAAAGCAGTTCTTTGGTATCATTTAAAGGAGAGAAAGTAAGGTCACATAAACTGCTAATGGTTCTAACTACAGCTATTTTTTGACTGTAAAGTAAGCAATGATTATACTGACCCATTGTCTGGAACCTGAATTAGAAAATATAACCGATGTGTATTTAATTGGGATTTATTTGATAGGCAGTACATAAAAGTGAAGGAGAATATTTGTTTTACAAATAAAATCTGAAAATTGTGACTTGAATTTGCATTTAGCTCCCAAAACTTTGTAGAAACGCTTTGAGATATGCCTCTATCAGCTGTGCACATCTGGAGACTGAAAATGTTGCCCTTGTTCCTTTCCAAAATTGCTCAAACTCTATTAGAACAGATAGAGCACCACTGTAAAAAACAGTTTTCAAGTGTTGCCACAGATTGGATCAATAGGATTAGGTGTGCTTTGATCTAAACTGTTTAGTTTACAAAAAGACCTGTCTGCCTCTGCTCAAAAAAACTTATCCCTAAACCATAATGCTGCCATCACCACATTTCAGCATAGGGATGATGTGTTCAGGGTGATGAGGGATGTGAGCTTTTTATCACATGAAGTGTTTTGCATGAAGGATAAAAGGTGAAATTTTGGTCTTGTCTGACCAAGGCACATTCTTCCAGATGTTTGCTGTGTCACCTATATGGTTTGTGGCAAGCTTCAGATAGGACTGCTTATGGCAGGTGTGTCCAAAGGGCAGCCCGGGGCCACAAGTGGCCCCTGGATTGATTTTGTGTGGTCCCTGACTTCAATTTAAGACTGATACGAACACAGGTGGGTGATGCAGAAGGAGACTTTTATTTTTATAATGGTGAAATTATTACCAACACAAAGTATTTGTCTTTTTATAACCAAGCTTTGCTAGTAACTAGAACCACACCTTTCCAGTGACTTTGGTGCATCTACATCTGCTTTTAATTAATTTATTAGTCTTCACTAAATACAGCAAGCATTTTGAACGAAAATGACCTAAATTCTGTTCTTATATCTGAGCATAGAGTAAATTTGTTCAACCGAGCCCAAAATAATTTTTAAACTAAATGATTTTCTTTTAATGCAGCAAATGTGCCAAATCCTTTTATGGTGTTGTTTCTTCAAAGATTTATACATCCCATCCTACAGAAACATCTGACTATTTGTTTTGCTTAATTCAAGTATTGCATGCTTAGTTTCTTATTGACCTGGTAAAAAAGTTCTCAATTTAATTTTTTATTATTTTTATTTTTGATTTATTCTTTGACTTGATGGATTTGGCCCACATGAGTAAGATTTTGGACACCCCGGCTTAAGGCAGTCTATAAACAGTGTCTTTCTTCTTGCCACATAAAAGAGCACATGACTAATAGGTGTTCTGTCAACAAACTCTCCCTGTCACATTAATATTTGTTGTCGGACCAAAGAGCAGGTAAGAGCTGGGCAGCCGCATGTTGAATGACCTTCAGCTTTATTCAGAGGTATCCAAAATGTAACATAAATCACTGCAGGAGTCAACCAGAGTCATAGTCCAAAGCTTACATCTCCAAGCTCTGCAGGAACATGGAACACATGGCAGTCAAGGGTAGAGACCCGAGTTGAGAGACGAGGAACCAGCAATGAACACATGAACCAGACTAACTAATATACTAAGGGAATACAAAGGGCAGGTAATCAAAGGAACAGGGAACAGGTGAGACAAGGAGGCAGGGAGACAGAAGGAACAGGTAAAACTAATACATAGACTAAACATGGGCGAAGGGATTAATTAATAAAAAGACACAAACCAAAAACCACAAAGAAAGTCCAAAATGTCACACCGTGACACTCCCATCTAAGTTGTGGATTTCTGCAGCTCCTCCTGAATTCCCTTAGGCACTATGGCTGCTTCTCTGATTAATGCTATTATTTAAGGAGGTCAGCCATGGTTGTTGTGCAATTATGATATATGTTTTCCATTTCTCAATGACAGATTGAACAATGCACCATGAGAAATTCAGAGAGACTGTCAAAGGTTTTTTTTTATGATAAAGAATAACATCTACTGTATGCATTTTCTCGAACTACTTTTTTATTCTGAAGGCAAGGGATGCTGGGGGCTCAATGGTGATCCACACTTTTGGAGGTTACTATGGACTCGCCATATCATGGATGCTCTATCGGCCCAATCTAGACCAGAGCTCACGCTTGCAAGGCTCTGTCTACCATTCAGATGTCTTTGCTATGATCGGTGAGCTGGGTTTGGTACAAAATTACATAAAACATAGCCTTGGTTTGTGTTCAGTTTTTAATAAACATACTTCTTAATCACTCCTGTTACTTTGCTTTTTCCTTACAGGAACCCTCTTCTTGTGGATGTTCTGGCCCAGCTTCAACTCAGCGATCACAGATCATGGTGATGGTCAGCACAGAGCAGTCATCAACACCTACCTGGCTTTGGCCTCAACTGTGCTCACTGCCATGGCTGTTTCAAGCATCTTCCAGAAACATGGAAAACTAGATATGGTACAGTACCACACACTTCAAAATTCCCCTCACAAAAACAAAAAGTTAAATATTTTCTCTTTGCACCCAAAAAGACATCAAAACAAAATAGATTGGCATAATTTCAGCTTATTAGCTTGTTTTGACATAAACAATCATCAGGCAAACAAAAGTACCTTAAAGAGAGAACCCTAAAATGTAGCAAGACCGTAGTGTTCGTTCAACGGTGTAATGATAAATGTACCATGTCTTGCAAAAGAAAATTTGGCACCCTATTAACTTTTTAACATGGTGCATGGATAGTCTACTCTGTGGAACATGGTGGTGGCAGCATCATGCTATGGGGTGATTTTTCTTCACCGTCAGTAGGGAAACTGGTTCAGAGTTGATACTACATACTGGGCAATACTGGAAATTAGAGGTCCAGTCAGAGCTACAATGGAATAATTTAGATCCAAAAATTCATGTTTTATTTAGGGGTATTCGCATAAAGGAGGAAGAATACCAATCCACTGCACACCGTTAGAAAAGGTTCAAGGGAAATTAATACTTGTGGAAGGCACAATATATGTTGAAGATAATTTCAGGGTTTTTTTTATTCAAGAAATAAAGTTATTGTAGAATGATGTGAACACTTCCACATTTTAAGTGGTTGGCCACATGGGGCTGCGGATCAGATTTTATGTGAAACATTCAAAATTTTCAACTAAAAACACATATTGTTGTTTTAAAGTAATGCATCTTGTTCCCAGGTTCACATACAGAATGCAACACTTGCCGGAGGCGTTGCAGTAGGAACAGCAGCTGAGTTCATGCTGATGCCCTATGGAGCTCTCATTGTTGGCTTCTGCTGTGGTGTTCTCTCCACGCTTGGGTACATCTACATCACTGTAAGATCTTTGTCCGGTTTGGCAACTATCATAGGTTATAGTTTTATACAAGCTTCTTCTTTTATTTAAGAAACTCAACAAATACCTTTATATGCCTCTATCAGCCTTTCATGGAGAAGCACATGAAAATTCAAGACACATGTGGAATCCACAATCTCCACGCCATGCCAGGAGTTATAGGCGGGATAGTTGGAGCCATCACTGCTGCAGCTGCATCAGAGTCAGTATATGGCCATGAGGGGTACGTTTTCTTTTCTAAGAAGCAGAAAACAAGTAGACAGATTAACGAAAGCTGAATTAAAATAAATAAAAAGTAATATTCTTTTTGTATTGTTGTAAATGCTATTTTCTGCAAATTTAGAGCAAAATTAAGAGTTTTGTATTAAATTAAAGGTTGGTCAAAACTTTTGACTTCGATGGGGCTTTCAAGGACATGGTACCCTCAAAGCAGGGAGGTCACCAGGCGGGAGGCCTCTGTGTGGCGCTCTGCTTCGGTATAGGAGGAGGCATTTTAGTCGGTAGGGAATGCACCCCTGTAAAAACAAGAAATCTTCCTGTGTAAAGACAGTGTGTTGTTTATATCATGATGCTGTTTTTATTTATTATTCATTCTAGGCGCCATCTTGAGACTACCCATCTGGGGAGATCCTGCAGATGACAACTGCTTTGATGACGATGTCTACTGGGAGGTAAGAGGAAGAGGCTTACATCTTTAAAGATGTTTCTGCTTTTTAAAATAATTCAAAACGGATGAAAATAAGTAAATAAAAGAGATTTATGATTTTTGATGCAAATAAAATGTAAAGCGACACACATTTTGACTTTTGAAACACTTTATTTATTTATTTAAAAAAGAAAACAATGTTTCCATTTCCTGCCACAATTACATTCTTCTTTGTGTTGGTCTATCCATCACATACAATGCCAATAATAATAAACACTGAAGTTTGGTTTTGTAACATGACATAATGTGAAAAATGTTTTGTGGCCTTGTTTTTTTCCCCAGCACATATTATTTACATACACAAAATCGCCTGGCATAATTCCTTGTCCTATATCCACAAAAACATTTTCCAATTCCTAAAATTAAACAGAATGGACATAGAGTCCCAGATTGCGATGCCATGTGTTTGTGATGGTTGCTGTTTTGTCTCCAGGTACCAGAGGATGAGGAGAGCATCCCACAAATCCTGCAGTACAACAACCACATGCGGAACAAAGACATGTGAGTGTTTGATTCATCTATTCATCAATCAAATCTGGTCACCAAGATGATTATCCCATGAAGCACCTACAATGTGTAGTTAAACGCATGCTGCATTTATTGGCCTCTTGGTGGCAGCAGATTTAACTTTATGGAGAGAAGGTGGTCATTGCAGCTCCTGTACTTGATGGGGATTATAATGTTTTACTGTGAGGAATACAGTATGGGAACAAGGTGAGGCTGACCACAGATACCTCTACCATGCAGTGTGGGCTCTATTACAAAAGGCTGACGTGATCCTTTGCTCAGTACTTATTTGTTATTTGTTGATGGGGGTTTCTACAGAACATCTTCATCTATGTGACTCCTCAAAGTGACCTTGGGTTTCTGTAACAGCCTTCATGTTTACACTGACAATAAATCTACCATTAACTCATCTACAAATAGAATGATAAACTCTGGAGTTTCATCAAATCTAACTAAAATTCAAGGAAATCTAAGGCTCAGAGGTTTTTGGAGAGGTTATTTTATATAGTACATACATATTTCGAGTGATATGTTCTAGATATGTTCTGTTTACTCAATACTTATTTCTTTTCTTTCAGTGCTGATACAAATTTCACCATGGAGCCAGTGGGCAGGTCCCAATCATGAATGGTCTCTGACTTGACTGTTTCTTATTCCTTTTTTAAATTCCTCTGCTGGCCAAAAAACCTCAAAACGCCTCATTTCAGAAGTGAAAGGTGAATTTAGTTATGTGAAGTCTTTTTTTTAAATATGCGTGTTCAGTTACAGTGAAACATAACTATTATTTCCAAAGACAAATATCAGCCTCTCATTTTACACCCATGTAGGACTATCATTACGTTTTTCCTGATCTGTACATTTTCCTGCACTTTCATTTATTTTCAGTCACAACTTATCCCTCATTTGTCATTTTTTTCTGTTTCTCCAAGTAGATGTTTTTTACAAAAATAAAAAAAATGTTTTTGATGCTCCTGATTGTGAAAGCAATAGGATGTTATAACTGTTACAAACTAATCGATGCTGTTACATTGAGGGTATCTGATAAAACCTTCCTTTAAATCTTTCTTATTTAACATTTATATTATATTATCACTTTATTGATGCTTTATAAGCTACAAAGACAGAATTTTATATTCTATTCATTTCCAGCATCTGCAAGCCCTCCTTTTTGACAAATTGGCAAAATAAAGTGCTTTAAATGCTTACAATGTTCCACAAGCATTTAACTGATGTGTTTTAATTTAAGCTAAGTAAAGGTTTAAACTTAAGTGTTTTCAATTTACAAATCAATGACTTTGTCAGATAAATGTAAAATGTTTGTGGTACTATTTGAGGAGTTTCTTAAAGCTAATTTGATTAAGCAATAAATATGGAACAAATGATAAACAGTTTTAAATGAAAAAGTGTAGCGCCTAATTGATCTAATTTATTTAATTAAAAAACTTTTATGAAGAAGTTCATATTTTGGTTTAAAGAATTTGTTATGAACATAAATTTATTTCATTAAAAGCCAGTAAGTGGCTTTCAGAGCTGCTTGGTGTCCCCCTCCTACGTAAGTTCAGACTGAGGGTAGCAGCCCTCATTCCTCGCCCTGTGACGCTGTGGTGACTATAAACAATCTACAGACAGCAAATCGAACAGTTAAAATGCTAAACACGCACCCTGATGGACAATTATTTAAAAGCACCGATCAGGAGAATGAGTCAATGTTTTTTTGGTTTTTTCGCACATTAATACATTGGATGTATCATAAAAGTGGCCATTTGCCTGGAGAAATAGCATGGCGTTTAGTTTGTCTGCATATGCCATATTTTCTTTCTACATCTCATTGCTGCTCTGGTGTCAATCATTCACTCATGGTGTCTAAATTTTTTGAGCAATTTGCCCCCTGCCCATTGCAACCCCCTTCCCCACCAACCCTCTTATTCTGGACCCTCCCCAACTACAGCGTTTCATAGGTGGAAGGCAGCAGCAGCAGCTAGCTGTGGGAGAGTGTGGATGATTCCCACACATGAGAAGCAGCGAGGAATCCGTCTCCTCATACAGTCTCCTTTCCAACAAAAGGAGGCTTAGTGCTGTTTTCTTTTGTCATCAGGAACGTGTTTGAGTAAAGGAGGTAATGGTGCCACAAGTGCTCCAATTAAATGTGATGCAGCCCTGCTGGGAAGAAAGCCTGCTCCGTTGCCCTCTATACTTCCCTCATGTTACACGCACACAGAAACGTGGCCTCTTCGTCTTCGTCTATCACCCCCACCCATGCATTTCCCACCCTAACTCCTCTTCATGTATATTCATCAACCATTTGAACAAAATTTGGTCTTGCTAAAACTAAATCAAACTTATTTTGAAAATATAGCTGTTTTGCACCTCTTTATGTTGGCAACCTGGTCTTATGCCATGACAAATCCTACCTTTACCTAGACAGACCCTAATGTCTCCCACAAGAGACAAACCATGCAAGAACAGAGGCCATGGAGAAGGTGAGCTGGAAAAACATGGAGACATAAGGGGGTGTAAAAAGGGGGAATGAGGCCTCTCTTTCTTTGCTGATGACTGACTGACTGCCAGACTCAATCATGATCTTTGACTGACAGCTCGAGTAAAGGAGGGAACTGGGAATGAAGGGTAAAGGATGGAAGCTTAGAATGGGAGCTGCACAAAACACGGTTCTATACAGCAGGATCTGCCAAGAAGTTCATTAATGTAACAGAACATAAGAGGAAAGGCAAAATTTAGTTCTGCAGGTCTAAATACCGATGTGGGAGGTCATGCTGGTGAAGCTGATGGTGTTTGTTTTGCTTATAGCCAGCAACATTTAGCAGTCAGAAACCAATCTCAAAGCAGCATTGTTTTTATATGCACCTTTATCTGTTCGTTACATGTGTGGCAGTTACACAATATTATGACACAATTGAATACGCCTGGGTTTTACAAGAATATGTAGCAGCCAAACAGTATTCAGAGCCCTGTGTTCACTCCGCTATAAACCTAGCAATAAAAGCCCCTTTTACGGCAGTCAAGAGTCTGTAAACCTGTTCATAAACTATTCCGGCGTTTGCCTGTTTCTCTCTTTACTTTATCTCTTTACATCTAATGCATCTCAAGGGTCCTCCATAAGTTGTTTCTCAGTAGAAAGTCTGCCCTATGTCTGTCTTTATAAAATCCTCTCTGCAAAGTGATGCTAAATTAAATCTAAGGAAACATACCTATATATTTCATGCACACAGAGTGATTTCATAATTGTGATGCAGTTATAGAGTAAACTAGTACTTATATACCGACACTCCTCCAAAACGTTGAGAATCCCCTGTGTCACAAGTTTTATTTATAAGAATATCAATGATTTGCAGGGATTGACAGGTCAGTTTGGCCCCTGAATGTTTTATTATGTTTTCACATGGTTGTAATAAAAAGAATTCCTTCAGAATCTATGAATACCATTTAACAGCAATCTATATTTTATCCATGATCTTTACTAATGGACCTACAACACTCTGCAAACGTTTTCACATTATAAACTATGCCACATTCTGTCAAATTACAGCTGCTTTCTTTACAGTGTTTTATTGGGATTTTTTTGTAATAAACACAAAACACTGAATAAGGGTGACGGGGAGAACAACATTTTTTGACAGAAAACTGAAAAGTATGGCTATTTATTTTCAGCCCCATTTACTCTGATATCCCCAAATAAATCCAGTGCAGCCACTTGACTTACTAAACCATCTAATAAGGAAATAGAGTCCATTTATCCATCCATCCTTTGTCTTGTGCTTGTCTGAGACCGGGTCATGGGGACAACAGGTCCAGGCTGGAATCAGAGACATCCCTCTCCCCAGCGACATCCTCCAGCTCATAAACACTCTGAAGGGAGGCGCTGATCTGAAGGGGTCATCCTGATCAGATTCCGGAACCACCCCAGCCGACTCCTTTCAATGTGGCGAAGCAGCAGTTCTATTTTGAGCTCCCCCCAGATGACGGTGCTCCTTACCCTATCTCTAAGGCTGAGCCACCCTGCAAATGGAGATCATTCCAGCTGCTCGTATATGGGATATTGTTTTTTTTTTGGTCATGATCCATAGCTCATGAATGGTGAGGGTCAGACTGTAGACGGACGGGTAAATTGAGACCTTTTCTTTTTGGCTCAGGTCTTTCGTCACCAAAGCCGAGAGGAGCAGCGCCCGCATTACTGCAGACGAAGCCCCAATTCGTCTGTCCATCTCCCGTTTCCTCCTACTTGTGAAGAAGATAGTTAAACTCCTCTGATTTAGGCAGAGACTGACGCTCAATCCAAAGGGACAGTCCACCTTTTTCATGTATAAATACACCAATTCTGTTAAAGCTTCATTGGTTTTTTTGATAACACTATTGAACAAACTGATTTATGAAGACCATTGAACACAGTGGGCAGATCAGAGATAAAGTGGTGAAGAAGTTAAAAGTAGTTTGGTTATAAACTAATAACCCAAGCTTTTACGATCTCATGGAGCACTGCTAAGTTCATCACTGCTCAGGAAAGAGTATGGCACAACTCCATGTCCACCTACCTAAACTGACAAGGCAAGGTTGACGAGCAACAATAGCCCATGGTAACTCTGGAAGAGCTGCAGAGATCCCCAGCTCAGGTGTATAAATCTTTTAGCAGGACTGCTGAAACCGCAGCAGGACGCTGTAGCCTTTTTTCAAATGTGACAAAAAAAGAAAGCCACCACTGAATAAAAGCCAGAAGTCCCATTTGAAGTGCCCTGGATCAAAATTGATCTTTTTGGCCTACAAGCAAAAACCTGTGTGGATGAAAACTAACACTGCACATCACCCTAAGCCAACCATCTCAACTTTGAAACATGGTGTTTCATGAATATAAATGTTCACTACTATTTTAAGATTTTTAGTTGTAAAACTGTCAAAGTTAAAATGAGCATAAATATTTTAATGCCATAAATACAATAACTAAGTTATCTGCCCCAAAGTATTAGCGCAGGGTCCTGAGTAAAAAGCATGTGCCCAAAATCAGTATTAGTTAGAAAAAAATTATTTTTAAATGTTTTACACAAAAACGTTTTCACACAATGACCATCCTCCTCCTCCCTTATTTTGAAAGACTTAGATTTCTATAGATGTTCTTTTTAAACCCGATCACACATAATGTTATGAGGGGTCTGCCCTCAGGCAAGAACGTGTTACTCGGTACAAACATTCCTACCATTTTTTTTTTTTATCAGATGTGAAATGTCGATAACATAGTCTAAAAGTTGCTATTCATTTCCTGTTGTCCATCACTGTTTTTCACTCTTAGCTTCATCCACGGCAGGTATCTCCAGAACCTCCTCATGCCACAGTTGCTGCTTAAGTGTCCCTATCGGACCACAGTGGTGAAGAACAGCAGATTAACCATGATCCTATCTGCTCACCACTAGCCCCTTCATACGCTCCGTTACACTGGCTTTTAAAAGAAGGTGCTGATGCCATTCAGGCCTGTGATATGAATCCCAGACATGGGGACATGGACACAGCATTCACCTCAGTTTCACAGAAAGGAGCCCCCTTTCTGACACCCTCTAATTCTGGTTGCTACGGGGCTTTCGGGTTCAATGGTGGACTCCCGTTGTGAGGGGGACAAAGCCCCTCAGTCATCCGGCAATGGTTGCCAGGGGAGGCAGAATGTATGGGGAGGGACAGGCTGCCGTTATCCCGGGCGAAATGTCTCTCTTAAGGCGGCAGAGATTTGGTGATTGACAGGTGGCTACACGCTCCACTGCAGATCGCCCTGTGGGGCCGGTGGTCTTTGAGGCCTCGTATCTGTGACCATGAATGTGAGTCTTCCTGGTCACAGTGTGTTGCAGGCTGAGTGGGGTTGCAGGATGGTCATATGTGCCACAGTTAAAAAGCTGGTCCTATGTAAAAAAAAAAATATAAATAAATAAGTAATAACCCCCCACATCTGGTGTAACTAACACAGCATTCCAGAAGAAGAAACACAGTCAAAAATGGTGGTAGTGTGATGGTCTGGGGCTGCTTTGCTGCTTAGCTCCAGGCAACTAGCCATAGTTAAAGGAACCAAGAATTTTGCTCTCTAGAAAATCCTTAACGAGAAGGTCAGGCCATCAGTTCCTGTCATTAGGCTCAAATTTAGTTGGGTTAGGCAGCACTCCAGCAAGTCTTCCTTTAAATAGCTCAAAAAACTAAAGGATAAATTGGCTAAAAACTAAAGGCCAAATAAGGCTAAATTAAAGCGATTCTGCAAAGAGGAGTGGGCCAAAACCTCTTGCAGTAATGTAAAAGAATTCTTACAAGTCACCTAAAATTGTGGATGGCATTTGTTGGCAGATGAAGAGTGTGAAGCATTAACAGAATATAAAATATTTAAAAAAAATGTATAAAATAAAAAAGTATTTTAAATTAAACTATTTGATCTTGTGAACTTTAAAGACTCTAAGTAAAAAACGTAGAGCTTAAGTAAATCTTTTATATAAAACAGTCAGATCAGATTGCAAAGAGATTAAATCTTTATTCTCATGTGTCTCTGCGTTGTAACGATAAGTGTTTTTTGGGTTGTCCTTCACACACCCCTTTAGTGTGCGAACCATCACCTCGACAGTCTCTAAACAGCCGCCTGTTTCTATCACCCCTCCAGGCCCAAAGAGGCGAGTGGGAACAGACAGAGCTTCAAAGATCAGACTGTATCCCCTTCGACAGACGTCTGGGACTGTCTGAGTTCTGCTCTCTCAGACAGAGAGCCCTTTCCACCCCATCAGATCATGTCCACGCCCATCCCTATACCCTCTTCTACCCCCAAAACCCCCACAACCACTTCCCCTTGACCTTGACTCTCCGTCACTGCAGCCCTCCAGACAGTCTGGGGTCAAAGGCTAACACAGCAGTCACACATCAGACACGGTTCAGGTCCCTTAAGTCCACATGTCTCACCCTAAAATCAGCCTGTAGGAATGTGGCTTTAAATTCCACCAGAAATGATGAAAAAACACAAACAATAAAACAGAACTTTGGAGTTTCATAAATTTGCATATGCATTTAAAATACATCTAGTACACTTATGTTATCAATATTCATTTCTGTATCTCTTGAAAATAAAACAACTTTATTGCAGTCACGCAACAAAACTGATCTTCTTTTACTCATTAAAGAAACGATATCAACAAAATATATTTTCTGGCTGAGGAAAAAAAAAAAGATCCCCTACCCCCTAGTAGCTGGTCCCTAAAATAACGTAGGTCAGAAGTTTCTTGTTGCCATTTGCCAGTCTCTGAGTTCAGCCCGAGGAAGTTTGCTCCACTTCACTTTCAGCTGTGAGATGTTTAAGGGATTATCATGTACTGTCCGTTTCAAGTCAAATCTCATTACTTCATTCTCAGTCATCCTTAGGTGGATTTACTAGTGTGTATTGGATCATTGTCATGCTGCAGGTTCCAGTTTTGCTACATCTTAAATATTTACAGATGTTCTCACATTTTCCTCAAGATCTCTTTGACACGGGTAAAGTTAATGGTGGATTCTATGATGGTGAGCTGGCCAGGGCCTAATGCAGCAAAGCATCACCAAATGACACTTCCACCGCAATGCTAAGCAGCTGGAATGGGGTTCTTTTCCTGGAATGCACAAACCTGGTGTTGTCTGTTCTGGTGTGCAAATAATTTGATCTGTCCAAAGAACATTATTCCACAAGTTCTGGTCTTCATCTACATTCTCTATGGCAAACCTCACTCAGGCCTTCATGCTGCTCTTTGAGAGCAAAAGTTTCCTTCTTGCACACTGTCCATGAGAGTTAAACATATGCAGTCTGTTGCTGATCATACTGACGTCTACTTTCATATCAACAGTGAGTGCCTGCATGAGGTCCCATTATGACATTTTCAGGTTTTTGGACTTTTTTGCTCCTGCTTTTGGGCTGAACTTGTTTGGATGGCCAGATCTGGGTTTGTTGGCAGCTTTTTTAGGTTTCCAATTTTTTAAGTTTCCAATAATAAACCACTTTCTGTAAAGTGAAAAGGCTGATTTCAAATTCTTTCCAGATATCCTAAAATCTTTTATTGGACTCATAAGCAGATACAACCTTCTTTCTGAAGGCCTCAGAGGGCATAATGTTTACTCTCACTTCAACAATCAGTTGCACACCAAACTAAACTTCTTGGGTTTAAATGGAGGGGAGGAAACCTCCTAGAAAATGTTGAGTAAAGATCTAATCATATGTCCATGATGTGATACAACTACTTGTAATTTTGGTCATTTTAAGCTGGAGTAAATCATTGTTGTCCAAACTTATTCTTTGCCAAAAATTGCATTTGTTTGTTATATTTTACAGAAAATGTTAAATGGTCTTCAGTTTTATTTTTTTACTCATATCATTCGAAATTATTAGTGTCGTTAAAATTTATCTTAAATATTCATATGTCCAAAAAAAAAAAGCACAACCTAACCCTAACCCTATTTAGTTTAACTGCCCACATCATTTTGTAAACTTCAATTTCATTAGCCACACACAGGCCTGATTACTGCCAGACATGTAGAGTCAAGAACTCACTTCAATAGAACCTGTCTGACAACATGAAGTAGACCTGACCTGTCCCAGACTGATCTAATTTAAGTCAATTAAAGTAAATTAAAGTCTGATCTTAAGTCTAACTGATGACTTTAAACAGGCTGTTAACACCGTTTTGCAAAGAAGAGTTGGCCCAAATTCCCTCAAAGAAATAAAAAAGACTTTTTCCACTTAACCCAAATGCTTGATTTAGAAATCTGTGAGGGCACAAACACCTTTTTCCACAGTTTCAAATGTAAGGGTGTCATCTGTGAAGCTACATTTTACATGAACATTCAACGACAGACACAAGCCAATTTAGGCTAATGATATGCCCAAAATAACTAAAGATGAGAGGTAAACGACAGAACAAGAAATATATTGTATTCCCTTAATTGGTCAACCAATCTATCAGAATTTTTAAAGTGCTTTACAGAGGCTGAAAACAAAGAAACAATGCAAACAAATCAGAATGCAAAAAACTAAGTAAATAAAATAATAAAAACCAATAGAAAATGTAAATGTTATATAAAATGTAGAAATTAGGAAATCGTAATGTTACAGATTTTTCCTTTCTATTTCTATTAAATTGGGTTTTCCAAATTAAAATTACTTTTGTCTTATTTTTAAAACAGTTAAAACGGTTTGACCTCAGTCTGACCAAGTCTGAGTAGAAAGTTTTTTTTTTCCTTCAGCCGCTAAAAGAAGCATAATCGGGCTTCTGAACCATACTCTGAACAAGGGTCAAAATATGCCAGATATGTCAGCATTTTCTATGTTATAACATGAAAAAAAAAAAAACAGATATAGATGTTATCTTTGGTATTTCTGAGACATGGATAGTATAAAAATCAACGAAGTGCTTCAAAAACTGAATTGTGATTCAGCCTAAATATTTGTGGAGGTAATTGTTTTAACGTCGAAATGAACTGACTAATTGATTTAATCATTAATGCAGGACAACAATTTTGTGGTTTTACTTCTAACGAGTATATGAGTGTATGGAGGAAACAGTATTTGTCTGCAGCGTTCGTATTTATTTATTTATTTGCATTATCAACAATGCAAATTGCCTAAATTATCTGCGCCGATTAAACACATATACGGCTGGATTTACCTCCTTTAGCCGATAATTCGACTCATTTGGCCGGTCTAAAACCTTTGAATCCCACCTGACGGGACTGGATGCACCATTTCGTCTTTAGCAGAGAACTGAAAGGCCATCGGATCTTTAAAACAGCATCAAACTGCAACAAGAGGCGGGACTGAGGGTTTCTCAGACCAATCAAAAAAGACCTTGCAACCAAAATCTGTGCGGAAAAATGTGAATAAAACAGCTGATTAATCTCCTAACCGTAACAAGAGCGGGTGGAGGACATTTCTACAGCCTACAAATCAAAACATTTGCAGTATAAATGTTTTTTAAAGCACACTATTTATTCATATTATCTATCACAAGTCACGACCTGTGTTTGTCCGCAGATTATTTATGTTCGGAAAAAAAAAGATGAATTAACTGCGGCGCTGTCCTTTCAGCACCGCGTTGACTCGTTTAAACTAAAAAATAATCGATGCTTTAAAAAGTTGCGTTTTTCTCATTACTAAACTATCGGTGTAAAATTTTACTTTTTTGCCGAAGATAATTAAAAATGAAGGGGAATCATAAACAGAGATAGCTAAACCTCAGTATTTATTCCTACTAACTAGCTCATTTGCACACAAATCGATGACTTAACTCAGTAGATTAGAGTAAAATTTGTGTTATAATTCTTGCACTGAAAGCTTATTTCTCTTCAGTTCAGTTTCTGTTTTTGGAGTTATTTTAATGTATGCAATATTTACACCTTTGGGGTTTCTAACAATAAATAATTAGGATGAATTCACTGATAACACATGCTCTATCTCAAGAAGAAGAAAGAAATATTTTGACAATCCAGAGTGCATGTCTGAGAACTCCAAAATGCTCCTGGTAGAGCAGTATCTTCTTAAGGAGGACCTAACTGATTTTAATGAGACCCCAGATTTGGTGGAAGGAAGAAAAGCCCCCTCTGTGGATTCAAACCAGCCCCTCTGGCTTCTTAGAGTGCAGGAGGCCCAGAGGAAGGGCAGTGTGTGTGTGTGTGTGTGTGTGTGTGTGTGTGTGGGTGGCTGCAGTGGAAAGCTGCACAGTGACTCCTCTGAAGCAGCAGTGGTGAGCTGCATGATGAGAAAGACAGGACTTGTAGGATGCATTAAATCAGCCTGATTATAGGCAAGCCACAGCAAGGTTCTCAGGTCTGGCTGAAATGCCGCCGGGAGTGATACTATTCACATCCTGGGAGAGAGGTCAGTGTCAGAGGAGTTCACAGGCCCCCATCTCCATTCTTATGCAAAAAGATTTGTGCACAAGGGTGAATATTCTCAGGCTGGGAAAACATGAACAGATTTTAGACGATGTTTCCTTTCTCTCCAAAATGTTTTGGCACTAAGGTCATTTATTACCTTCTATTAGGCAAACGTTAATTTGGTTCACGTTATGTATGTATGTATTTTCCTCATTACAATAGTTTTATTTCTTGCTAAACAGCTTTCTGAAACATGTATAAAATATGGTTGTTTTAACTTGTTTTAATGGACTTCTCTGTCCATTTCTTTGTCCCACCTTCAGTCCAGTGGTCACTTGGGAATAGGTGGAAATGGCCACTTAATTAGCTGCCCTTGACCCTTTGCTCCTGCTTCAGAGAGCTGCTGACCTCTGCACATCTTCAGCCCTTTTATTGCCCTCTGGGGAACTCTCCGCATGCTGACCCTCCTGACAGCCGGCCGGGGGACTTCACCAACAGGTCCGTGACCAGCTGAAGATCCTCATCAAAGAGCAATGTTTACCTCATCTAGGAGATCATACTTACCTCCACCAAAGGGAGAAGGGGATGCTGAAGCAGCTTTAGGTTGTAGATGTGGATTTCTCTGTTTCCATTATCTGAGGTTGTGGGGTAAAACCAACAGAATGCTTTTAATTAATGATGAAATTCACACCAGCGTGACAGGGTTTCACAAAATCATTTGAACACTCAGGTCCGGGCTCTACAAAGGCTGATTTCACTAATTACGTTCCTTTCATCCAGAGAGGGGAAACTAATCACAGAGATCAGCCGCTGTTGTGGTGTTTAGATGGATTGAAAACATGCTGACTCCATCTTGGGCCTACATATGTGAGAACTGCACTTGTGTAAAGTTTGTTTTCAGGTTTAAGAGATGTGGATCAAGCACGAACAAGCTATTCAGCATGCAGCTGCAGAAACACACGTTCATGCAACTTTCAGTCTCCCTGTTTAAGCCCTTTTGTTAAGTTTTCTTGTTGCACTGATGTTTTATGCAATTTTAGTAGGATGCATGTAGGTTTATAATAAGCATGACTTGCTTACACATATCAAAGAGGACACAATAAAAATCTCTGGAATAAACTGCGTTTTCTCCTGGTGTGTGGAGCACACAGTAGCACAGCCATGCCCCTCTCCCATTTGTAGCTGGGCATTGCCTGTAAGCTGGCTGAAAAGGGCCATTGAACTATTTTCCTCTTGTACAAGAAAGAATATTCGGCTGTTTAATGTTTCTCAAAATGCAGAAACAGCTGTGGAGCAGAAACTGATCACTCTTATTAACCAACCAATATCAGCAAAAATGTGTAATAATCACCAAAGTCAGCCTCTGAAAACTACTACTATATTTACCAGTTGTTCAGCATTAACTTTTCTTCAGTCTCAAAACCATAATTATTTTAATTAATATCCACTACTAAATATTTGTGGAAATGTCATAATAATATGATATTTTAATCGAGATTTTCATACCCTGAATGACACACCAGCTCATGCCTAATTTACAATGTGTAGTGTCTTGACTATTATAGGTTTATACGGTTTGGAAGACTATTGTTACCCTGCATATATTTATTATTTTACCTGTTTTTATTTCTTACTAATAAAATGTTAACTTTTAGTATTGATTACGGTTTACAAGATGTTATAGTAGTCCTGTTCACATTAGTAGAGAACAGTGTATTAGATTCGGCATTGAACACTTATTTAAAAACTTCTATTTTTTAATTTTTTTGCCAAAAGTAAACACACACTTTTTCAATAAAAAAAAAATAAAAAAATGTCTACATTGTTCCTGACACGCAGGAATTAATCCCAGAATTAATTATGAAAAACTCCGAGCTCAGGCTGCGCACTGACACTGTTCGCGCAATCAAATTAAACATCAATTTTTATCTGACTACTGCGAGCAAAAAACAAGCTCAATGTGTAGATTAATTTGGAGAAATATTATTTACTGAACACAAATGCCCCTGTAGTAGCGTATGATTTAACAGCGGGTGACGTCGTTTCCCTCCCGCTGACTTTTGCGGCTGTTGGACGTTGCCTGAGCGCTTCAGCACACGTCCCTCGGTCTGCTCCTCCCAATTAAAACCTAATGAGGAGTCACCCCAACGCGTCCCCAGCCCACCGTCAGCACACTACCATGTGAATCCTTTTATATTACAAAAAGTAAGAAAAGTTATTACCTGCACTATCAAAACAATTTTTTTTTGTCTTATCTATTCAAATAATAAAACATTTTATTGACAGCATTTGTTTGCAATATTTCATAATGCTCAAATTCTGACATTAGTTATTTTTTTCTTTGTAATAATTATTACTTAAAGACACTTGTTCAGTCAGCTGTTCATGTTTGTAAGGCATGTAAAGCTGATTTGTTTATATGAGTTACATTAAGAAAGAATATAAGAACTAAAGCCAAGAACTGTGTAAGACTTGTGCCTGAGAATCCTTCTGTGTAGCAACAGCACTTTGATGCTGCACCCAAACCTACGTGCTGAGCTTCTGAAACCCGAGGCAGTCAATGCCAAAAAAACATCCCAACTTTGTCACTATCTTAGTAATGGTTTATGCCTTAATCACAAGCCAACTCTTATTTTGAACATAAAAGACAAACCAGGTGTCTGATGTGACAAGGTGGATTCTCTGCATTCACAATCCCTGTTTGTGTGCACTATTGGCTGCAGCTGTAAAACGATTAATCGATCTAAGCTTGTTGGTTTTTAAATATATATCTTAACAGTCATTCTGGATTGAGAAGTTTTCGGTAAAGGCTATCATTGTGGTGTTAATGAACTGTGGGTCGTGCAGATATTTTGTGTGTCCAGTTTATTTATTAAATGGTAATTGACAAAATAAACTCTCTTGTGTGTAAAGTTTTAGTCAATGTAAAACTGAACAGCTTGTTCTAGCTTGTCCCTGCAGGGGGGGGGGGGGGATTCGCCGGCCCATCACAAAGCAAGGGTTTTAAAGAGACCAATGAAATTAACAGTTATATTTTTTGGACTATGGGAGGAAGCCAGTTAGAACAATAATTCATTTCTCTCATGGAATCTATTAATTTGTCTAAAATAATCTTAAGTAATTTAGTTGGTATGGACATTTAAAAAAATGGTTGGGTTAACTAATTTCTTAAAGTTTCTTTTAGAAAATTTCTGCTCAGGCAGAACAATTAAAAGCTATCAATGTGAAATGCAAGTAAACTGTTAAACCAGTTTTATTTGTTAAAATCTAAATTATGAAAGTTTAAATTATTTAGACCAATATATGAACCATTAAAAACACAACACAACATAACGTGATGTAATATTTAATCTTATTACCTATTGCACAGTTTAAAAGACTACAACCCAAAATATGTCTAATGGATAAAAAGTAAATATATTAGAAATGATTGAAACACAAATATGAGTTTTGCCATTTTTATTATTGCCAGTACATTTGATAATTTATCTTGCACATTTATATGTTTCAAAATATCATTACATTCTCACAAATGGTGGGAAAGGGAATTAGGGACTGATAAAAGTAAAATTTTTTATTAAGTGGGGTACGAATATCTAATCATTTCCAATCAGAATTTCTTCTGAACTTGTGAAATTACTTGCTTTATTGTAACAGTATTGTATTAACTTAAAAAAGGTTATGTGATAAAAAAAAAAATAAAAAATATATATATATATATATATATATATATGTATATATATATATATCAAGTTGCTAATTTTAGGGTACCAGTAAAATTCTGATTTAAATTACAACAAATGTCATCTGAAGGTAATTTAGAAGATAAACAGGTCCGATTAGCATCCAATTATACAGACTGCAAATTAAATTCAGTTCAATACAATTTATAGCAGGATGGTCCAATCACAAAGTTATATTCAGATTCAATGCTCAGAGTCCTGTAAGCCTGGTGATGATTTATTTGTCGGTGTTGAGTTTGATCCACAAAGCCAAGTGTAGAGGTCTTCAGAGTTCTTGTGCCATCCTAAACAACAAAGATGAAGGGAATCATCAGAATGTGGATTTCTCTAATCTCTTCCACTATGCAGATAAGAAATTAAGCCTTTCATTGTTAGGAGAATGGAAAAAGTAAGATACAACAAGAAATAAGTTTTTTAAGTTCTCAATGTAGCCAATATAGCAAAAAAATTAAATTGGAGCCAGTTAAATAGAGTTGATTGAGCATTTATTTAAAGAGTTACCTGAAACAGCAGGAATTCACAGTTTGACATGAATAACAGGACATAAAAAGAAAATTATAAACCACAGAAGTCATAGAATCACAGCTTTGTGGGGAACAAAATAAAAAGTCAATAATGGTCATTCAAACTGAAGCTCTTTGGTTTTACATAATTCTCCTGAGTGTGTTTTGGCAACAGTACATTTAATGTTGTGCAGTATTTTTTATTTTGCACATCAAACAGTGGAGGAAGTGTTTCAGAAAAAAAACGTTCTTTTCATGCTATGTAAAATGAAAGTCTCCTTAGCTCTGCGTGTTGTTCTTCTCCTCCATTTTCAGGCAGCAATTCCTAATGCTTTTATCCCCGCAGGGAACCAGCACAAACTCTTTCTCTGTCAATTTTCACCCACTGCCCAATTCAGATGAGCCCTTCCTCCCACCACCCCCACAATAAAGGATTTGTCCTCGTTTTCTTTGTCCACCTCTGATATCTTTTTTTTTTTTGGGGGGGGGGGTGCTCTTTCTCTGCAGACGGCATGCAGCGTATGCAAATATGCCTTCTTTTATTCG
Organism: Girardinichthys multiradiatus; assembly: GCF_021462225.1. Classification (NCBI taxonomy): domain Eukaryota; kingdom Metazoa; phylum Chordata; class Actinopteri; order Cyprinodontiformes; family Goodeidae; genus Girardinichthys; species Girardinichthys multiradiatus. Next base: position 34,340,741 of record NC_061795.1, on the reverse strand, counting down.
CCGGACCCTCCCCTGAATGAATGCCACCTTAAATGAGGCCACACTCGCGCACGTTTGCGAAAGGGCTGTGGAACGTGCATGCATTACGATCTGTGGATTTGCATGCACTCTCTGAGTCAAACACAGAATGCTGAGCAGCTATTGTGTGCAGACGCAGGAATAGACCATTCGCTGATATAACGGCTTATTTTAGATGGATTTACATGAAACTGTAGGGTAAAATGTGCAATCGTCTCAAAGACTGATGGTTTGATGAGAAAATACTATGAAATTAATTGTTACTTATGAAGAAGGCTCATTTAATTTGACATGGTCCAACAAATCTTTTACTACAGTAACTAACACCCAAAGTCGGTGTGAAATTGTGTAGGATGAGGCTCCAAGTGATCCAACTGAAAGTGCAGAGGAATGGCTGCAGACATGTGCAACTAGATGAATTATGGCAGTGTCTGATGAACATAAAGGGTTTTCTCTCTCCCTCTCTTGTAGCTAACATTCCCAAGCTGGCCCGTGCCATCTGTGAGTGTGTGTAAATGGGTTTGAGTTAGTGTGTGTTTTGTAGGGGAGGTGTGTGGGGGGGTTGATGTCTGCTGGACAGCTCTGACAGTTTGGCCTTTTCAATCTTTCATTACTGAACTGAGCGGCCTCTATCCCATAGCAACCCTAAAAGAGGTCAAAGGCTATGTACTCCTTACACAACACCTCCTCCTCTTTTTCATCTTCGTTGTATTCTGTAACTCCAGGGTGGCCACAGACGTTCCTAATTCTCCCCAGACAGAGACTTCACCCATGAACTTGAACTTGATGTAAATCTCAGCACAGTTTCTAAATTGCAAAAGTGTGAAATGTATGCCACCTTTTTAAAGCCTAATATCAAACTTATTTGCTGTAAAAACAAAATAACATGAGAAAAAAAAATTAGGTCACATCAAGGATTTCCTGACCATCTTTTCTGCCAACAACCTCATTGCACATGCTATGATTACGATGGGCTGCCGTATTAAAGGTTCAGTCACCTAATTCTCCTCTCCTTTCATTGGAGCACAGAGGATCCCCTGAAAAGCCTGGGATGTGGGAGCATTTCTCCATCTTCCCCTAATATACTTAACGTTCAGCTTCGTCCTAGATTAGTCTTAGCCGAAGTTGCATTAAAGACACCCAGTGAGCCTCGGTTGACCCACATCGGGGTCTCATCCAAGACTAAGGGTAGCCTATGAGCTAGGCCTTAGTCTTATTTATATATACCTCAGTGGAGCTGTTAAAACATTAATAATGTCCACATATAGTGAGAAGGTAACCCAGGAGCTATGTGGTATTAACATTTTATCGCTACTATGGCTACGCAGCTGCACCCACACAGAATGGGAAGTGAGCAGCGGCTGCTGTCACTTCATCATGTCATACATTATAATTTCCACTGCTCTGAAAATCCAATGTAGAAGAGGTAATACATAGTTAATAATGGATAACGTAGGTTGGAAAGAAGAAAGGACAGGTAATCACGTGTCCCATTGTGCCACTTTCTTTAGGGGGATATGAATTTTTAAGTCAAATTTAAAGGTATGTACATGCAGAGATGGATTCAGGGGTGTTAAAGCCCCAAATCCATATGTCTCTGTGTCAGACCTGCTGACCTTGCTTCCTGAGTCGCTCTGGTTTCAGACTCTCTTGATTTAAAGACTCCTTGTTGCAGAGCAGATTAAAAACACATCTGTTGAGCAGTGATAACCAATGTAAAAACAATCATAATCATAATCGAGAGGATTTTATGCTATCAGTGTTGTCAGTTTTTACCCTGCTGGTGTTCTACATGCATACAGATATCTGTGTCCCTTATTTATTACATCAGCAAAATAGGAATTATAAATTAATACACTTCCTTAACAAATGTGTGCTTGGTCTGTGTTGTAAACCTCCAAACAAACACACACACATGCTTCTGCTCACTTCAGCTGCAAAATGTTGTAGCCTGGTGCACAAACATGACTGCCCATGTGTTCCACCATGTCTTTTTTGCTTAGTTCTTCCATCTTTCAACCTTTCCTTAGGGGATTAATATTCTGTCTTATCTTTCAAACTCAACCTTCTACTCCTCTGCATTTCCAGGCATAGCATTAACCAGAATGCTCTCCTCTCAGCTACCTTTACCTTTTCTCTTGAAATGACCTGAAGCAATAATTCTGTACATCACAGATGAGCTACTGAAACGCAATTATAAAGACAGCTCAGAGTCCTTTTCTGTGAATAAAGACAGGAAATGATACATTAATAAGTGGGCTGGACATGATGTACAAATCTTGTGGAAGCACACATACACTGTGAGGCACCATTAATAACTATTATCCGCAGGTTACATCACCCAGCTCCGCTGGGCACAGCCACCAACTCAGCGGAGTCAGTCAAACATTGTGCCACCAATTGTGTAGTGGGATTTTATTAACTACGAAAAGGAATTTTGGGGACTAATAAATATAAGCCATTTAAATTATTTCCACTTTAAACAGTTAATTAAGGCAATGTTAAAAAGTAGTTACGGTACATTTAAATAACTTCTACTACTTTTTTCTATTAAGAAATCTCACCTTAACATTTATTTGAATTTTACTGAAAACTTTGCTTCAGGCAAAATAGGATTTCAGTTGTAGTGTGGTGTTGTGTTTTGAATAAATAAAACAGCTTGGCAGATGTGGGTAGTACCTAATTGCATTTACTTGGATAATGTTTTGAAAAAAATGTACTTGTAGGAGTAGTTTTATTCCACTATACTTTTGGAGGTCAGGTCACTGGAGTTATTTTGTTCTAACACATATAAATTACATACTGTAAGCATTGGCTTCAAAGTTTTATGTTGTGGAAAGCTGAGATTTAGAAATGTGTGTTTCTTCTGCCTGAATTTGTTATTTTGTAATGATGTGATTTATTTTTATTTCATTATTCTAAGTACCAGAACCTGCACATACATTTACATTTTGTCTGTATGATTACAGCATTTACAAAAATTCAGTAATTTTTGGATGACTACTTTTTACCTGAGTAGAATTTGTGACTACTCTACCGACCTTTTCAACTTTGTAAAAGCTTATAAGACTTGTGGTTGGGAATGTTTTTCTGTTGGGGCAAGAACCGAGGTTTGTGTCTGGCTTAAATTAGCTTAGTGATAGCACTAATGCTATAGTCAAGCTTGCTAGTAAGCTGAGCCCTTTAAACTCTGAGGCAGTCATTGCAGATAAACAGCAACTCTTAGCTGTGTTTGTCAGGGAAATGGTTTAAATGCTTTTTTTTTTTTAGTACATTTAAAAAGTTTGTTCCTATTTAAGTGATATTTTATGCCTTAATCACAAACTATTTCTTGTTTTTTGGGACTTTTTAACATGGAGGACAAACCAAAGAATAAAGGAGAAATTTGAGGGCATTATATAAAAGCCTTAAAAAATACTTTCATTTTAATCAAATTAGTTTGTAAATGTAATGTTCATTAATATTTTTTATAACAAATCCTATCTAAAGATTTCAAGAATTTAAATGAAAATGTTTGTCTGTCCAGCTGTTATTGTCATTCATCAGATGCAGTGTTGCAGTATGAGTCAATATAACAACTTATAAAACGTCAATTAGGCGTATAGTTGAAAGTTTGTGAGTTGGAGCAAGAATTTAAGCTTGCAACCAGCTTGAACTACTTTAGCAACAGCGCTAATGCTAAACTCCAAACGGTTAGCTTGCCAAGTCATTGCAAATGAATGGCACATATTAGCTTCCGTTGTCAGAAAAAAGATTTACATAAATTTTTTTACATTATATTGTGTGGATAGATTTAAAATGTTTACTAATATTTCACTGAAGTGTTACGCCTTATGAACCAATGTGTATTCATTTATTATTTTAAACATAAATAGGACTTTTGGAGGACAATATTTAAAAATTTTAATTCTTTAACTGGACCTGTGCTTGACAAGCCAGAATTTAAGCTTGTATCAGCTTCAACTAGCTGATACAAGCTCATGTCAAACATGCTAGCAAACTGACCCATCCCTGAGGAAGCCATTGCTATTAAACTGCATCTCATTAGCTGTTGTTGTAAGGAAAACTGTTACCATGCCGCATTGTTGGAACATACTATTTATGTAATTTTTTATAACATAATCACCATGTAGTTCTTATTGTTCTTACTGCTTGTTTCTTTTTAACATGGACAACCAACCAGATATCTTCAGGTGTTTTTTGATCATGATTCTACTACCAAGGAAGACCCAGCAAAAGTGTGTGTTGTAATAGAGGGCATCTGCAAAAGTTGCTTGTGTGCACAGGGAGCTATGAAACTGTATCCTCATTGACCAAATTTATTTGACATGAACTGATCTGAGCATGTATGTTTTAAATGTGTATCAAAGAAGATGATTCTGAGAAATTTCAATTAGATGCTATCATCATGTTATTAATTAACTATTGTTTGTGCAAATGTTTTATACTATAAGCATGAAGTTTAAGTTAATAAAAACAGAATAGTTTGAACTTAATACATTTGTGTAATTAAATGAATTAAATCAATTTTGAGAAAAACTGTTTTAAAAATTGAAACAAATTCTGTTGAGTGTGTACATTTTGACAATTTACTGGAATTTAGTCAAGTTATATATTGTGTTTTTTAGGTGGCAAACTTACATCATTTCTAAACTGAAATATTGATTAAATACTATACAAATAAAATGTAGTCAAATTGAAAAAAGATTATTGGTTACACTTTAACAGTTTGTTTAAACAGTGTAGTGTATCTATCTTTTTACAAAGATGTTTGATATGCTAGTGTCTTTTTTCTGACACTAGCATACAGAGTATATTTATATTACATAAAGAAAATGTAAGTGAGGTGAACACCGCAAAGATTACATACAGATTCTTATTGGAAATTGTACAGTTGTTGTTGGATTGTACTATTGTAGGAACCCATAAACATGTCCTGGGAAATTCCTCTCATTTAACAGAAAATGTAGCATCTCCATGTTTTTCAGACATGCAGAGTAGTCTGAATAGACTAATGAACAGTCAGGTGGCACTCCAGGGCCTGGACTAACCCCCCTTTCCCTTTCCCATCACCATCACACAGATATCAGACACACATACACTTGCCCACACATTAAAACTCAGCGCCTTGTCCGACCTGGTGATCCGCACGACGGTCTAATGTCTCAGGCATCTGCTCATGTCTAGTCTGGAGGGTCTTTCCCACCCTGCCCCCCAGCCCGGGCCCACCGCACCAACAGTTCCCACAATGGTGAGAAAGCAGGCTTTTCGAAGGGAATGGGTGGCGATGGGGGGTGCTGTCGGGAGAGCAGCTATTGAGGGAGGGAGAGAGTGAGAGTACGGGGCTGAATGATAATGTGAAAATGCATGGCACTGTTCATTAACACACACGCTTTGCAGCTGCACATATTGGCCCCGGACACACACGCTCATGTGTTTCACTTTTCCACCTCGGGTTGATGCCAGAGTCACTACAGGCCAGCTAAGTGGCTTTATAAACAAGAGCTCTGCGAGTGCATGTGGGCATAAGGTTACACCTGTGATGCTGGTAAAAATCTGAAGCCTTGATATTTGTCATGGTTTGGTTTGGAAAAAAAACATTTTGCATTTTGTATCTTGAATAAAGTTTCTAATCTTTTATCTAGCCCTGCTTAGTTACAGTTACAAGGTAAAGAGCTCAAATTCATATCTAAAGGCTAAGAAATATTCTTCAAGTCCACTAGGCAATATTGGGAGTATCTGTGTGCAGGTGCAACAATTTCAGTTCACTCTGCAACCAGTGCAACAGACGTGTGTATATTAACATGCAACTGCATATTTATAAATAAATGATGGCTTATTGGTATTAACACGCAAGAAACATCCTTCGCAAACAAAAATCGAACAAAACGAGGGAGCATGATCGGTTAATAGTTTTTTTTTTTTTTATAAATGACTACAGTATTTGCCAACTGTTTTATTAGCAACAGAAATGTTACTAATCAACATCTACATTCTTAACGATGCTTTTTGAAATGTTACAATTTCTTAAGGAAAACCCAGTTTTACATGCATTAATCTGCAATGTTTATCAGGTGAAAACATGGTGTGCTCAACTGCCTGGTGTGCTCCGGAAAATAAAGGAGCACCATGATAAGAGAGGATGGCAGGTTTCCTTCAACCTGTGCCAGCTCATTAATTTTGTTGCTACCCAGCACCCCCCACAACCAACACCAACCCCCACCACCCAACCTCACCCACCAGCCCCCCTTCTCACATAACCCCTTAACTGCTAATTAGCAGGAGCAGAGCACAGCAGACAAGAGAGAGGCCATGTGTGACTGGGGAGGAAATGGGGGAAACTCTTCTTCTCTTCCTCCCCCCTTATAAATCAACCCCCCAACCTCTCTGGCCATCATTGGTACCCAAACAGCAAACCATGATGCAGCTCACCTCAAGTGCAAGCCCAGCCATTTTAGATGTCTCGAGGAAACATCTCCCAAGATGGCTCCTCTGACGTCCCCGTGCTCCAGAGATCTTGGGAGGGTCTTTGTCTGTCTCCTGGCACAGCAGAGTGTCTCCGTTGGCAGTACAGATGGCATCGGGGGATTCTGGGTAAAAACAGGCGAGGGTTTTGGAGAAGGCGGCAATTTCGGACCAACCATTTTCCTTCATTTTCCCTTCTTGTTTTTGTTTGATGATGGCTCTGTTAAGGAATCCTGCACATTTTCATGTTAACAAGAAAAGGGAAGGTAAAACTGTTAGTCATTCAGGGAAATCAATGTAATTGTGGACAACATTTAAATAAGGGCTCTTATTTAAAGCATTAATGTTTTCATATTAAAGCTAGCAGTGCATAGTGTAGGACACCTTTAAAGCTCTGAGCAGCTACAAAGACCAGTTTGTTTCCAGGAGATGAGTGTGTATTCTGCTGCGATAAAAGCCCCGGAAAAAAAATCCCTCACATTATAAAGGTACAAAGGTAAAAATCAAGGATGCCCTGATTCCATACATAAGCCTCAAGTGTTTTTTCTTCCCCTTCGTAAAGAAGCATACCAGGTTCACACGCTACCTATAACAGAGGAAAGCTCCGGAAAAGACTTGGGCCACAGTCTTTTCACATATCCAGTACCTGACTGTGAAACGAAGCAATTAGTCCGGGTTGACAGCGAGCTCCGCTGAAACAGCTAGTTAACAGAATGAATGAAAACTCATCTCACTTTGGTGCTCTTTAGGCTTTAGTGGCATTCTCTGAACCGAGTGCATGCAACACGCATAGAGCTGAAGTACCAAGTTGAGAAGTTCAGCTCCTGCCTGCAGGACGGCCCCAGTCTTCTCATTGAGCCAACGCACAATGTGTCCCAAAGAACTCGAGATTTTAAATACGAACGGCAAGTGTTTTTTTTAACCCCCTGCTTCACCACTCAGATGCTTTATTGGAGGTTTTACAAAATCTGGACAAAGCATTAGTTTTTCTTTTCTTTTATCCAAACAAAGTTAGAATTGAGGCTGTGTTTTCTTATATGTGAATAGTAAAAAAAGACAAATCAATATGAGATCTGACAAGGTTTATGGGGAAACGTGTCCTGAGTAGACATGGTCTGGTAAATGGTCAGTCAGTCATTTTCCACCGCTTCTTCCATAGTGGGTCACGGGGGAGCTGGTGCCTATCTCCAGCAGTCTATGGGTAAGAGGCAGGGTACACCCTGGACAGGTCACCAGTCTATCGCAGGGCAACACACAAACAACCACACACACACCCATTCATACACCTAAGGGCAATTTAGAGAGACCAATTAACCTAACAGGCATGTCTTTGGACTGTGCGAGGAAGCCGGAGTACCCAGTGAGAACCCACGCATGCACGGGGAGAACATGCAAACTCCATGCAAGAAAGACCCCTGGCTGGGAATTGATCCCAGGACCTTCTTGCTGCAAGGCAACAGTGCTACCAACTGCACCACAGTGCAGCCTGGTAAATGGTATAAATTAATAATTGAAGGTTTAAAAATCTGGTTTTAACACTACTAAACTACAAAAATTGCTCGTCATAGTGTTTCTGTGGTTTAAAGTCCTTTTCATGAGATACCACAGAATGTGCTGATGTTATCAAAGTTTTTTCCTGCTGTATAGCCCTTATTAACACAGCGCTGCCCTTTCCCTATCTGTTGTTGCAAACTGCTGGTCAGCTGGCTTAAAGAAGAGACCTACATCTTCCCCTGGCCTACAAGAAAAAAATATTTAGCAGTTTCGAAAATCTGGTTGCGGAAAACATGGACAGGTGTGGTGCATAAATCAAAGAAGAGCAACCTATCTCTCTTATAAAGGTAACAGTGTCTGTTAAGCAGCTCACTGTAGGCTGGCTATCTGAGCAGATAGCAATTATTAGTAACTAATTAACTTTCTAATACAAACTTATAAGAACAAATTATATTAACTAGATATACTTGTGTTACTCTATATAGAGTAGAATAACAGGTTAATTCTTTACAATGAGCATTTGGAAAGTGACAAAAAATGAATAACTATCACTTATTTCCTAGAAAATGTTATTAACAATCTCATACTGGCCCAGGGCTAGTCCAGGGGCAACTAGTATCTATCTTCTTACTTTCTGCTCATTAATGCATCAAAATTAAAAGCTCACTGATTTTTCAGTCCACTGTTGCATAAACAAACAGTAAGTTGTCTGATGCAGTTTTTTGGAGTTTAGTAGGACTCAGAGAAACAATAATCCAGGGTTAATTTTGTAATCCCTTAGTGATTTGTTAGTTTCAAACTACTATTTTCATCATGGAATCTTCAGCACATTTGTATCCTTTAAGTCCATTTGAGTTAAGTTTAGTTGTGTGTTTTAAAAAAACATTTGAACAAAAAGTGTGTATGATTAAAAGGGATGAAAAACAATCAAAACTGGGCAAAATCATAGCTTCCCAAGAATAAAGTTGTATACTTTCAGTAAACGGCAAGTGAGCATCAAAGTTATCACATCACACTACAGAATACATGAAAAGTTTTATTTATATGCCTTTATTTTACATGGAAAATTGTATTAAATTAGTACTGACTGTTGCATTGTGACAAAGCTTGGTCAGTGTCCATTTTTCTGCAACCTTTTCAAGCTGATTTAACAAACAACCTGATACTAATCAGTAAACTAGTCTTTACATGTCATCACTTTGTGAAATAAAATTGAAAGAAAAAAAGAAAAAAACGAAACAATAATTAGACAAACGAAAGCTGCGTTAAAAACATCGGAATCGGCAGATCAGACCCCAAACCTAAAACCTGGCATGAGCCAGTAGCATCTTGGTTTGCACATTTACTAGAAATCACCTTCTACAATTAAATTAATTTCTCTGAAAATAAAATTCTTGTCTAATGAAATGTTAAATTGGCTCGTGAAATTTAAAAAGACTGGCATATCATTTTTGGTTCCTCAAGAATGGGCTACACTAAAATGGGGTCAAATTGTCCACCGTGGGCCCTCAATCCTTTAAAAATAACCCCAAGATTTCACAACAAAATCAAGATATTTAATTAAAAGGTATACCCAAGATAAGCAAAAGACTACCTAATTCAATAATGTGAAAAAATGCAAAAGAAATTATAATTTCTTTATAAAGTTTCAGTCCATGATTTGATGTGCATTTGATGTGCTAAAAAAGGTAATTTCTTAGCATTATAGCCTATAACAAAAATAAAATTAAAATAATATCCAACTGTAGCATGTTAAAAATTATTTTTAAAAATGCTTTATATTATCTTTCATTTATATATTATAATATATATATTATATATTATATCCATCAACAGCAAACCTGACAGCAAAAAACTTTTCTTACCTTTTCTAGGTGATAACGTTCTTGAGAATCCCCTCCTCAGGTGTGAACACGCAGCTGATGGAAGTCATCTCTACTTTCGGTTATCTAGCTTTATGACAGGTATTTAAAACTCATACAGCTAGATAACCAAAGACAGAAACTGACCCCCCCCCGCCCCACCTTCTCACTATAAGCATGCTGGACAATCTTCTGACATGAGGATGAAGATGAAGCAGCGTCACAAGGCCTGAAATATTTAGAACAGACAATCCCAGCTCATTTAACCTGAATGATAAAAAACAACATTTATGGAAGATAAAAAAATGTGTACTATTAACAGCAGCAACAACAAAAAGATCAATTGTCTATTATTATGGTTTAACAATGCGATTATATGATCTCTCGCGATAGGTTACAACGTGCCTCAGCAAGGCCCAGTGACGTGTTCATAATGATCATTGTGAAATATAAAGAGGGCGTATTTCATATTCAAAATAGTAGTAATTCATAACAGCATCTTATCTTCATTTACATAATAATTAAAAATCCAGAAATATCAGGTAACAATAGGTAAACATTTCAGGTGTGCTGTGACGTGAACCTCTTCTCTGTTCCACGTTTCTTTTTATTTTAAAATGTTTTTACTGGATATAACGTAGCGCAGATTGTAACATCCTACCACTTTCAACTAATGTGTTTATTTATTTACATGTTATATATTGTTTTTTTATTAGGTTGTCATTTTGGTCCAACCTAATAATGCCTAATATTAAACTTAAGTTCGCATTAAAAGGGCATTTCTCCTCACTCCATAATGTGGCGATCTGAAAAGCATGACCATGAACCCGACATCATCGCAGGCGAAAGAATCTTCAAACAAAAACTGCTGATTTTTCTAATAGTAACAAAAATCTTTGCAATCTAAATTGAACTGGGCTTAAAGATGTTCTAATTATCTTTTAGCTCTTTGGTGCTCCTGAGGGCAATGATTCCCTACTTTTAATGAGAGTTGTGATTGGCCTACTTCTTCTGAAACTAGATTATTTCACATCACAAGGACTAATCCGCACAAGCTGTTACCAAAACCCAATTTGTTCCTGAATATAATAGAAGGCCTGGGGACCTATGCGCCTTTAACATTCTGGGGATTTATCCAACAAGGGTTTTAGGGTTATTTAAAGAGTATTTAGCTCGATGCTGTGCTCCAATTTTATACCCTTTAAATAACATGTCTGCTATGGTGAAAGGCAAAATATAAGCTAGAAAAAAACCTCCACCATCACAGTTCAAAAATGTTTAAACTGGACAAATTAAATATATTAAAAATGTAACGATACGCGAGCAGATTCTGCCAATTTCCAGAGGCGTTTCTGACCTGTGTCGCAAGGAGAGCAAGGAAAGCCAAAATGTCCTCAAGTTGCAGTCGTGCCTAATTTTCCAGTTGGATTGTCTCTGCGTGTTCATCTGATTTCCATGCAGAGAGAGTCAATAGATCCTTCTCCATCTTCAGTCCTCCAGCGTCTGTCTCTCCTCCAGCCTGCGCTCTTCCTCCACTGTCTGACAACCAGCTCCCGCACTGACATCATGCCAGGACCAGGACCGCGATTTGACCAATCACAGAGTACGAACTCTGCAAAGATCTTCAAATTACAGATGGATGTGCCACTGCAACCTGTTTTCACTTGATTCTTTTCTAATACTACTACGAACAACCCACCAATTGAATTGGCAAATCCTTGTTGCCTTTAAAAATATATATATTTCTACCTTTTGAACTTTTTTTTAACCTTTTGTCACGTTACAACGACAAGCTTCAATATATTTTATTGTGATTTTATGATTTTATTTCATGGAATACATAAGCTGAATGTTTATGGGCATAATTGCTGCGGGTTGATTATCTGCCCTGCATTTAACACCGTCTGTCTTCCCATCAACTCTGACCATCTTCCGTCCCCGCGGAAGACAGGCGTACTCCAAGCATGATGCTGCCACCACCATGTTTCACAGTGAGAGTGGTGTAAACAGGATGATGTGCAGTGATAGTTTTCTAGAACACACAATGCTTTGCATGTAAGTTGGATTTTGGCCTATTCGAACCATAACACAATTTGCCACATGTCTGCTGTGCACCCTACATGGTTTGTGGCAAACTGGAAATGGGACTTCTTACAACCTTCTTTTTGCCACTCTTCCATAGGGGACCAGATTTGCATGACTAATAGTAGTCCTGTTGACAGATTCTACCACACAAGGTGTGGATCTCTGCAGCTCTTTCAAATTTACCATGGGCCTCCTTGTTGATTGTCGTGTTACATTTATCCTTGGCCGGCCTGTCATTTAGGTTACCAGTCATATCTTAGTAGGTCTGCAACTGTACCAAACTCTTTTTGTTTCTGGCTGATGAACAGTGCTCTGTGAGATGTTCAAAGCTTGGGAAATTTCTTCTTAACCTAACCTTTGCTTTAAACTTTTGTACACCATTATTCCTCACCTGCTTTGTCCCTTGGTCTTTATGGTGCTGTTTATTTTTCACGAATGTTCTCTAACAATCTCTGAGCCCTTCACAAAACAGCTTTATTTATACTGAGATTAAATTATAGACAGGGAGACTCTGTCCAAAATTTAGACAGAGTTCCCCCATCTTGCTTCTGAAGCCTAATGGTTGCATTCATTTTGGGGTATCATAGTCAGGGGGGCTGAAGATATATATACATACATACATATATATATATATATATATATATATATATATATACGGTATATATATATATATATACCGTATAAATATATATATACACGAAAGCCGCACTTTAAGGCTTCAGTTTTTAAAAACTTTTGAAAACCATGCATCATTATCCTTCTAATTATGTGCTACTTTGTGTTGGTCAATCACATAGAAACCAAATTCGTTCGTTCGTTCGTCGTCTTCTGCTTATCCAGGACCGGGTCGCGGAGGCAGCAGACTCAACAGAGACGCCCAGACGTCCCTCTCTCCAGACACCTCCTCCAGCTCCTCCAGGGGGAGCCCAAGGCGTTCCCAGGCCAGCCGAGAGACATAGTCCCTCCAGCGTGTCCTGGGCCGTCCCCTGGGCCTCCTCCCGGTGGGACGTGCCTGGAACACCTCCCGAGGAACCAAATTTAATAGATTAAAGTTTGTGGTTCTATTTAAAAAAAAAATTGAAACAGTTTACTGGGTATGAATGCTTTTGCAAGGAACTGTAGTTCTTACACTAATCACAGACATTTGAACTATCAGACATCTCACGAAATAAACACATTTTCAGATACCATTTAAAACCTTTTATTAGATGATCCAGTTGTTACATATTGTGTAGCTATAGATGTCTAATTACAACACTGAAGACCCAACTTTGAGTCTTGAAACAAAAAAGTAAAGTAGATAAATCGAAATGAAGTTAAGAAGTATTTCTAACAGAATATTTTACCATATTTTATACAACAAGAACAAATACTAGACATAATTGTCACTCTTTAAATGATTTTGAGGCAATTTTTGTTTTTGACTTCTTTTACCTTTTTGCAACTATTGTGTGAAAATAACCCACCAATAGAAGATTATAATGCAGGCTACACTTGAATTAGGTATAAGCTGTCTTGCAAAATACAGAATCTTTAAGGTTTGAGGCTTTTTTTCCCGTTTGGCCAATTAACATTAGGACCCATGGCCAAGATTTGCCCGAAAAGGTCCCTCCAAATATGTGTGGGGGAGAAAAGAAAATCTTTTCTGAGCACTTTTAATGATGCCAACTCCTCCCTGAGACAATGATGGACATTGGATGAATTTCCAGCAATAACAGCCATTCCTAGAGTATTTACTATGTTTCACTTTTATGTTTAGGATAGTCAGGGTTCTTATCTTTGAAGTTTTTTGATGCACTTGCAGCCATCATTGCACGTTAATATTCAAATGCCCTCCAAATCGGTTTTGGCAGCTATTTATATTTTAAGTGTTTCTCACTATACATGTACTGAGCTGCAGGCTGAGAAATTATGTTAGAGTGTAATCTGCTCAACCAAGTAGGTAAAACTCTAACCTTCATTTCATTTGAAACATATTAAGCATAATTTTGTAATTAAAAATCATGCAAAAGAATTTTAGACCTAATAACTAACATCTGAAAATGCTTCTCTGCTTTTATGCTTGGGTTGCTCATTTATATATGAGCCTATGTTGATTTAAGGACAGAGACATGCATGCTATGGAACAGGGCAAAATGAATAAAACTGAAGTTATGTTTTAAACTAACAACAATCCATGCAACTGTCCATTTATTGACATAATCCACATTTGCATGGCATGAAACAGAAGCATCCACAACATTCAAGCCATTCAAGGTGGATGCGAAACCAGTGCTAGCAGTTTCTTACACACAGTCACAACAGAGTGACTACAGAGTTGCAGCCTTCCCAGCATTCCAAAGTTAATGTCTGACCGAAGGAGAAAATATATTATTTTAATGTTCTCTGGCATATTAACAGGACAATGGAATACTCACATGCTGGAGGAGGCTCTGTCTAGTAAAAGAGGGCTTGTCTAGAGGTTGGAAATCAAGTCCCAAAGCCTTTAGAGCAAAGGAAACAGTAGAGCTTTGCCACTTAGTGGGAAATACTTGTAAGAGCAACAAACTGAAAAAGACACAGTTGTAGTGCCCTGCAAGAGTAATAGTTTGGGTGGGAGAATCTGTCAACCGGACAACTATTAGTTGTCCAATCTAAAACTCTGTCCAGTGTACAAATCTGATCAGATGAGATCGAAACGGAATATTTTCGCCTAAATGCGTGCTGGAAAACTAATACCGCACATTAGCCTGAGCAAACCAGCCGCACCATCAAACATGGCAAGGGTAGTATCATGTTGTTGGGAAGCATTTCTTCAGGAGGGGCCGGAAAGGTGGTCAAAATTAAAAAACAATTGGTGGAGGCAAATATGGAGCAATCCTGGAACAAAAATCTGAAAAACACATGGGACTGGGGCAAAGGGTCATCTTCCAGCAGGGCAATGACCACAAACAGGCAGGAAACAATACAATTGTCAGGGAGTGTGGAAGTGAAGCAGGACGGAAGTGCAAACAGGAGGATTTGGGCAGCTTAGTGAGTAGACGAATGCTTTAATGATAGGAACAGGTAACTTACAGGATGGAAATTAGGCAGGTATACAGGCAGGAACACAGAGACATGGTACGGGGAAGTCAGCAGTTGGATCCACCGGGGAGAACAATGAAAACAAGAGGGTATAAATGCTGAGAAGGGTGGAGAATGGACCAATGAACATAGGGAGCTAATCAGAGGGGAATTATGAGCTGCTGGTGGAAGGTACTCGTACTCGTCGTCTTCTGCTTATCCGAGACCGGGTCGCGGGGGCAGCAGACTCAGCAGAGACGCCCAGACGTCCCTCTCCCCAGACACCTCCTCCAGCTCCTCCGGGGGGAGCCCAAGGCGTTCCCAGGCCAGCCGAGAGACATAGTCCCTCCAGCGTGTCCTGGGCCGTCCCCTGGGCCTCCTCCCGGTGGGACGTGCCTGGAACACCTCCCGAGGAAGGCGTCCAGGAGGCATCCTGTATAGATGCCCGAGCCACCTCAACTGGCTCCTCTCAATGTGGAGGAGCAGCGGCTCTACTCCGAGCCCCTCCCGGATGGCCGAGCTCCTCACCCTATCTCTAAGGGAGTGCCCGGCCACCCCACGGAGGAAGCTCATTTCAGCCGCTTGTGTCCGGTATCTCGTTCTTTTGGTCATGACCCAAAGTTCATGACCGAACGTAGGAACGTAGACCGACCGATAAATCGAGAGCTTCGCTTTTCGGCTCAGCTCTCTCTTCACCACAACGGACCGGCACAGCACCCCCATTACTGTGGCAGCCGCACCGATCCGTCTGTCGATCTCCCGCTCCATTCTTCCACCACTCATGAACAAGACCCCGAGATACTTAAACTCCTCCACTTGAGGCAGGAACTCCCCTCCAACCTGAAGAGGACAAGCCACCCTTTTCCGGTCAAGAACCATGGCCTCGGACTTGGAGGAGCTGATCTTCATCCCAGCCGCTTCACACTCGGCTGCGAACCGCCCCAGTGCATGCTGTAGATCTTGGCTAGATGGGGCCAGCAGGACCACGTCATCTGCAAAAAGAAGAGACGAAATCCTCTGGTCCCCAAACAAGACCCCTCCGGCCCTTGGCTCTGTCTAGAAATCCTGTCCATAAAAGTTATGAACAGGACCGATGACAGAGGGCAGCCCTGCCGGAGTCCAACATGCACCGGGAACAGGTCCGACTTAGTGCCGGCAATGCGAACCAAACTCCTGCTCCGCTTGTACAGAGACCGGATGGCCCCTAGTAAAGAGCCACCGATTCCATACTCCTGGAGCACCCCCCACAGGGCATCACGAGGGACACAGTCGAATGCTTTCTCCAGGTCCACAAAACACATGTGGACCGGTTGGGCAAACTCCCATGAACCCTCGAGTACCCTGTAGAGGGTATAGAGCTGGTCCAGTGTCCCACGGCCGGGACGAAAACCACACTGCTCCTCCTGAAGCCGGGGTTCGACTATTGGCTGGACTCTCCTCTCCAATACCCTGGCGTAGGCCTGACCAGGGAGGCTGCGGAGTGTGATCCCCTGTAGTTGGAACACACCCTCTGGTCACCCTTCTTATGTAGGGGGACCACCACCCCAGTCTGCCAATCCAAAGGCACTGTCCCCGTCCGCCATGCAATGTTGAAGAGACGTGTCAACCATGACAGCCCCACAACATCCAAAGACTTGAGGTACTCAGGGCGGATCTCATCCAACCCCGAAGCCTTCCCACCGCGGAGCTTTTTAACCACCTCGGTGACTTCAACCTGGGTGATGAAAGAGTCCAACCCCGAGTCCCCAGCCTCTGTTTCCACCAGGGAATGCGTGATGGCAGGATTGAGGAGATCCTCGAAGTACTCCTTCCACCGGCCGATAATGTCCCCAGTCGAGGTCAGCAGCTCCCCACCCACACTGTAAACAGTGTTGGTGAAGCACTGCTTCCCCCTCCTGAGGCGCCGGACGGTTTGCCAGAATCGCTTCGGGGCCAACCGGTAGTCCTTCTCCATGGCCTCACCGAACTCCTCCCAGGTCCGAGTTTTTGCCTCTGCCACTGCCCGGGCCGCGGCACGCTTGACCCCACGGTACCTGTCAGCCGCCTCAGGAGTCCCACAAGCCAACCACAGCCGATAGGACTCCTTCTTCAGCTTGACAGCGTCCCTTGCTGCCGGTGTCCACCACCGTGTTCGGGGATTGCCGCCACGACAGGCACCGCAGACCTTACGGCCGCAGCTATGAGCAGCAGCATCGACAATAGATGTGGAGAACATGGTCCACTCGGACTCTATGTCTCCAACATCCCTCGGAATCTGGTCAAAGCTCTCCCGGAGGTGAGAGTTGAATAAATCCCTGGCCAAGGGGTCCGCCAGACGCTCCCAGCAGACCCTCACTACAGACTTGGGCCTGCCAAGTCTGTCCGGCTTTCTCCTCCTCCAGCGGATCCAACTCACCACCAGGTGGTGATCAGTGGACAGCTCAGTCCCTCTCTTCACCCGAGTGTCCAAAACATGCGGCCGAAGGTCTGATGATACGACAACAAAGTTGATCATTGACCTCCTGCCTAGGGTATCCTGGTGCCAAGTGCACTGATGGACACCCTTATGTTTGAACATGGTGTTCATTATGGACAATCCGTGACTAGCACGGAAGTCCAATAACAAAACACCGCTTGGATTCAGATCGTACGGGGATGTACGAAGGGAGAGACTGAATGTCAGGGACTAACTGCATAAACTTTACTTACTTGCTTCCTTACTTACTTGCAAACTAACTTACCAACTAAATCAAGCATTACTCATGTGCTAGAAAGGCCTATACAAAGTTCACACCTCAATCCAATAGAGAATGTGTGACCATGCTAGAAAATCTATGCTCACAGACATTTTCCCTGAGTCTGATTGACGTATTTTGCAAAGAACAATGGGCAACATTTCAGTTTCTAGATGTGTAAATCTGATGGAAAGATAAGCCCAAAAACATGTAGCTGTAAGCGCAGAGAAATGTGCTTCCACAATGTACTTGACCTAGGGGAGCTGAATACAAATGCACACCACACAAATCTTGAAAACAATGTATTATTGATCTTCCACTTTACAGCCACGCACTGCTTTATGCTAATCTGTTACATAAACTCCCGATCAAATACATGGAAGCTGGTACTTATACAAAATATTAAAAGGGGAATGAATAATTTTGCTAGGGAAGGTATGAAAGAATAAATGCCTCGTTTAATCATTAGGCAGCACATATGACGTGAGGAAGAAAGTACAAATTAGAGGAGAGATAATTTACCCAGAATGTCTGCACATCTGTCTCAGCATAACTATCCTGGGGTGTCTTTAAAACACACAACACACCAATACATCAAGATAACACCTCAAATGTACATTTGCAAATTTATGCCTTCACTTTCAGGTGCCAAAAACCCACAGTGTCATTCCATTGTCATCAGCCCGACTCCACCAGCGAAACCCCACCAGCAGGCAGTTAGTCTCACTCTGAAACCATACAGGGGTGTACATATAGAGAAAGTGAGGTGTAAAGTAATATCACCTTGCCAGACCACTTATGATTTTTTCAAAACAAATGCAAAGTTCTGGCTCATCTAGTCACAGCACATTGACGATGGCAACCACCAGGAAAAATAGTTACAAGTGGAAAAAGGAGGACAGGAGCTGTCTGAAAACAACAGAATATGATGACTAAATAAGCTCACCTTACTTTCCCAACAAAAAGCTAAGTGTTGCATTCAGATTTATTTAACTGGCAAGGTGGTCCATATGTTAGTAACTAATTTTTTAGACGCCAAACTCATTTTTTCCCCTACAAAGGAGGTAAAATGTCCATTAAAGAAATGCCCTTCCTTGAACCTACAATGAAAACTAAATATACATTTACTCATGCTCTAACGAAAACCAAATAACAGAGCACACCCTAGCAACATTTAAAGAATAAGACACCACATATCATTAAACTAAAAGCATGATTTGAAAGACTAGGTTTTAGCATTCTCCATACTGTAGTGCCGCTCATCACTGCAGCTCTCTGCGCCCTCTCCTGCCCGTGAGCGGCAAGGTCCTCAACATCCTCATCTAGATCCAAAAGCGTCTATCAAGAAGCAACCACAAAAACAAAACAAACAAAAATAGCAAATAAATACATTTAACGTTTACAAAATCGCATTTGGCTTCAGATGCGGTAAGTGGACAATGTGTAACATTAAAACAAGCCCGAGAGCCACGCTGCCTTCATCTTCTATCAAGCCTTGTGACTGTAGTTCGAGGGTGTAGAAACTATAGGTTGGACGGCGCCTTTAAAATAAGCAGAAAGTTGACATCGGCAGAGAACAATACTAAAACTCGACCGCGGCAGGACTCGAACCTGCAATCTTCTGATCCGAAGTCAGACGCCTTATCCATTAGGCCACGCGGCCTCTATGACCAATTGCTCGACGCCATGTGATATCAATTCACAGTCCTACTGGTTCGTATGATTTTTGTTTTGTTTCCAAACGCGTCTAGAATGGTTTGCGCAGAAAACAAGAACCATCATCTCAGTGAATGGCAATAGTCTTCAATAACATATTAAACGTGGTTAAAAAATATGAATCATCCAGACCACGTGGTGTCGCTAAAGTTTAACCGTGTGGATTTGTGGTCGCAACTCCAGTTGGGTAGGACGCAAAGATGCCTCGCTGTTCGGTTTGAACCAAACATAACATTAAAGGCCACACATCCGACACAAGTAAGCTAAAGCGTTTGTTATCTTTTGTCGTCTATGTTACCTTTTAAAAAAACTCTACGTAAAATTCTTATGTAGCTTATTATAGATTAACATGAGGCAGCTGTGTTTGTAAACACGCGGTAGGTCTCATGGTGGAACAATGTATTTATTTTAGTAGTTCCACGTAACATGTCATTCTCACATATTTTAAAAATTCATTACACACAAGGGATGCTGCAGAATCTATGTTGAAATTTGTCAAACGTCTGCTGTCATCTTTACTATTATTATATTATATGGATGATCAGTTTTACCTCTTATGACTCATATGTTATTGATCCAAATATAATCAAGGAAGAATTTGCAGATTTTTCTTCAGTGCACTTTTTAAAAAGATTGTTTTTTTTTTTAATCAAATCCTACATTGGAAATCCATACTGTATATCATGATATTTCTACCATTTTTAGTTAAAAATACACCTTTGTATGCTTTCATTAATATTAAGTTATGTCAGTTTCAGTTGTTGTTATTTGATTGCCCCACAGGTCTGACGAGATGTCCATGAGGTGATGTTGCATTTGTTACGCTGTCCTCTCCAGAGGACTTTTTTCTCTCCGCGATGGAGATGTCCAAGGTCATTCTATTCCACCAGACCTTGCTCACTACAGGGCGAGGAAGCGACAGAGACCCGCCTGAACCCCCTTAACATCCAGATGCTTTCCAGAAACCTCCATGAGCAAATCTTTCGTGGTGTTGAGCCAGAGTATAGTGAGGAAGCTGTGGAGCGTAGTGTAAAGCACTTGCAGAATCACAGTCTCTGGGGGAAGGAAACTTCACTGCTGCCAGATGTGGAGCTTAAACTTCCTCGGATGTATGGAAAAAACATAGATGAGCACTTTCGCATTTTGGCTGAGAAGCAGAGCCTTCCCTACCTTGAGGCCGCCACGAAGCTGCAGTGGGCCGACCTGCCACCCATGCCTCAGGAATGGAGCTGGGAGATAGGCTGGACCCGCTATGGGCCCGCCGGGGAAAGTGAAAAAGTGGATTTCCCAGATGAGTCTGCATTAGTGTTTGATGTGGAGGTGTGCACAACGGAGGGACAGTGCCCTACGCTGGCGGTGGCTCTTTCTCCCACCAACTGGTAAGAAACAGGACAGATGTACAGATATTAATATATAACATGTAAAATGGGAAAACCACTGGGATTATGTTGCCTTGAAAAGGAGTTCACACCTCTTAAATGTTTTCACATTTTGTCATATTACAACACCTTCAATGAATATTACTGGGATTTTACGTTGTAGACGGACACAAAGGTGCCTATAATTGCGAAGTGGAAGGAAAAGGATTTGTGGTTTTCAATATTCAGTCTCCAGATGAGCAGTTTTGTTCATTTGGAGACTGAAATTTTTACATTCTTCCATGCAAAATTTGTCAATCTCACTTTGAGATTGAAGGCCATCTACAATGCTCAAAAAATAAAGGGAACACTCAAATAACACATCCTAGATCTGAATGAATGAAATATTCTCATTGAATACTTTGTTCTGTATGAAGTTGAATGTGTTGACAACAAAATCACACAAAAATCATCAATGGAAATCAAATTTATTAACCAATGGAGGCCTGGATTTGGAGTCACACACAAAATTAAAGTGGGAAAAACACACTACAGGCTGATCCAACTTTGATGCAATGTTCTTAAAACAAGTCAAAATGAGGCTCAGTATTGTGTGTGACCTCCACGTGCCTGTATGACCTCCCTACAACACTGGACATGCTCCTGATGAGACGGCAGATGGTCTCCTGAGGGATCTCCTCCCAGACCTGGACTAAAGCATCCACCAACTCCTGGACAGTCTATGGTGCAACATGACGTTGGTGGATGGAGCGAGACATGATGTCCCAGTTGTGCTCAATCGGATTCAGGTCTGGGGAACGGGCGGGCCAGTCCATAGCTTCAATGTCTTCATCTTGCAAGAACTGCTGACACACTCTAGCCACATGAGGTCTATCATTGTCCTGCATTAGGAGGAACCCAGGGCCAACCGCATCAGCATATGGTCTCACAAGGGGTCTGAGGATCTCATCTCGGTACCTAATGGCAGTCAGGCTACCTCTGGTGAGCACATGGAGGGCCATGTGGCCCTACAAAGAAATGCCACCCCACACCATTACTGACCCACTGCCAAACCAGTCATGCTGAAGGATGTTTCAGGCAGCAGATCGCTCTCCACGGTGTCTCCAGACTCTGTCACGTCTGTCACATGTGCTCAGTGTGAACCTGCTTTCATCTGTGAAGAGCACAGGGCGCCAGTGGTAAATTTGCCAATCCTGGTGTTCTCTGGCAAATGCCAAGCGTCCTGCATGGTGTTGGGCTGTGACCACAACCCCCATTTGTGGACGTCGGGCCCTCATACCATCCTCATGGAGTCGGTTTCTAACAGTTTGTGCAGACACATGCACATTTGTGGCCTGCTGGAGGTCATTTTGCAGGGCTCTGGCAGTGCTCCTCCTGTTCCTTCTTGCACAAAGGTGGAGGTAGCGGTCCTGCTGCTGGATTGTTGCCCTCCTACAACCTCCTCCACGTCTCCTGGTGTACTGGTCTGTCTCCTGGTAGCGCCTCCAGACACTGGACACTAATCTGACAGACACAGCAAACCTTCTTGCCACAGCTCGCATTGATGTGCCATCCTGGATGAGCTGCACTACCTGAGCCACTTGTGTGGGTTGTAGAGTCCGTCTCATGCTACCACGAGTGTGAAAGCACCACAAACATTCAAAAGTGACCAAAACATCAGCCAGAAAGCATAGTTACTGAGAAGTGGTCTTTGGTCCCACCTGCAGAACCACTCCTTTATTGAGTGTCTTGCTAATCGCCAAAGATTTCCCCCTGTTGTCTTTTCTATTTGAACAACAGCTGTGAAATTGATTGTCAATCAGTGTTGTTTCCAAAGTGGACAGTTTGATTTCACAGAAGTTTCATTTACTTGGAGTTATATTGTGTTGTTTAAGTGTTCCCTTTATTTTTTTGAGCAGTGTATAAACATACATTTTTAAGTCTTACTTCAGATTCTCAATTAGATTTACATCTTGACTTTTACTGGGCCATTCTGACACCTGAATATGCTTTGATCTAAACCATTCCATTGTAGCTCTGGTGTTATGTAGTCCTGCTAAAAGATGAACCACAGCTCCAGGTTCATGGCTTTATACAACTCCATTAGGCAAGCTTTCCTGTCCCTGCTAAAGAAAATAGTCCCCAAAGCATGATGCTGCCACCACTATGGTGCACAATGGGGATGGTGTGTTCAAGGTGATGAGAAGTGGTCTCATCTGACCAGAGGACCCTCTTCCACATGCTGCATGGCCTACATGGCTTGTGGGAAACTGAACAGGACTTTTTATGGCTTGCTTGTCATCCTAAATGTCTCCACAACTTTCTCCCTGACCTGTCTGCTGTGTTCTTTGGTCTGCATGATGCTGTTTGTTCACTAATGTTCTCTAACGAACCTCTAAGGCCTTTACAGAACATATGGATTTATACTGCGATTAAATTATACACAGATGGACTCTATTTAGTAATCAGGTGACTTCTGAAGGCAATGGGTTGCACTGTTGTTAGGAAAGGGGGTCTTATATAAATGCATGCCACACATTTCTATATTTTAATTAGTAAAATATATTTGAAAACCATTTCCCTTCCACTTCACAATTATTCATTACTTTATGTTGCTCAGTGACATGAATCCAAATAAAATACATTGAAGTTTGTGGTTGCAATGTTATAAAATGTGGAAAACTTCAAGGAGTGTGAATACTTTTGCAAGGCACCATATGTGTTGATTAATTAACTTCCTGCTTTGATGCTTTGACTTGTCAGGTACTCCTGGTGCAGTAAGCGTCTAATTGAGGAGCGATACTCTTGGTCAAACCAACTCACTCTCGCAGACCTCATTCCCCTAGAGACACCATTTAACTCTTCCCGCCCTCCAAGGGGCCAGTTGAAGGAGAGGCTCATAGTGGGCCACAATGTTAGTTTTGACAGATCTTACATCAAGGAGCAGTATCTTCTAAAGGTTAGTTTTGATGTTATTTTGTATTTTTCTTTAGCACATCACCGTATATCAACCAAGGCTACACCTTTGTTGCATTCAGGGTTCAAAGGCACGCTTCATGGACACCATGAGCCTTCATATGGCCATCTCTGGGTTAACGGGCTTCCAGCGCACCCTGTGGATGACCAATAAGCTGGGAAAAAAGAGGGGCCTTCAGGAAGTTAAGGAGCACATTAAGAAAGCTGGACAGAAAAGGGAAGGCCCAACGGTTTGTGTTTGCTATTTTCTTTCTAATTTACTGGTAAAACCTTTGAGTTCTAATTTAGATTTTTGTAAAACGAGCTAGAAGCCGTTTTGCATCATTAAATGTCAATGTGACGTGTGTTTTGTGCGTAGATTGGCTCCTGGGACTGGGTGAACATTAGCAGCATTAACAATCTGGCCGATGTCCATGCTCTATATGTGGGGGGTCCGCGCCTGCAGAAAGAGGCCAGAGACATCTTTGTGAAAGGAACAATGGTTGATGTCAGGAACAACTTCCAGGTAAAAGAAAAGCTAAATATTAATCTTAGTTGAGGACTTGTGGTTGTCTTGGAGTGAAATGTTAATGTGCTTTTGCTGCCACCTACAGGAGCTGATGCAGTATTGTGCTTTGGATGTTGAAGCCACACATAAGGTCTTCACAGAGCAGCTGCCCCTCTTCATGGAGAGGTTGGTAAATGTTAACCCACAAACATAAACAACATAAACTGCACAATGTATCTATACCACTTCAAATTATTCACATTTTGCCGTGTTAAAACCACAAACTTCAGTGTTCGTCATTGGCTCACTGTTTGTGATAGACCAATGTGGAACAACGCATAATTGAGTGGAATAAAATGAAAGCTGAGAAATGAGGCATGCATATGTTTTCCCCGCTGAGTCAGTACTTTGCAGAACCATCTTTCCACCCATTTACAGCTGCAAGTCTTTTGGCGTATATCTCAAACAGCTTGGCACCTCCAGAGGCTGACATTTTTGCCAATTCTTCTTTGGAAAATCGCTGAAGCTCCATCGGATTGGATGGAGAGCCTCTTGGGAAGAGCAGTTTCAAGTCTTGCTACAGATTCTCAGTTTGCTTTAGGATTGGACTTTTTTTCTAGGCTCACCCTTTATTTAACCACGTCAACTCTGATCAGTTTCCCTCTGCCCGCAGAAGTAAAGCATCCCCACAGCATGATGCTGCCACTGCCATGTTTCACTGGGGGGATGGTGTGTTCAATGTGATGTTCAGTGTTAGTTTTCTGCCACACACAGTGCTTTGGCCACAAAGGTCCGTTTTGTTCTGATTTAACCTGTTTTCTACATTGTTTCCCCGTTCTCTTCATGACTTGTGGCAAACAGCAAACAGGACATCTTGTGACAAGTTTTATAACTTAACCCTGTTTTTTTTAAACAGCTTTGTCCCTGAATTGTTTGTTCCTTGGTCTTCTGCTTAACACAACTCTGAGTCCTTCACAGAACATGTGTTCTGTGTAAATGTCTGCCACATATTTTAGATCTTTAGTGTGAAAAATGTTGAGAATTGTGGATTTGTTTTCCTTCCCACTTAACAATAATGAGCTGGACTGTGTTGGTCTGTCACATAAAATTAGAATAAAATTGTGGTTGCAATGTGGCACAATGTTTACACGTTTGTAAGGCTGTATGTATAAAATCTGCTATGTTTTACAGCAGGGAGGGCTAGATGCTCTCTGCATTGTAAATGAGCAGCTTATTGATTCTCTTTATTTATTCTGTTAAGAACTTATTCTACTCTGCTGTGTTTGGTAAGGTGTCCACATCCAGTGACGTTTGCTGGGATGCTGGAGATGGGTGTCAGCTACCTTCCCATCAATCAGAACTGGGGCCGGTACCTGGAGGACTCTCAGGATGTTTACGAAGAGCTCCAGAGGGAGATGAAGAAGTCTCTGATGACTCTAGCAGACGATGCCTGTCAGCTTCTGCAGGATGACAGGTCAGATAGTAACTGATGTTGCTGACTGTGTTGTAGCATTTAATTGTATTGCAGGCTGTGTAATAAGGTAATACATTTGAATAAGTCACATGTTTGCATTTTATTTAGTCCAGGGGTCTCTTTAGACCCTCCACTCTTGATAGCTCGGGTCAAAAATGATAAATAACCAAGCGATATTTTGAAATGTAATTTTAAAAAATGCTAGTTTTGGAAGTTTTTGCATGTGTTTTCTTGCTATATTTGCATTGAAATTCTAATAGTGCCAGGATTTATTTTATGAAGTAACTCTTTTGTTATTAAGTTGAAAAAATAGCTGCTTTTTTGCATTGTTTCCATTCTTTTCTGTCAGCATTTGGTGCTTTTCTATATTTTAAAGCCCCCAAATAGAACAAAAATGAAGGTTCTTTAATTTCAAAATAAAACCAAATTTTGTATAGTAGACATTTCTTAAAAAAACATATTTATTTATTTATTTATTATCCTGAAGGGTCATTTAGCCTTTATGGCTTTAAACAGTTTTTATTTAGCTGGGCTGATGGCAGAAGGGTTCTTTGGGTTGTTAAGGTTTCTGACCGCTGATCTAGTGCTATAAGGATTTAAAAATAAAACAAATCATATGGTTTATATCTTAAGGTACAAAGAAGACCCCTGGCTTTGGGATCTTGAGTGGGATGTTCAGGAGTTTAAGCAGAAGAAAATTGCTGCTAACAAGAGGAAAAACTCCAAAAAAGCAGCTGAAGCAAAGGTTTCCACTCTTCTTCCAGACTGGGAAGATGGTATGTCCTTTCTAAACTTTTATTACATTTCTACTAAAGGTTTCCTAAATAGACAGTTAATGATATTACAAATAAAATAACGCAGCTAGTTGGGATTTTCAGACCCAGGTCCACCATCTGAGGAGGAGATGGCAGGTCTTTGCCCCAGCAAGCTTGCAGTTGAGAAACTCAAGGAAACACTGAATCGTCTTCCCAAGAGAAGGCAACATCTTCCTGGACATCCAGCGTACGATTATTCCAAAGCACCACAGTCATCTGTTATTCATCATCTTACACTTTCCTCCTAACGGTCACTCCTTTGTCCCGATGTTCTTCAGGTGGTATCGTAAGTTGTGTGAGAAGATATCTGAGGACAACTGGTCACCTGGAGCCAGCCTCATTAGCCTGCAGATGAGATTGACCCCGAAGCTGATGGGTCTGACGTGGGACGGTTTCCCCCTGCATTACACAGAGAAACATGGTTGGGGATATCTGGTACCTGGACGGAGGGACAATCTGAATTCTCAGGAGGAAAATCAGGAGTATTTGTGCCCACACAGGTATATGACTTGGTGCTCTTCAAGTAAAAACACATGCTGTCTGAGAAAAGGCCATTTTTAACTGTACAATGCATGAAAGTGTTTGAGAATTCGTAAGAGAATTGGCATGAGGAATATGCAAGAGTCTTAGTCAGATGTACCAACTTATGTGCAAGTTTCAAGTATCAACCTTTATTTTTTAGCTGCGTTCTTATCATGTCACCACATGGTCATCTGGATGAGAGGCAACCCCACACATAAATAGTTTCAGGATGCTTTACTGTTGGCCTGGCTTAGAGCTCATGGTAAGGTTCATTTCTTCTTCTCTGGACAGATGTCCAGAGATCAATCTGAGAACTTCACCACAGTCATCTGTAGTCCAAGCCGGTACTTGTAGCAGAAAATCAGTCTTCCCTTTATGTTTTTCTTGTAGAGAAATGTCATCTTGGCTGCTCTTCTTGACAACAGGCCAGCATCAAAATGTTTTCAACATCAATGTCCCTGCAGAAACACCCACAGCTACCTGCTGCCATTATTGAACAAGCTCTGCACTGGCTCCAAACCAGCCTCTTAGATGAAACCTCTTTAAGAGATGGTCTTGGCACTTGCTGGACATTCTTGGGAACCCTGATTGAACCGTCTCTTATTGTAGTTCCAGATGAGTCGATGAATGGTTGATTTGGTTGAAGTCTTTGTAGCATAAGTTTCCTTAAAGGCAGCGTTGATTAAAAAAAGAACACCATTCCTGTCTAGAGCAGCTTTAATGCTTTTCTGATCTAATCAGATTGTTATCAGTTGCTCTGTCCTTGTTAACACTAAGCTAATATTATTGAATAGATGCTGACAGGTCATTTTGTAGCAGGACTAAACCAGAAGGCAAATCAGTTTTTTGTGATTAAGGTGTTTTTTAATTAATTGCATTTCATCTGATCACTCATCATAGCATCCTGTAACTAATGCAAATTTTCAATATTAAAACTAATTAGTAGTTCTTTATAGTCTAGAAAAATCGATGCAGAATAGAAATGACCTCGAAGAAATATGTACATTTTTTGGTGCATGTTGCTCTGTGGCTATTCTGCTTTTAATATTTGTGTAAAACCAGAACAATCTGCATCACAATAAGTCATCATCTAATGTTGTGTTATTCTTTAAGCTAAGGTTTAAATGTGTGTGTGTGTATTTCAACAGAGCTATCGAAAAGGTATACCAAGAGTATTGTGAGCAGAACAGCAAGGAGCAGCCTGAGTATCTGAACCCTTCAGATGAGCTCATATGGACTGACAGCACGGTGTGGACAAAGGTGCTTAGCTTAACAAATAATGAAATATAGAGAGAATTTAAATATTTCAATCACAAGGTAGCATGAGTATGATTGTTTCACTCATATTGACTTCTGATTCTTCAGCCAGCGGTGTTGGGAGTAATTAATCGTTCCTACATGTTCTGAAATAAGTTGTGTTGACTGTGGTGTGTTTTTTTTCTGCACTTTAAGATGGAGGAGCTGAGCTCTTTGGAACATTTCCCAGAAGAAAACGGAGCCAGTGTTGTAAAATATGGGAAAAAGTTAAAGACGGTCAGTATGGATCAACAAATTTAGCTTATCGTATTTTTAGCGGAGATTTATTGTGTTGCACACGTTTTATCCTTATTAGCCATCCCAAGACCCACATTTTGTCAGTGAGGGGAGTCACTGCCACTATCACCATGGAAACGGCCCCTACTATGACGTAGATATTCCAGGTTGCTGGTTTTTTAAATTACCTCACAAGGTGAACAAATTGAATTGTTTTCGGTGCCCTTAACAGCTTCATTGGGTTGGTTTTCCTCACTCAGACTGATTGTGCTGACAGGACGGGAATCACAACAATGTTGGCAGCCCCTTTTCAAAGGACTTCTTGGCTAAAATGGAGGATGGTACTTTAAGAGCAGGTAGAGGTGGAACCAACGCAACACGAGCTCTGGAGATCAACAAGATGATGTCCTTCTGGAGGAATGCTCACAAACGCATAAAGTACCCATCTGTTTCTGACAGTTGTTCTGATCACAGTCAGATGAATTATTCTCTAAAAGGGATGAACGTTGATTTTATTTTGTCCTTTTTTCTCATAGTTCTCAGATGGTGTTGTGGCTGAGAAAAGGAGAGCTTCCACATAATGTCAGCAGGTTTGTATGGCATGTTGTATTTAAAAAAAAGAAAAGAAAAACTTTCTGTATCAATCTGACTTCGGGTCTCCTAAAAGGCATAAGGACTATGATGAAGAGGGCCAGTATGGTGCCATATTGCCTCAGGTCATCACAGCTGGGACGGTAACCCGCAGGGCTGTGGAGCCAACATGGCTGACCGCCAGTAACGCCCGGGTAAGAAGCTGAGCTGATGTAGAAAACCGTACAATCAGTAAGAGGTGTACATGCACTTTTAAAGATCAGTTTCTTTTTCTTAGATGATTGTACATTTAACTTCAGTTATTTTTTAGAGACAAGACTTGCATAAGCTTGAATCTGTTGCGAATTTTCTCTCATACACAAGGTGAAAATTATATATACCGTCTCAAACATAGACATACACCTCCCACTAATATTTGGATAAATGTCTTTTTGTAATTTGCAGGGAAATCTCTGTTTCTGTAGTCCTCTTCGGGCATAATTCTTCCTATCAAAATTGGTAGAGTTCATTCAAATTGGTTTCCTAAGGATGAGGTCCAGAAGCCTAATCTTACACAGTTTCTTAATTTCAAAGCCAGTTGAATGTGTGTTTAAAATTCATCGTCCTGTTGGAACACCTAATTGTGTGTACGTTTCTACCCCCAGACCCAAATTGTCGCCTTTGGTAGCAAGAAAAGTTGTTGTAGCCATTTATGTTGAATTTTGTAAATCATAAGTTATATTTACTTTTAGGTGTTTTATTATGATTTCTTTGGTAACTTTTAAGCCCCTCCCATTAATTTAAGAGATTATGTACACACCGTGGGGGTGTGGCTCGGGTTCTTTGTTTGCCAAATGTCCGGTGTGATGACAGGAGGTATTTTACAATGATTTTATTTATTTTTTTACCACTTTTTGACCTTGTAAAATGAGTTTAAGCCGACTTTCGTTTGCATCAAAGTTGTAAGAATTGTTTGGTTATTATTTTGCCTATAATTTCGCAAGAAATAAAAAGGATATTTTTCAAACAATTAAGTCGGAAGTGCGTTCAAAAGCTAAACCACCTGTTGCCACCGACGGCCTTTTTTTTTTTTTTTTTTTGGAACTTTTTTGGCTTGGAAACAGAAAAGCCATGACAAAAGTGGTTAGGATATTTAGCAACAACACAGAAACCACCAAGGTGCGAGTCTATCACTAACTGGAAGCTGCTGGAACACGTGTCCCAATCCTCAGTGAAACCAGTTTTACATCAACTAAGAGAACGAAGGCAGATCAGCACCTTCAAGCTCCACTGAAATTTGCAGCTACACACATGGACAGGCCAAGCTTTTTTTTCATTGAGCTGTTTGGCCAAAATGAGTAAAAGTATGTTTGGAGGAGTCAAGACGATGCTTTCAGACCACAGCACAGTGGTGGCCACATCATGTTGCGGGGGTATTTGGCTTCTAGTGGTATTGGTACATTCAAAAAAGTAAATGAAACAATGAGAACAGAGGGTGACCTTCAAATTCTCCAAATTAAACAAATCATCATCTAGGTGATTCTAAATATGGACATAGGTGGGTGTTTCAGCATGATGGTAATCTCAAGCACACAAAATCTGTTTAGGTATGGATAAAACAGGCTAATTTGAAGCATCCAAGGTTACTCTGACCTTAACACTTTTAAAAATGTAAATGGTCAGCCTTTAAAAACTGGGTTTATTCCAGAAAACCAACCAGTTTAAATGAATTTTAGCAAGTCTGACAGATTGAGGCCAAATATCCAGCAGGAATTATGCCAGGACTGTAGAACAAACATATGGTTTCTCCGCCACTTGGTAACAGAAATTTAAGTGCTAGACAGTATTTATTTATTTGAGTCTGGAAGTATAATTTTGGCTTTATGGGTTAGGGAAAACCCACAATAAATTCAAACCTTTGCACCCAGTGTTATTTATGGTGTAAATATTCCACGCAGGAAGAGAAAGTTGGAAATGAGTTTTTAAAAGCCCTAAATTAATATATTAATGTGTAGGATGAGTGTAAAATCAGTGATTTGCTCGTCAGTTTGGACTAAATTATGTTGTATTTTAAATATGTTTTGTTTTTTCCCTCAGAGGGACCGGGTAGGCAGTGAACTAAAAGCCATGGTACAGGTACCACCTGGATATCACCTGGTTGGAGCAGACGTAGACTCTCAGGAATTATGGATTGCTGCTGTACTTGGAGAGGCTCACTTCGCTGGCATGCATGGTAAAATGAGTTCCTATGAAACTGGGCTGCATTACAGAAAATTGCTGTATTTTGTATTTATTTTTTTTACCACCTGTAGTAATTTGGCCAAATATCTGTGGTTTAGGTAGCACAGCATTTGGCTGGATGACCCTTCAGGGAAAAAAGAGTCAGGGCACTGACCTGCACAGCAGGACAGCAGACGCTGTGGGCATCAGCAGAGAACATGCCAAGGTGTTCAACTACGGGCGAATATATGGTGCAGGACAGCCGTTTGCTGAGAGGCTGCTGATGCAGTTCAACCACCGCCTCAATCAGACAGAAGCTGCCAGTAAGGCCCGGCAGATGTATGCCTTAACCAAGGGGGTACGCAGGTAAGCTCAGAAACTTGAATGGAAAATATTTTATCGGTAGTTGGTTGGAGGCGGTTGCTGTTTATACGTTTTTCTTGTCAGATACCATCTATCAGAGGAGGGCGAGTGGCTCGTCAATGAACTGGGCATAGATGTGCAAAGGGAGGAGAATGGAAGCATCTCATTGGAGGAGCTGCGGAGAATCAGTAGACTTGCATCTCAGAGGTACTGAAGCAAATCAAAGCAAACTCAGAAGCTTTATATATTCCATCTCTGGGTACCATCTTCCTTTATTTTCCATGCGTGTTTGCCATCTCAGCTCTCGGCGAAAGAAGTGGGATGTTGTCAGCAAACGAGTCTGGGCAGGAGGTACGGAGTCAGACATGTTCAATAAACTGGAGAGTATAGCTCATTCAGCCCAGCCGGCCACTCCTGTTCTAGGCTGCAGGATCAGCAGAGCTCTGGAGCCCAAGGCTGTAAAAGATGAGGTGAGTCAGTGCTAAAAACATTACCTAACATTTAGTTCATTAGGGTATCATATAGAATATGTTTTTGGTACTTTCCAGTTTAGCTATAATTGTAGGATGTAATTGGTTGCTGTTTTTATGGCCATTTACTGACTTGAAGATGAACACATATCTGCCTTGCTAGAATTGTATTTTCTCCTATCTTTCCCATTTTGAGTATGTAAAAATAAGCCTCTGTGTCACATATCATATTTAAATAATCAAATACCCCAATTATTTAAATCGGATAGCAAAAGGTGTTTAATAGGCGATTTGTTTTTACAGAATTTTAACAAGGTGAAGCTAAGACCCTGCCTGAGGAGATCTGGATAAAGCATATTTACAGAGAAAGATGGGTTTTCATCTTAAATGTATATATTTTTTGTACAGTTTGTGCTTAATTACTGCTCTCAGTGGGTTCTTTCAGCAAACTGCATGTTTTAGAGTCTGTATACTCCAGTTAAAGATTATTTGATTACTAAATTAGTTGATTATTTAGATAATCGAATAATCTAATTGTTTCAGCCATACTCATATTTAACATTTTTTTACAAGTTTATTTAAAAGAAATAACGGTATTGTTTACCCGCTCATGTGGGAAAATTACAAAATCCTTCATTATTTAACACCACTGAACAGGAGGCTTTCTCTTGCGATAGATCATTATTTATTAGATCCAGAGGTGACGTCACACTGTGTGCATGAGAGCAGTTGATGTTACACAACTCTACAGGTAAACAGGATTTTGCTATTATTCTAAAACAAAGACAGCAGGATCACAAAGGTAACGTTTTAAACTTTTCTATAGAACTAGCATGCCTAGCAAGGTCCCTCTGTATTCCCTGTACAATAATTAGACCTTTACCTCTAGTTCTGAAATTTCCAAAAGGCTGCCAACATTTCCTAATCCTACATCTTCCACAAACAACAAACTTTGACTTTTCATAAGGTTTCAGTTATCTGCTGAGGTCTAGCTCCCCCTTGTGGCAATCTGAATGAACAACAGACATGCTGGTTCCTTTTATAGGAGCTTTTTACACCTTTTATGCTTTGTCTGCCTTTATTTTAAAAATTTCACTAATACTGAAGACGGCTGACTCTTCTTCACTCAGTAACAACTTTCCCACTAAAGAGTGTTTTCAGTGCAGGTACAGCCTATGTATCAACTGATAAAGCATAAAATCAGTCTTGTTCAGCTGCTGATTTCTCCAACATCCCTAATTCTCACCTGACAGAATCAGATTCGCCACTGATTATTAAGGCTGTAACCAACAGAATACTTGCTTTGCCATCATGATGTGTTGTTGATGCATATGTCATTTTGACTTTCTAGTTTATCACAAGCAGAGTGAACTGGACTGTCCAGAGCTCCGCGGTGGACTACCTGCACCTGATGCTGGTGGCCATGAAGTGGCTCTTTGAGGAGTACAACATCGACGGCCGTTTCTGCATCAGCATCCACGACGAAGTGCGCTACCTCGTTCGCAGCGAAGACCGTTACAGAGCTGCGCTGGCGCTACAAATCACAAACCTGCTCACGAGGTCATTGTGCAAAACAGTTCAGGTTTTCTTTATTAGAATCTCCAAAGTAGGACAGTTGTCTCATTTATTGATGCTTTTTATCACAGGTGTGTGTTTGCCCATGCATTAGGCATGCAGGACCTTCCACAGTCAGTGGCATTCTTTAGCGCGGTGGACATTGATCAGTGTCTGAGGAAGGAGGTTACCATGGACTGTGTGACTCCTTCCAACCCCACCGGTCTGGAAAGGAGATATGGTATTCCACCTGGTGAGTTCTGGTTAGCTTTATGAACCATTTTCCTTTGAATACCAAGCTAATTGTTTTTGTAAATAATGTTTTTAATATGCACAATGCACAAAAAATACAAGAGGAAATCTGAGATGTAACGGGAACAATTTATTTAGCCAAAAACATCCAAATTAAAACTCATACCCATTAACGGTTTGGCATGCACAGATGTCATTGATCTGATCTGTTTCCTTACTAATTTCTACTAATGTGAATGATTTCTGTATGTACACCATCTAAGCTGAACTATAATGAAATATGCAATAACAGAAAACCTTTGTGAAGCACTGCATCTGCACCTCCAATCTTTCACTGAACTTAGTGTGTATAAATCTATACTATACTTTCCTGAACATGCTTTTACTCGAAAACTGGCAGCTTGTTTATCAGAAAATTCAGATAATATCAGAAAAGGAAGACAAACTAATCATGAAAAATAGGAAAAAACTAAATCCTATTTGAATAAAAATAATCTGAGTGTGCTTCATATTTAAAAGATGGTTCTTTTAGTAAAGTGACATAAATATGAGAGATTTTTAAACAAAGTGTGCAAAACTTTCCACAGGTGAGGCCTTGGACATCTACCAAATCATCAGCAACAACAAAGGCTCTTTGAGCAAAGGAAGGTAGCTGTTTCTTGGGCCGTTCTCCTGAAACACGTCAGCAGCAGGCTGGGCTCATGATGCACAGAAGACAAGTTGTTTCCGACTCACTGTTTTCTCTTCTTCTGTTTGGGCTCCTGCGCCTCTGTGTCCTGCGACTTCTGAGTCTGAGAAATAAGAACGATGAGACATTTGGCGGACCAGCCTCTTGAAAACTCGAAGTCATATGAAGATTTTTATGTTTCTTTCTTGCATCAGGAGTAAACTCGTTTGAGATTTGAAGAGAGATAAAAATCATGAGACGTCACTGACCTCCTCAGGTTCCTCCTGCTCCTGCAGGGCTGCATCCAAGGTAGCAGCATTGATGCGAAAATCTCTCGAAGTGCTCAGCTTCATGTACTGCATCAGATTGACCTGGAAAAAATGTCCCAATTTACAAACAAGAACTTGTGTGTTTTTGTTTAGTATTTGTGTATTTTGTTTCTATAAACCGGTTTGCACAGACCTTTGATTTCTTGGAGAGTGTGATGAGGAACTTCTCGTACTGTTCAATGCTGAAGATCAGGTTGGGGATGGCCTTTGTCTCACGCAGAAGCTTTGCCTGTCAAGAGAAAGAAATTGATCAATCTAGATCAATTGCAGCTATGACTGAGCCTCATAATCAATTCAGTTATCACTTGTGTAGATGTGCAACTCAATAAATTAACTAAACACCATACAAATTCTTTATCTTCTTTAATTTAAAAAACATAAAACTAATATACACTAGCAGCCTTCAGCTCATCTGCATTGTTTGGTCTCTAATCTTCCTCCACAGGTTCTCTTAGGGTTTTCATCAGGCAAATTTGCTGGCTAACCCAAGTGCAGTGATGCTAGGGTCCTTGAAGCAGGTATTGATACTTTTGGCAGGGTGGGCAGGTGCCAAGCCCTGATGGAAAATGAAATCCTCATCTTCATAAAGCTTCTTAGTAGAGGGAAACAAATGCTTTCCTGGTAGACAACTTTGGACCAGCACCAGCGTATCACATGGCTCCCCAAAGCATCACTGACTGTAGAAATCTCTACTCTCGAAATAAAATGCCAAATTTAGGTTTCACTGTAAAGAGGACTTGGGGAAAAATGAGCATCTGTTCGATCCTTATCTTCCTTAGCCCAGGTAAGACGGTTCTGATGTCGTGTCCGGTTTAGGAGTGGATTACCACAAGGAATCCAGCAGTTGTAGCTCATGTCCCAAACACATCTGTGTTTGGTGGAGCTTGAAACTCACTCTCAGCCCAGGCCTTGAGATTTTTCCCTAAACTGTTCAATGGACTTTGCTTCACAATCCACTTTTTTCCTTCCACTTAACTTTCCATTAATATACAACACTCTTAAAAGCCATTCATTTTCTTATGGATATATCTGTATATTTCATTGTCAAAAAATTAAGTAATTGTGCTGTTTTTGTAACCAATCGTCTCAACTCTTCTCACCCACCCCAGCTTTGATCATTCATTTCTGCAAGGTTAAAGTCCTCACCGAGGCAGCTGTGTTCACCTCGTTCCTTTTCTTTTTCTTCTTGTCATCTCCAGTGCTGGATTCTCCACTCTAACCGAGGAAAAAAATATTGTACGAAAAAACGTAATGCTTCCTGTGAAGGATGAGGTTGCTTTTTATGCCAATAATGCTGAACGGATTGTGACTACCTGGACGTAGGTGATAAAGGAGTAGCACTGTGGAGTCAGGTGGGAACCAGACAGTTTAACCTACACAGAAGAAGCACTGAATTAGTTTAACAATTCAGAGGAAATGAAAACTAGCTGAAAATACTTCAGACCTACCAGTTTTTCAAATCTATTTGGCAATGATCCGTGCTGGCTGGCACACACCTGGATATACTAATATGTGGATATCAAAGACAAGAAAATGTCACAATGGGATTTTGACAGTCACTGAAATGATCAACTGGACAGATACACACATATTTGACCAGGGTGGTGAGGATGGTGTAGGTACGGCTCAGCTCTCTCAGCAGCGTTACGGTGCAGTTTCCGGGCAGAAGAGCCGTCTGGACCAGCTCATTTAAAGCAGTCAGGAGGGTTCCCAGCTGCAGAGTCACCGCCTTCTCAACCGGATCCTGCTGACCTGCAGCCTGGGAGGCCTCGGCTACAATCAGAGAAGTTCAAGCACCACTCACTGTCTGCGGCTTTGATAAATAATCCAACCGAGCATCTGTGAGAAAGAGGACCTTACCAGAGCCAGATTTATCAGAACTTGCTTGACTTTTCCTCCGCGCTATAAGCCAGTCCACTTCATCGAGAACTCTGTCAACTTGAGACAGGACCAGCAGCTGGGCCAAGATTTAAAAGTCAAAAAGAGACGATGTAGAGACACTCGAGGAATTCCACAATAAATCCAAAGCTTGCAGCTGGAAAACAGATACTTACAGCTGCTGTTGTTGCCGTTTTCATGTTAATAATGGTAAAATGAGACTGTTTTTCCACCTCCACATCCTGATTATAGAGAAAGAAAGCAATATATGATGGGGGCTGATTAGGCTGTATTCAAATTCAAAAATAAACTTTATTAATCCTAAAGGGAAATTAAAGTGTTTGTTTTGTAAACTCTGTTGAAAACGTGCAGGGCTACAGATGTATTGGCACTAAAAATGCAATCTGAATTTACTCACATGGAGAAAAATAGAAGACCTTTGCCATTATTACATGACGTAAGGCTGGAGCATCCAGCAAAAGGGATGTTTGACCATTTCTCTTCGCACAGTCTCTGTAGATCATCCAGATGTCTGAATGCCATCTTCATTTTAGCTCGCAACGCAAGGTTTCAGTGGGATTTATATCTGGGGACTGGGACTGCCATGGGAGGAGGTTGACTTTGTGTCTTAAATATATCTGTATTAATTTGGAAATAGGTCTTGGTTAATTATCCTACAGAAAGACCATTTTCAATTTACTAGTAGAGACCACCATTTTTTTTTTCTTTTGTCAAATATCCTAATATTAAAATGAGTTAATTTACTCTAACAAGGTCCTGCTGGCAGCTTATTCCCCAGAGAAAGAAAAAGTCATGGATTACTGATTAAAAGTTTATAAAAACTCAGATCTACTTTGAAAAAGTAAAAAAAAAAAAATGCCTTTTTGTTACTTTTTTCCAGAAAGTATTTATAAAATAATAAAATTAAAGT
The DNA here is from genome assembly GCF_021462225.1 of Girardinichthys multiradiatus. Classification (NCBI taxonomy): domain Eukaryota; kingdom Metazoa; phylum Chordata; class Actinopteri; order Cyprinodontiformes; family Goodeidae; genus Girardinichthys; species Girardinichthys multiradiatus. The sequence goes on along the minus strand of NC_061795.1, from coordinate 34,302,946 downwards.
TTATAATTATGCTACTGCAATTTTAATGCCAGGGGTGGCCATTATTGTGGACGGTTCTGTAGGTGGAGAGAAATAGCAAAAATGAAGACTGAATTGGTTATAAAAATGGATGAAGTAAAAAAAAAAAAAATAAATAAAGGAAAATAGGTAAATATATGTACAAAAATGTTTTTGATGACGTAAACTCTGAAGTTTTTCATCACATCTACAAACTACCAACTACACATGATGCTTTAAAGCACAGTTTACATCCACTGGGTGATATTATGGGGGCCTCTGATGCAGCATTGAAAGGAGAGTACAGTTTTATAGCCCTGAATGTTGGAATACAAAATTACGATGCTTGGGCTACAAACCCTAGAAAAGTGTAACATCAGTCACCTGATCAATATCTCCCAACTGGCTGTGAATGTCTTGGCAAAGCTCTAGCAACAGGCTGGCTGGGGTCTTGTAGAGGACGTGCAGACTGAGGAGAAGGGACAGAAGCCCCTTGCAGAATGCAGAGTCCTCTAAAACCACAAAAAAAGACACATAAAGAAAAGTTCGCTTCCAGATAAGTTTCTGTGCACTTAACAAGCTCAAAGAGATAAACTGCACCAACCAAAACTAGTTTCCTTGCAGATCTTCACAGTCCAGGTGATCATCTGAACAAACTGTAAATTTAAAGTAGATCAGTCAGAGAAAATACTCCACCCTGCACGATGATGTCAACGTAACAGTGCAGCTTGCCTGTTTGGATGAGGGCTTCAGCTGACGTGAGAGCACGGTCAAAATGCTGACCAGCAGCTGGGCTTCTCGGCTGTTGAATTCCTCCTCACCTCCACTTAACTGAGTGAACAGCGCCCTCTGTTAATGAGCAAATATTTGGCGAATTAATTTCCATCTAGTGTAGTTGACATCAAAATATCAGCTGCACACCCTTTAGTAAAGAAAGGAACATTAAGGCTTCTACCTGAAACTGTCTGATGTAAAAGTAGTTCATTTCTGCAGCATCGTCCTGCTCGGCTTCATCTTCTGCAACATCTGTAAGAGATTTAAATATGAATGACGGCTACTTTTTTCAGTTGTAGTCTTCAGTACCTCTGCAGTGCATATCTAACCCATGGTAGAAAGCAGCTGGGCCATCTTCTCTGGGTAGCGCTGCTGGCAGGCTGTGAAGATCTTGAGCAGACCCTCCAAACAAAGCTGAGACAAGCTGCAGCGCTTCTCCTTCTTCCCGGCCTCCTCCACGGCGCTGGGGATGTTCGTGTAACGCCACATCAGCACACTGGGAAACATTCAGACACAGGTCGCTCATCATCTGCAACTGTCCCAGCTGTAAAAAGTAATACTATAAACTGCGAAACCAAAGGCTCCTAAACACGCAGGGATGTTGAACCTTGTCATGTCGCAGAGGAAGCGGAAAGTTCTGTCGGAATACTGCCCGTCAGGCCCGTCCGTGTGTCCGGTTTCCTCCAGCTGTTGGATCTTCTGAACAGCAACACTCAGAGCATAACGCACAAACTCCCCGCTTGAGCGGAGCACCGACAGCGCCCCCTCTCTGCTTTGATTATTATCTCTGGAAAAGAAAAACATTTGCTCAGTTAAAAAAAAATGTTGTTATACCAATCATCTTTTTATTTGTTTGTCATATAAATGCTCCTCAACAATTATTGCCACTCAGTTATCAGAAATCGCTCACGTGATCTAATAAAATGAATGACATTACCTGTGATAACGTACTATTACTACATGCTGCGATCGTCTTGAGGGGCGGGGTGCCGCCCTTAGGTAATGGTAGGGGAATTGCTGGAGCCCCTGCAGCACATCTACTAAACTTAAATGTAGATTTGGACATTTACCGTATCGTTTATCATGAAAAATTTCTTACGACTAGAGTTTTGAATTATTGTGATAACTCCAAAAACTGCCTGTATTAGTTGGGATTGTTACCTTTACTCTTTTCTCTGTTGTTTGTTCCATTAGAGCATCACTAAATATACATAAATATGATTAAATACAATCACTGTGATGAAAAAAAAAAAAAAAATCACACTTCTTTATGTAACTGGGGTCCTGAAGAAGCCAGTTTCAAATGGGAATACTTGTCAAGAGCAGTATTTGTGTTTGCAGCTGCTGTGACGTGCAGTCACAGCCACACAGTTATCTAAAAAAAGACTTTATAGTGTTTTATCACTTTTATTGGTATGACAATAGTGGTACAAAATATCGTGATAAAATTCTAAATCCATATCGCCAACCCCTACTTGAAAGGCATGTTCTGTCGTCTTTCCCAGTTTGAAGAGTAGCCCGAAAGAAAAGTGCCTCCGTGTCACGTCATGTTAGAAATATTTATTTTGGATGACCAAGACTTGTACTATAAAGCAAGGGTGATCAAGAACTGCACAACTCAGACCAGAGATTCATTTAAATCTCTGTTAAAAACTACACATCTTAGTTGTTTTAGTCTCATTATTTTCTTTTCTTATTCTTTTATTCTTTATTCGATCGTTCTATTGCTAAATTGCGGTGTGCTTTTGTTGTTTTCCACAACAAAACATTTCTCCCCAGAGAAACAGGGAGGCATTGGTTACTAAATTAAAGTTTGTAGAGACACTAATCAACAAAACAAACTTATATTAAAAAAATCTCTACTTTAAAGGAATTGTTAGGGGTTTTAACAATCTGTTAACGTTTTATGTATGTTTACGCATTTTCTCCACAATACATAAATCATAAATTAAAATTTGGATGTTTCTACGCATTTTATTCTGAGATCATGTTACTGTAATAAAGGAGAAATATAGCTTTACTAAAAGGGACCACTAAAAACAGAGGGTGCTTTAAAGCGATTTATGAAACATGGTGATCCCATAGCTCTGCATGCAGAAAGCTGGGAGATTTTACCTGAAGAGGACGGTGATGAGAGTCGATACAAAGCCCATGGAGAGTAAACTGCGAGGAGTCTTGTGTGAGGGCCCTCGTCCCTTTCCAGATTTCTCCTTCAAGATCTCGGACAGTTTGTGGTGGCGGTGGAAGAGCTCGAGAAGTTCCTCAAAGCGAGTCTTACTGCAGGACGGAGACATCAGTTCATCAGTACTTTTTAATCCAACCACAACGCTGTAAGGTAGTGGATGCAAAGCAGGGTTTCTGCAAGTTTGGTAAATTTAAGACTTTGTGACCTTTCTGGAGCATTGTTATTCAAATTCAGGCCTTAGGTTAATTATGAATTAAGTTACTGTAATAGCTTTATAAAATAGTTTTACCTAACATATCATATTAGGAAATTTAAATATAAATTTGTCAACTTGAGTTGATATTTTTTTGACCCTGGCTTGTTAGTCCAGTGCTTTTAAACACAGATTACCAGACCTTAAACACCACTTACAGTGAGTTTCAGCCTCACTAAGCACAATACTTTTAGAGGCTAGCAGTGGATAACAATATAAGAATGTTTTAATATAACTGCCCAAACATACAGCAAAACAGTTTCAGGAGAAATTAGCTTGTGTATAAAAAAAGAATAGAAAGGTTGATGTAAGAACAAATATTTCAATGTAAAACATAACTGAAATTTAAATTTAAGAACAAGTACAGAAACGTTGGACGTATTTAGGAATGACTGCATAAATAAATTTAGGACTCCTTGCAGAACCCCTGAGAAAGAATTGATTGTTACTTGTAGTTTGCTTTGATGAAGTTGTACTCCATCAGGACCTCGTGCAGTCCCATCACCAGCACAGCGTAGATGTTATTCTTCACCCCAACGCTGGATCCCAGAGAAAACTCTGCCGACTTGTCCTAATCAAAGTAGGCAACGCACAGATTCAAATGGTGCTTCAGCTTCTCAAGTTAAACATAAACAACTAACAGGGACGGAGACTTTAAAAGTAAAGGCCTACTGTTGCATGAATGGATGCATCCCTAAACGACACATTTTACTCAACTGAGCTGATGCTTTATAATTTTGTCAAAGAAAAGTTCTTCATTTCCTACCAGTTCAAAGTCCTCCAGCTCACATTTGATCATGCGTCTCGTCATGCTCTCTAGGATCGTCTGTAATTCAGACTTGTAACCCTCCTCCTCTTCCTCGTCGTCATCGCTGTCATCAGCGTTGAGGCTTGCAGCTCGTTGTGTATTCTGCAGCCACATTAGGCAGTGAACAGTACAGCTCACTAGATGTGCCTGAAAAACAACAAAAATAACAGTCTTAGAGTACTCCTCAACACAAGCAAGACATGACTGCAAAGCTTGAAAGGAGACGGGGTACCAGCGGCTCCTGCAGGTAGACTTGGTCCCCGTGAGCAGCGATGCACGGCTCCAGTTTGACAGGGGGAAGCAGGTCCTGTTCAGGCTCGTAGTACCGTCTCACCTGAGGATGCAAACGCGTAATGTACACTTTTTAATGAAAGACGCATAAACACAGCACCATCCACAACCTGAAAATAAATGCCTCTTTTATTGCTGCAGCTTTATCTCACATTTACTTAGTGAGGGGGAAAACGAGTTAAAAATTTGCTCTTTTTAATGTCGTTTTTTTTCCTTTAGAATACATTTTTTTTAATTAAACTTGTAATATTTTTATGTTAATAAAACATTAAGTTGTAATCCCTAACTTCCCATTTCCCTAAAGTACAAATTTGATGCAACACAGAGGCCCATTTCCCTTAGCTCATTCCACAAAAGCTGAATGTTTATTCTTAAAAAAAAAATCAGGAAAAAGCTACAAGAAAATAGCTACTTGCTTAAACAACGTGCTCTAAACTGAAGTCAAATGAATAATTCATTTTTTAGTTAAAAATCTCTAATATCTATTTTTAGGCTTTTTAACACGTTTTCTGGGTTGTTAAAGCAGGATTACGGTGTCTTTTTGCCGTCTGCATGTGTTTCAGGAAAGGACCTGTGTGGCCTTGCTTGGCAAATTTGACGTCCAAATCACCAGGCAAGGTAATCACAGGCCCGCATCAGCTGACATATACCCAGAAAACGTGTTAAGCCAGCTGGCTTTGCAGGTCGAGAAACTGATGTATTGATGACGTATGGTTTGTGCAACCAGCCAGCCGCTGGATTAACAAGCATAAACAAGACTCAGAAATCATTACTGGAAGAGAAGAACGTGAAGGTCTAATGTTTGGTTCAAATTTGGAGCATTTGCTCAGACAAAAGCAGAATCGCTACACCAACTTTGTCAATATTGAGAGTATTCTGACAGATTAGGCACTACAATTCACTGCTCACGCAATTTCGAAATGCTCTTAGGCGTCCAGTTCGGCCATCTCCACTTGAATGGCCAGAGGGAGTACTGAGGCCTTTGTTTCGTGAAAGGCTTTAGTACAAACCTGTGAGAGAAGGGTCTGCATGATGGAGCTGGCAAGTTGAGAGTTGCGACGGAGAACATCATAGAAACCCTGAAAAACAGTAAAAATCAGCTCGCTCAATCATTCAACAAGCCTTTCAAAAACTAAATGTTTAACAGATGTAAACATTTGGGCTGCTTTTCTAGTCTCATCTGTAATGAATGCAGGAATGCTAGAGTATTAGTAAAAAAAATCCAAAGTTTTTAGTAAAGAATTATCGAAAAAACAGGATCTCCTACCTCATAGAGCATAAGGCGCACATCGGCCTGCTGGCCAAGGCAGCGGCGCAGGCTGCTGAGAATCTCCAGGCAAAAGGCTTCATTGGCAGCAGAGTTGTAGCGAGAGTGAACATCCACTTGGACCTACACAATAAAACAAGCGATTAATATCCCACCAACAAGCGGTCTGTGGTTGTAAAAAGAGGAGTTGGAACCATACCTGGCTGGAGGAGATAGCCTGGGTACTTTGACTCGAAGCCAAGCTACCCAACACCTTGAAGTTTTTCAGCAACAGCAAAAAGCCCGTCACAGCAGACTTCCTGCCATCCAACTGGCTGATGGAGGGTGATGTAAAGGGATAAACGGTGTGAGGAGGGAATTCATTCACTTATGGGATTAGTCTAATTAAGAGCAAAGCTGCTCATACCTGGAAAACATGGCCTTGCGGAGCACCAAAATTAAAGAATCTTTCAAAGACATGCTGACCTTGAGCAAGGGCTGGAGATGAAAACAGAAATAAAAGGTTTACCTGCAGAAACCTTTACGTCTTAAAAACATATCGGTCTGTTTAGGTACCTGCACAGCTTTCAGAAGACCCTGAACGGTTGCCAAAGGCAGGTACGTCAAGTGGTCGAATGTCTCCGTAACCTTGGAGGATGACTCCAGGAGAATCATTGGAGCAGAGATCACAATGTCAGAGAAAAGGTCTGATAAGCCAAAACATTAAAAACAGCATTAGTTACTGCCATATAAACGTAAATGCTGAAAGGTTTTGCTTCTTTGTGCCTAAATGTTGCTGGAGTTCTCACATTACTAAACCAAAATGCTGACATAACCATCAAAATCTTTTATTACCCAAGTAATGGCTGACAGGCGAGGCGGTCTTTGTGACCAGACGATTCAGGACCTGCTCCAGTATCTCGCCTCTGATTGGCTCGTGCATCTGTTGTAGATGGACACAGGCGTCAGTGAGAAGGCAATAAAACATGTAACTTGGATCCGGCATGAGCCAATTACAGTGCCTTGAAAAAGTATTCACAAACAGCTAAGAGGACTATGGTAACTCTGGAGGAGCTGCAGAGATCTACAGCTCAGGTGGGGGAATCTGTTCAGTCCAACTAATGGACGTGTACTAAATCAGACCTTTATAGAGACTTGTAAGATGAAAGCAATTGTTGAAAGAAAGGTAGGAAGAGCCCCGTTTGCAGTTTGTCACAAGCCATCTAGGGGACCCAGCAAACAGAAGGTGTTCTGGACAGATGGGACGAAAACCAAACTTCTTTGCCTGCACGCAAAACACAGTGTGTGGCAGGAAAACTAACACTGCACATAACCATGAACACGCCAAGCCCATACTAAAACATGGTAGTAGCAGCATCATGTTGGAATGCCTTCCTCGTACAGAGACAGGAAAGCTGGTCAGAGCTGATAGACAGATGGATGGAGACCAATACAGAGCAATCCTGGAGGAAAACCTGGTAGAGGGAGGTTCCTTCAGCAGAACAATAAACATTCAGCAAAAGCTACAATTGAAAGGTTTAGATCAAAGCATATTAATCTGTTAGAAAGGCCCAAAGTCGAGATCTTAATCCAACTGAGAACAGATCTAACTGACTGAGCTTGAGCCATTTAGCAAAATACTAAATAATTATTAAAGTAAATCTTATTGTACCTTAAAGCCCTGCAGGAGCATCTGTCCTCCCAACTTGCAGGCCTGCTGAGAGGGGGTCCGGGCTACACCAACAGGCCCCTCTGTGGACTTGCCAAATGGTCCAGGTTTGGGTCCAAATGTGTCCATAAGAAAGAACCCAAGCTGCACCAGTCCCTGAGTGACATGATCCCATCCAAATACACTGCACAGAAGGAGGACTCAATTAAAACACGATTAATGCATTTAGTTTATTTCAATGTTAAAGATAGTTTGATTTTAGTTTTAGTAGAAAGCAGAACCGGTTTCTTAACTCCGAAGTTCATTACCTGTTCTTAACGGTGTCCAGTATCATCTTGGCCACACTGCAGTGTCCCGGTAGCAGGTCCTGTAGGAACTTCGACCCTTGCTGCAGCTGCTCATCCTTGAAGCTCTTAATTACAGCCCCTTTCAAAAGGTCAAACACCTACCAGTAATGTGGGAACATGAAGAAGACAATTATCTAACACAGATTTTAATATGAAAGAGGAAAACATAAGGAACATGGAAGCTGTTCTTACCTGCTCCTCATATCGCTGGATACGTGCTACTGAGAGCAACAAGGCAACACTGAAAGGACACAAGTTCCCATATGATGTCTGCAGAAACACAAACAAGCTCATAGCACAGCTGAAACATAGTCTTTATTCAATGTGTTTAAAATAATCATGAAAAACATTGAAAAGCTGTGCTGCACGCAACCTTAAAGCTTTTGAGGATCTCCCTTCCGAGCTCATGGTCCAGTCTTATAGCAAAAACAATGTGGAGAATAACAGTTCCCTCCACATGCCTCAACTGGTCCTGTGGAATAGTCTGAACCTCTAGATGCAAGTTCCTAAGAACAAGGATTAAAAATGAGTAAATACAAAGTTTGCAGTACAGTAGAGAGTAAACTGAGGAGGGAAAATACGAGTCTCTCACTCTCCGTCTTTCTGCTCTTCTTCTTGCCGAAGGTCTTGGTCCCTAAAGTAACTGACGATTCCATCCAGGATCTTTTTCTTACAACCCTAGTTAAGGAATAAAGAATAGTTTAGGGAAAGCATTACAATTGTTTAGCAGCAGGAAAATCATGTAAACGTATGTCAGAAAATAAAGAAAACTTAGAACAAACATACTTTAGCAGATAAAAGCAGAAGTTGATAAACCAGTGGCGGGATCTCCTGCAGATCCAGTTTGGAGAACATTCTCAGGACTTTCTCGACCAGAAACTGCAGCTCCTCTGATGACAGCGGCACATCCCTAAAAATAGGCAAACACTAACATAGATAAAGTCCCCATGAAGGTTTTCCTTCTAAACTTCATGCTTTTCCCCAAGTGAGTTTTCTACATTTTTCCTACATTTTGAAGAACTTTTTTCCAACACATCACAAAAAAACGTACAACTTACAACAAAAAAAACAACAACTTACAAATGAGGCTATAACAATTCTAGGTAGTCTACGGTGTTAAATAAATCCCCATAGCTGTTCTATTAGCTGATTCTGCATGGGCCACTTTCGTGTATCCTGGTATGCTGAAGTTTAAAACCAGTAAAGGTTCTAATTAAACCATTAGTTTGGGCTCAAGTTGTTTTAATGAGAGATCAGAGGTTTCACCAGATGTATGGAGTATAGATTAGCGATGCTCCTCTCACCCACACGTCGCTGTGGAATAGTCAGTTGGCTGAAAGAAGGATCTTATATCTTTCCCTCTCTTACAAGACAAGAGAAATTTGGCTGCTAGGAAGGACTTTTGGTCACCAATCTTGTCAGCTCTCTCGTTCTTCTTAAGGTAAAACTGGTTTAAAAATACAATTCTTAAGCTACAGGAGGCATGTTGGTCAACCAACTGATTGCAGGTTCACTACCTGATCAGATCCAACCAAAATATCCGACTGGTTATACTCATGTTACGGAATATTGAACAGAACGCCAATAAAGGCCAAACATTATGGGGAATATGCGCTTGTAAACCATTAGTAATTTAGTAGGTTTTTAATTCTACATTTTTCGCTCAAGTCTAAGTATAAAAATCAAAATAACAGTAAAAAGGTATATATTATACTTGTAATATTCGACATGTCCTGTTTTTTTAGCTTCAGTTGGCATAATCGTTGCCTCCCTGTTTTAAATAAAAGCAATTAGATCATATTTTATATTTTGGTTTCACATTTTATCTGTAAAAACTGTGAAAATGCTGTATTTTTACAGAAGGTCACCATAATGCAGCAACCTCATGCCAACGCATTCCTACACCTATGTAACCTTTTTCCATGAAAGACTTACATCTATTATGCCCAAAACGGTCAACTCAATACGGGGTAGATGAAGAAACAGCAGAAATTAAGGCAACCAAAGATCTTTGGCGTGGGGCTAATAAGGTTTCCTTCAGTGGAAAGAAATTTAACAGAGCTGAAATGTTGATTACCTAAACATGGTTGTCAAGTGGATAACACATTGTGGATCCCATCTGCATGGAAAACAGAAAGGAAAACAGTCTATGAGCATCATTAATGGTCAGGAACTAGTAAAGAACAGCTGGAGTTTGTTGAGAGCCAACATGTCTTTACCTGCTTGAGCAGAGGCTGTTAATAAGCTGCTTTTTATATTCTTCACCGCTGAGTTCCCCTTAAAGTAAAACAAGTCATGTTTTGAAATGTATTCCTCACACATTTACACCTCATATATACCATTCGGGCCAACTGTTAGCATTTACCTTTGCCGTATGACAAGGCTTCACATGCGGCGAGGGCAGTAAGGATAGTAGGAAACAGCTCCAGCGATTTCCCGCTGCCCATCTTTCCAACTTTAATAGCATCGACAAACAGAGCAGCCAGTTTGGCAAGAGATGATCCAGACAGCGTATGAGTCTGTGCGTGACGTTAATAAAAGACGTTACCACAGCAAACTTTTAAGTATTTTATGTTATAAACCAACACAAAGTAATGTTCAACTGTGACGTGGAAGGAAAGAGATACATGGTTTAATTTTTTGTAAATCTCCAGTGAATCTTTTATTCAGCCCACTTGAGTCAATGTTTGTAGAACCACCTTTTGCTGCAGTTACAGCTACAAGTCTTTTAGTTTACCTGCTTTGCACATCTCGACACTTACAGTAAAATGTCTATATGTTGCTGATTTAAATTTCTCCACAACTTCATCCCTGACCTGTCTGCTCCTTGGCCTTCATGATGCGGTCTGTTCACTAATGTTTTCTAACAAACATCTCACTGTTCACTAACTAGGTGACTTCTGAAGGCATTTAGTTGCACACAATTGTATTTAGGAGTACCAGAGTAAAGGAGGCTAATACCAATGTACTCCACACTTTTCAGATTCTGATTTGTAAAAAGAAATTGGAAATAAAACATGCATCTATGCGCTACCAGTTTACAATCATGCACTATTTTATGTCACATTGAAACCTAATAAAATACATTATAGTTTATGGTTGCATTTTGGCAACATGAGAAAAGGGGTAACAGTTTTGCAAGACATAGATGCCGAATGGAAAGGAGACTTTTAAGCTACTAAAATCAGATTACTTTTTCTTTTTTTTTACCTCCAGCATCAGCAGACCGATGATATCAGCTGCCACCTCAGCCTGAAGATCCCCAGACTCACACAGAGGAATGAGGTGTTCATACACCAGAAGTCTGCGATTCGCCCCTTCACTGGAAACAGCTGGAGATCCTGCAGACAAGCAAGCAACCACATACTTTATTCTCATCATGCTTGACATTGAACCACTCCAACTTAGCCTCATATTAAATCCAACTGGGGACGAGATTCACTTTAATGAGAATTAAAAACGACATAAAGAGTTCACAATGTCTACTTACCTTTAAATATCCCTTTTAGCATGGAACCGACCTTCTTACCCTTTAGTGCGCTGTTGGTTGTCGCAGTAATAAGCTAGAAAATCATGCAAAGGGGGAAGTGATATGTAAACAACCAGACATCACAATCATACAGTTACATAAAGGAGTCAACTTCGCTTTGTAAATCGACCTACCTGGTCATTTGTCAGGGAGGACAGGTACTTCTGAAGCTCGGCGATGCTCTCTCCATCTGCCAAGGAGAGGATTTTATCCATTTCAGCTTTCATAATCCTCCCGAGGACAGGCACACGTTACAAGCAAACTAAAAGTACGCTAAAAAAATAATGTGCCGTAAATCCCAGCAACCCCTGTATGCGTGTAAATCATTTAATTATTGTTAAAAGATGAAATCCAACTGACAAATATCTCCGTTAATCTGACTACAAACTGACGAGGGTGACGCTTTCATAACAGCAAATTTCCCGCCACCGAACACTTCCTGTTTTGGTTCGAGGTTGCCATGTTTGATTCCCTGTAAAATATTTCGTTACCTCGTTTGATCAACAAAATGTTTTAATGAACAAACACGTGTTCCTGTAGCTGCATGTGTTGGCCAGAATGACGCTAAATCGCAAAACAAGACATATGTATATGATGGACTTGGTTTCCTATTGATAGTTTTTTTGCACCAAATTCTGTAACCATCGGATATAATTACGCTAGAGGGCGCTGTTGCCTCAGTGCACCTTAATTTGCTCTCAAAACAAAAGACACACAGAACACAGAAGTGTTGCTAGTAAATTATATAGATTCAATAGATAAAGTGTGATATATAACCAAAATTATTTAGAATATTACATAAGACCAAAAACAAACAAAAAAGTGTTTTAATTGAGTAAAGTTACAGCCATATTATGGACTATACCTCACTGCGAAGACTGTTTACTTTACTGTCCAGGAGATAGTCATTGTCACACTCCACAAGGATTGTAAGCTCCCATAGGTCATTGCTGAACAAACTGGCTCTTTACACAGTGCTGTAATGAAAAATTCAATTCAATTCAAAAATACTTTATTAATCCCAAAGGGAAATTAAATGTTGTTGTAGCTCATATTATGAAGGTTTCTTCAAAGAGCCGTTGTAGATGCTGATGGCTGTGGGCAGGAAGGATCTCCTGTAGCGCTCCGTCTTACAGCAGATCTGAAGAAGCCTCTGACTGAAGACACTCTGTTGTTGTAGGACAGTCTGATGAAGAGGATGCTCAGGGTTCTCCATAATGTTCTTCATTTTATGAAGAATCCGTCTTTCCACAATGATCTCCAGAGGTTCCAGAGGAGTCCCCAGAACAGAGCCAGTCTTTTTTATCAGCTTGTTGAGCTTTTTTAAGTCCCTGGCTCTGATGCTGCTTCCCCAGCAGATGATGGCAGAAGAGATCACACTTTCCACAACAGACTTATAGAAGATATGCAGCATCTTGCTGCAAACACCAAAGGACCTAAGCTTCCTCAAGAAGTACAGTCTGCTCTGTCCCTTCTTGTAGATGGCTTCACAGTTGCATCTCCACTCTAGTCTGTTGTCCAGGTGAACACCGAGGTATTTATACTCCTCCACCACCTCCACTTCTTCTCCCATGATAGAAATAGTTTTTGACTTATTCCTGTTTCTCTTAAAATCTACAATCATCTCCTTTGTTTTAGTCACGTTCAAAACGAGATGATTGTTTCTACACCATGTCACCAAGCGGTCCACCACCTTCCTGTACTCAGCTTCTTGTCCATCTCTGATCCACCCCACAACTGCAGAATCATCCGAGTATTTCTGCAGATGACAGGAGTCTGTCTTGTACTGGAAGTCTGAGGTGTGCAGAGTGAAAAGGAATGGTGAGAGTACAGTCCCCTGTGGTGCTGCTGTGCTGCTGACTACCTGGTTAGACTCACAACCCTTCAGTCTCACAAACTGTTGTCTGTTTGTCAGGTAGTCTTTGATCCAGGATATTGTTGAGGCCTCCACCTGAGTCTTCTGGAGTTTCTGACAAAGCAAATCAGGTTGGATTGTATTAAATGCACTGGAGAAATCAAAGAACATGATCCTCACAGTGCTACTGGCTTTGTCCAGATGACAGTATAAATATATTTATAGAAAGTTTAGTGGAAAGAAAAAGTGTGTTAGAAAAAATGCATAACTAAAAGGTATAACCCTAGCCCAGAGAGGACTGTGTAATACGGCTGAACGATATTAAGAAAACATGTAATCTGCTATAATGGTAAATTTCAAAAGACTATATGACTTACGATAAATAAAGAAGTACTTAACTAAACTATGTCTTTCCGGTCTTTCCAGATATTGAGTAGTCTAACTGGCTTCTGGAAACAAACTTATTTCCTTTTTTTCCATCTTAACATGTATTTATTGAAAAGGTTTCATTTCGATTTATCCGCTAACTGTTTTGGAATGAAACAACTAAGATTTAAGTTTTTTAATGACTTTACCTGAACATTTTAATACCCTTCTAAAACGTTTTCTGCTGTATCACACACCAGGAATAACCAAATATATTGCTTGCATACAGCCTAAATGCATGATACTTCTTTTTTTAATCATAATATTCAAATGGTTTCAGTAACTAGAATTGGGGCTTTCATTAGTTATAAGACATAATTATAAATTTTAACAGAAAGTAATGCTTGAAATGTCTGTGTAAGTTTTCAAATGAGTTTCAAGTTTTGAATATAATTGACGATATCTAACTTTATTGAGAAACATCTGTTTTCCAATAGCTGTTATCAGATATTAAAAATGTTAATAAACAAACAGATTTTCTCTTGTGACTTTTGACCTCTCATAGTCTAAAAACCCACATGAAACACTGGTGTCAAGCCAGCCTCCACTTCGAAAAGACAGTCAAGCCAGCCATCACGGGGTTTTGTAGGTCACGTTAACGCCATGCATTATGGTAGTGGCCCCAAGAGGGCATTTCAAAAATAAATCAGTTATCCCTAAGTTGCTGTCAATGTTTCTAAAAAACTGTCTGTTTCCAGTTACTGGTTTCACTTCAGGATAACAGTAGAACATTTCCAGATGCTGCCCACCAAAGTTCAACAACATCTGATGTGGAATTTCAAAATCTGTATTCTTATTCACATTTTACTAAGTTGCTATCAACGTTGCAACTAAACTGTCAGTTTCCAGTGAATACTGTCATTTTTGGATGACAGAACAACCATTGCAAATGTTGCCCAAGACAGTTTACCAACATCTGTTTTGGAACTTTCAAGTTAAAGCCCTTAGAATATTATCGGTCACATCACGTTTAATAATGCATTTTAATCTAAAAGGAATTTGACAAGCCCTGTTTTTTATTTTACCAACAGAGAGTATCTTTAATCATAGAGAAATGCAATTTTCACTTTGATTTCTTTTAGATTACAGTCAGATGGGGGAAAGAGCACGCAGACCTTTCTTTTTTATATTTTTACACATAATATTTATGCTTCTTTAAAATACATGGCCCATACATCATGGTATCGTGGTATTTAGGATAGCACATTTGTCTTATGGACCGCCATTTTTGAGAGGGTCATAAAAATAGGCACTATCAATTATCAAGTTATCAAGGATGTCAAAAAAACAGCAAGTCTATGAAGGCCTACGTTTTTGTGATAAAATTGATCATTTCAGTGTTCAGTTGGTTCTCAATATAAGAAAGCCATAACGTAAAAAACCACACTGCTCCTCCTGAAGGACTCTTCTCTTCAACACGCTGGCATAGGCCTTACCAGGGAGGCTGAGGTGTGTTATCCCCCTGTAGTTGGAGCACATCCTCCGGTCCCCGTTCTTGTGAAGGGGGACTACCACCCCGGTCTGCCAGTTCACAGGCACTGTCCCCGACCGCCACGCAATGTTGAAGAGGTATATCAGCCACGACAGCCCCACGACAGCCCCACAACATCCAGAGACTTGAGCTACTCATGGCAGATCTCATCCACAGGGGAGCTTTTTGACCACCTCGGCGACTTCAGCCTGGGTGATGAATGAATCCAACCCTGAGTCGCCAGTCTCTGCTTCCATCAGGGAAGGTGTGATGGCAGGATTGAGGAGACCCTCGAAGTACTCCTTTCACCGCCCGATAATGTCCCCTGTCGAGGTCAGCTCTCCACCCCCACTGTAAACAGTGTTAGCGAAGCACTGCTTCCCTCTCCTGAGGTGCCAGACAGTTTCCCAGAATTGCTTCGAAGCTGACTGGTAATCCTTTTCCATGGCCTCACCGAACCACTCCCAGGCCCAAGTTTTTGCCTCAGCTAAACCCTGGCCGTGGCACGCTTGGCCTCACACTACCCATCAGCTGCCTCAGGAGTCCCACAAGCCAACCAGAACCGATAGGACTCCTTTTTCAGCTTGATGGCATCCCCTACTTCCAGTGTACACTACCGGGTTCGTGGATTGCCACAGCAACAGGCACTGCAGACCTTACAGCCACAGCTATGGGCAGCAGCATCGACAACAGAGGTGGAAAACATAGTCCACTCCTGCTCTCGCGTCTTGTGTCTCTCATTCGGGCTTAGCCTGGCCGGGTGACGCGAGGTATAGCCTGGCCACCAGGCGCTCGCCAACGAGTCCTGGCCCAAGGCCTGGCTCCTTGGTAAGACCCTGGCCCTTGGCTCATGAAGGATTCTGAACTGCCCTTTGTTTGACCGTCACCCAGAGCCTGTTTGCCATGGGAGAACCTACCAGGGGTTTTTAAGGTTTGCTGCTTGTATTTATTGCTTTTATAAGTTCTTTATCCAACTTGTTTTAGATATTTTTTGTGTAAATTGTATGTACAGTACATAGAGGTTGTCACCCAGGTATTCAAATTGTCAACTATAAAAATTTATATTTGGAAGTGCTTTAATTTTGAAATTCCACATCAGATGTTGGTGAACTTTGGTGGGCAGCATCTGGAAATGTTATATTGTCATCCTGAAGTGAAAGTATTGACTGGACACAGACAGTTTTTTAGCAACATTGGAAGCAACTTGAGTAAAACCGACTAGGAATAGAGATTTTGAAGGGCTTTAATTTTAATATTCCACATCAGATCTTAATGACCCTTGGAAACAGTTCACAGTACCACAATTTAGTGAAAAGTGACTAAAAATAGAGAATTTGAGGGGCTTGAATTTTTTTAATTCCACATCAGATCTTAATTAGCTTTGGTGAGCAGCATCTGGAGGTGTTCTACAGTCATCCGGAGGTTAAACCAATAACTGGAAACAGACAATTTTTTTAGCAACATCTACAGCAACTTAAGCAAAAGTGACTAGAAATAGAGATTTTGAAGGGCTTCAATGTTGAAATTCCGCATCAGATGTTAGTGAACTTTGGTGAGCATCATCTGGAGGTGTTCTACTGTCATCCAGTTTTGGTTTATAACTATGCAAACGTTGGGAAAATAAATGGACATTCTGAAATAAGGAGCATCCAATTAACCACATAAAACAGTGACTAAAACAAACAAAAAAATTATTTTTTATATATCCATATTCACAGAAGGGCATAAGAATATTTCTAGAAAAGAAGAGGAAGAATGACAACCGACTCCAGTCAATAAACGTAATACAACTGCTTTTATTTTGAAATATTTTCTTCGGCCTACTACCGTAGTGCATAGTGTTAGCGTGACCTACAAAACCCAATGAGGTCTGGCTTGACTTCAGTTTAGAAACGGCCTTAAAGTGCCGATAATGATATATTCTTCTTAAAGAAGTTGTCTGTTGTCCAAAATAAAGACGTGATCATACTAGAACTTAATGGAGAGCGTCTACAATAAAATAATTTGCTTTCAGTATGCTCACATTATGCTAATAATAAACCCTCTGTAATTATGCTGCCTAACAGCGTCCTCTGGCGACACAATATAATCATACGATTTATTGTAGCAACGGGATGCCAGATTGGTCAAATGTACGCCTACAAGTTTTATCGTAGTTTTTATACTCTGTCAAAAGGAGGAGGGAATGCTGCAAGTCACTGACTGGATGCAATCTGCTGGGTTTCCTTAGATAGAAAAACTTTTCATCCAATTTGAACTAAATCTGACTGCACTGTTCAATTGTTAGGGTTAATTGGAATGTATGTACCTGACTGTTGTGAAGTGCCTTGAGACAACATGTGTTGTGAATTGGCGCTATATAAATAAACTGAATTGAATTAAAAAGTACTGCAGCTTTTAGCACTCGGAACCACAATTGTAAATCGACAGGACCATTGCCGTCACCGTGATTGTATATATAAGTGTCCCAGGAACTCGTTTCAATAGCGGGCCAGTGGCGCAATGGATAACGCGTCTGACTACGGATCAGAAGATTCTAGGTTCGACTCCTGGCTGGCTCGATATTTTTTGATTTTTTGTGCAAAGACATGTTTGTGGATTTGCTCTCAGGTAATACGTCTGCGCAATGTTTTTTTCTCTTGAGAAAACGAACTGAATCTCTTTAAACTATATATTTCCGTCTCATTAAATAACTTGTCAATTTTTTTTGCTTTTGTTTGGGTACTCTTGGATACCAAGTATGTGAGAAAAAACCGTGAGAATGTTTCAAGTAATATAAAGTCATGTTTAAGCAGCAAATTAAAAAAATGGAAACAGCTAAATTTGATGGAAAATATAAAAAGTTAAGATATCATGAAAGCGACCTGATAATACAAGCTTTAGAATCTATGAGGCTGTAGTAATAGTTTTAGTCTTTATTTTAAAGGAGCCAAAACGTTTCTCAGAGTGCCCTGAAGTTATCAGGGTAGAGTGCAATGATAAACTCAGATAAACTCGTTTAGCAGAAAATGTTAATTAATTAATTTACTTTGAGAGTAAATAATTCTACCAGCACATTTTCTGGAAGAATTATGGGGTTATGGTTTCTTCCTTTTTCAAAAGTTGTGGCTTCTAGTTTAACATCGCATAAAAATGTAACAGCTATATGCATTGTACGGGGCTCGATCCCACGCCATCTGCTTCACAGCCCCGCCAGACAACCTAATTCCTTCTCGTCGTGACACCAAGATGCTATCACCAATATGCAGTGCCGAGGTCCATTTCAGAGCCATGAGAGATTAATTTCATATTGGACACAGAACAAAATAGTCCAATTTTTATGTCGTTACTTTTTTCCTTACTGTACAGACTCGTATTTTTGGTCTTTTTATAGATATATTTTTACCTTTGTGTATCTGTATGCTTCCATTTGCCGTTCACTTTGCTGCTGGTACACCTGAATTTCCCACTGTGGGACAAGAAAGGATCATCATCATTCTAAGAAGCTCCAAGGATGTGACTTTGTTTTTTAGTTAATTGCTAAATACATATTTTTCAATGTGAAATGTAATATTTGCCCTACTCTCCATATCCATATGATTTTGCACCAAAATATGATTCCTTTTCATATAATTTCTAATTTTATGTAGTATAATGTTATAATTATATTGTGAAGAACACAATATCGAGGCACGTGACGTCGCCCGGTACGGCGGAGCCGGGGTCCCACCCTGGAGCCAGGCCTGGGGTCGGGACTCGTCGGAGAGCGCCTGGTGGCCGGGTTGCTCCTCGCGGGACCCGGCCGGGCCAAGCCCGAACGAGAGACGCGAGGCCATCCTCCAGTGGGCCCACCACCTGCAGGGGGAACCGTGAGGGACCGGTGCAAAGAGGATTGGGTGGCGGACAAAGGTGGAGACCTCAACGGCCCGATCCCCGGATGCTTAGGCTGGCTCTAGGGATGTGGAATGTCACCTCGCTGGGGGGGAAGGAGTCTGAGCTTGTGCGGGAGGTCGAGAGATATCGACTAGAAATAGTCGGGCTCGCCTCCACGCACAGCGTGGGCTCTGGAACCCATCTCCTTGAGAGGGGTTGGACTCTCTTCTACTCTGGAGTGGCCCATGGGGAGAGGCGGCGGGCTGGTGTGGGTTTGCTTGTTGCCCCCCAGCTCAGCCGTCTCGTATTGGGGTTTACCCCAGTGGATGAGAGGGTTGTATCCCTGCGCCTTCGGGTTGGGGAGAGGTCTCTGACTATCATTTCAGCCTACGGGCCGAGTGGTAGTGCAGAGTACCCTGCCTTCTTGGCGTCCCTGTCGGGGGTGCTGGATAGTGCCCTTCCCGGGGACTCCATTATTCTGCTGGGGGACTTCAACGCCCACGTGGGGAACGACAGTGACACCTGGAGAGGCGTGATCGGGAGGAATGGCCTCCCCGATCTGAATCCGAGTGGTGTTTTGTTATTGGACTTCTGCGCTAGTCACGGATTGTCCATAACGAACACCATGTTCAAACATAAGGGTGTCCATCAGTGCACTTGGCACCAGGACACCCTAGGCAGGAGGTCGATGATCGACTTTGTTGTCGTATCATCAGACCTTCGGCCGCATGTTTTGGACACTCGGGTGAAGAGAGGGGCTGAGCTGTCCACTGATCATCACCTGGTGGTGAGTTGGATCCGCTGGAGGAGAAAGCCGGACAGACTCGGCAGGCCCAAGCGCATAGTGAGGGTCTGCTGGGAACGCCTGGCGGAGCCCTCGGCCAGGGATGTATTCAACTCCCACCTCCGGGAGAGCTTCGACCAGATCCCGGGGGATGTTGGAGACATAGACTCAGAGTGGACCATGTTCTCTGCATCTATTGTCGATGCTGCTGCCCATAGCTGCGGCCGTAAGGTCTGCGGTGCCTGTCGTGGCGGCAATCCCAGAACCCGGTGGTGGACACCGGCAGTAAGGGATGCTGTTAAGCTGAAGAAGGAGTCCTATCGGCTGTGGTTGGCTTGTGGGACTCCTGAGGCGGCTGACGGGTACCGTGAGGCCAAGCGTGCTGCGGCCCGGGCTGTGGCAGAGGCAAAAACTCGGGCCTGGGAAGAGTTCGGTGAGGCCATAGAGAAGGACTACCGGTTGGCCTCGAAGCGATTCTGGCAAACCGTCCGACGCCTCAGGAGGGGGAAGCAGTGCTCTGCCAACACTGTTTATAGTGGGGGCGGGAGACTGCTGACCTCGACTGAGGACATTATCGGGCGGTGGAAGGAGTACTTCGAGGATCTCCTCAATCCTGCCATCACGCATTCCGTGGTGGAAACAGAGGCTGGGGACTCGGGGTTGGACTCTTTCATCACCCAGGCTGAAGTCACCGAGGTGGTTAAAAAGCTCCGCGGTGGCAAGGCTTCGGGGGTGGATGAGATCCGCCCTGAGTACCTCAAGTCTCTGGATGTTGTAGGGCTGTCATGGTTGACACGCCTCTTCAACATTGCGTGGCGGTCGGGGACAGTGCCTCTGGACTGGCAGACTGGGGTGGTGGTCCCCCTTTATAAGAAGGGGGACCGGAGGGTGTGTTCCAACTACAGGGGGATCACACTCCTCAGCCTCCCTGGTAAGGCCTACGCCAGGGTATTGGAGAGGAGAGTCCGACCGATAGTCGAACCTCGGCTTCAGGAGGAACAGTGTGGTTTTCGTCCCAGCCGTGGAACACTGGACCAGCTCTATACCCTCTACAGGGTGCTCGAGGGTTCATGGGAGTTTGCCCAACCGGTTCACATGTGTTTTGTGGACCTGGAGAAGGCATTCGACTGTGTCCCTCGTGATGCCCTGTGGGGGGTGCTCCAGGAGTATGGAATCGGGGGCCCTTTATTAGGGGCCATCCGGTCCCTGTACGAGCGGAGCAGGAGTTTGGTCCGCATTGCCGGCACTAAGTCGGACCTGTTCCCAGTGCATGTTGGACTCCGGCAGGGCTGCCCTTTGTCGCCGGTCCTGTTCATAACTTTTATGGACAGGATTTCTAGACGCAGCCAAGGGCCGGAGGGGGTCTGGTTTGGGGACCAGTGGATTTCGTCTCTTCTTTTTGCGGATGACGTGGTCCTGCTGGCCCCCTCTAGCCAAGACCTACAGCATGCGCTGTGGCGGTTCGCAGCCGAGTGTGAAGCGGCTGGGATGAGGATCAGCTCCTCCAAGTCCGAGGCCATGGTACTCGACCGGAAAAAGGTGGCTTGTCCTCTTCAGGTTGGAGGGGAGTTCCTGCCTCAAGTGGAGGAGTTTAAGTATCTCGGGGTCTTGTTCACGAGTGAGGGAAGAATGGAGCGGGAGATCGACAGACGGATCGGTGCAGCTGCCACAGTAATGGGGGCGCTGTGCCGGTCCATTGTGGTGAAGAGAGAGCTGAGCCGAAAAGCAAAGCTCTCAATTTACTGGTCGGTCTACGTTCCTACCCTCACCTATGGCCATGAACTTTGGGTCATGACCGAAAGAACGAGATCACGGATACAAGCGGCTGAAATGAGCTTCCTCCGTAGGGTGGCCGGGCACTCCCTTAGAGATAGGGTGAGGAGCTCGGCCATCCGGGAGGGGCTCGGAGTAGAGCCGCTGCTCCTCCACATCGAGAGGAGCCAGTTGAGGTGGCTCGGGCATCTATACCGGATGCCTCCTGGACGCCTTCCTCGGGAGGTGTTCCAGGCACGTCCCACCGGGAGGAGGCCCAGGGGACGGCCCAGGACACGCTGGAGGGACTATGTCTCTCGGCTGGCCTGGGAACGCCTTGGGCTCCCCCTGGAGGAACTGGAGGAGGTGTCTGGAGAGAGGGACGTCTGGGCGTCTCTGCTGAGTCTGCTGCCCCCGCGACCCGGTCCTGGATAAGCGGAAGACGACGAACGAACGATAATGTTATAATTCCTAATTCAAGTAATATGTTTCAATTTTGTTAAAAATTGATCCTAAATTCAGGGGGGGAAAGGTGGCCTTATCAACTCCGGTGACTCCCCTTGAAACAAAGCAGAAAGATTTCAGAATTCCCTAACAAACAAAATGGCTTTGAATACAGGTCCTTCTCAAAATATTAGCATATTGTGATAAAGTTCATTATTTTCCATAACGTCATGATGAAAATTGAACATTCATATATTTTAGATTCATTGCACACTAACTGAAATATGTCAGGTCTTTTATTGTCTTAATACGGATGATTTTGGCATACAGCTCATGAAAACCCAAAATTCCTATCTCACAAAATTAGCATATCATTAAAAGGGTCTCTAAACGAGCTATGAACCTAATCATCTGAATCAACGAGTTAACTCTAAACACCTGCAAAATATTCCTGAGGCCTTTAAAACTCCCAGCCTGGTTCATCACTCAAAACCCCAATCATGGGTAAGACTGCCGACCTGACTGCTGTCCAGAAGGCCACTATTGACACCCTCAAGCAAGAGGGTAAGACACAGAAAGAAATTTCTGAACGAATAGGCTGTTCCCAGAGTGCTGTATCAAGGCACCTCAGTGGGAAGTCTGAAGGGAAGGAAAAAGTGTGGCAGAAAACGCTGCACAACGAGAAGAGGTGACAGGACCCTGAGGAAGATTGTGGAGAAGGGCCGATTCCAGACCTTGGGGGACCTGCGGAAGCAGTGGACTGAGTCTGGAGTAGAAACATCCACAGCCACCGTGCACAGGCGTGTGCAGGAAATGGGCTACAGGTGCCGCATTCCCCAGGTCAAGCCACTTTTGAACCAGAAACAGCGGCAGAAGCGCCTGACCTGGGCTACAGAGAAGCAGCACTGGACTGTTGCTCAGTGGTCCAAAGTACTTTTTTCGGATGAAAGCAAATTCTGCATGTCATTCGGAAATCAAGGTGCCAGAGTCTGGAGGAAGACTGGGGAGAAGGAAATGCCAAAATGCCAGATGTCCAGTGTCAAGTACCCACAGTCAGTGATGGTCTGGGGTGCCGTGTCAGCTGCTGGTGTTGGTCCACTGTGTTTTATCAAGGGCAGGGTCAATGCAGCTAGCTATCAGGAGATTTTGGAGCACTTCATGCTTCCATCTGCTGAAAAGCTTTATGGAGATGAAGATTTCATTTTTCAGCATGACCTGGCACCTGCTCACAGTGCCAAAACCACTGGTAAATGGTTTACTGACCATGGTATCACTGTGCTCAATTGGCCTGCCAACTCTCCTGACCTGAACCCCATAGAGAATCTGTGGGATATTGTGAAGAGAACGTTGAGAGACTCAAGACCCAACACTCTGGATGAGCTAAAGGCCGCTATCGAAGCATCCTGGGCCTCTATAAGACCTCAGCAGTGCCACAGGCTGATTGCCTCCATGCCACGCCGCATTGAAGCAGTCATTTCTGCAAAAGGATTCCCGATCAAGTATTGAGTGCATAACTGTACATGATTATTTGAAGGTTGACGTTTTTTTGTATTAAAAACACTTTTCTTTTATTGGTCGGATGAAATATGCTAATTTTGTGAGATAGGAATTTTGGATTTTCATGAGCTGTATGCCAAAATCATCCATATTAAGACAATAAAAGACCTGAAATATTTCAGTTAGTGTGCAATGAATCTAAAATTTATGAATGTTAAATTTTCATCATGACATTATGGAAAATAATGAACTTTATCACAATATGCTAATATTTTGAGAAGGACCTGTACATTGAACTTCTCCCAGAGGGTTGTTACACCGTCTGGATCTGAATCCTCCAGCATGTTCTCTTCTTCCAAAAGTCTCACCTCATCTACATCCTTGAGCACGACGCCCGCAACTCCCTCTTCCATAGGCAGTCTTCACAAGCACAGACCCTGCAAACATCTATTAGGAGACTCAGAAGATGTATTCTAACAAGTATATGATTTTATGTAATAATGCAGTTTTAATTCTAGCTGTATCAGGTCTGCGTATCAAAAATATATTTCCAAATAACAAGCTCTACACTGTGTGCATTTCTATTACACATTAGATTTCTTGACCTCATTAATAATTTTTATATTTTTAATTGGGCCACAAACATCCAGCGACACCCATTTATTAAACTTGGCAAAATACAGGAAGTGTTTTCAAAGAAAGTTCTCATTTTTTGTTGCTGGGAATAAACTAAAAACATTTTCTAGATCAACAAAACCTTCGACCCAAAATGTTAGGAAACTGTTTTATTAGGGCATAGACAATTTATTTTCTGCTTTATTTCATCAAAATATTGCATGTTTAATTTATTGCTGACCAGGTAAAAAGAAAAGAATTCACAATAAAAAATTGTTGCTTTTTAACTGGAAAAAGAAAAAGAGTACTTTCAGCTATCGGTTTTGACCTGTGGTGCAAAGAGTTTGGACACCATTGGTTCAGCCCTTTCACAGCAGAGACTATTTAATGCTGCCATTTGCTATAGGTTGTAATTGTGCTGCTGTTGGAAGGCTTGACATACCGTTAGCTGTCCAAGGAGCTGTCATATGTGGACCTTGCTGCTTTCACCACTCTCCGCCCCAGCCTTTATCTGTAAATCCAGCCTCCAAAGGTCATTTTGTTACACCCAAGCACGTTAAAGGTTTTGAACATTAAAAGATCCCTTCATTTCTGATTTGCAACAGAAAACAATACCTTGAATATTTTCAACTAAATGACTAGTATTGCCAAAAAAACTGCTGTATGGCTTTTCCCCAGATTTCCAAACTGAATGAATGAATTTGAAAGTTCTCTATGACCCACATGATCATTGACCCCAGCGTTTTTAAATAAAAGGTGCATGTAAAGTACTTTTTTAGTTATTGCCAAAGACCTCTGCACCATAGATAAGGTAAAACCATTGAACAATAAAGAAAACATCGTGGTGTGCAAATAGCCTACCTCTTTTGCCGTAATTGATGCTGCAAAGTTTCATCAAACTTTATTGAAAATGTTTTACATGGAAACATATAAAGGAAGCAGCAAATGTAATATTCTAGGTGGATTATTGTTGAAGATGTATTCAAGTGACAAGATATAGTGTAAAATGCAGTTACTGCTTATAAAATACCTCATAGTATTTGATTTATATGATGCAATGAACACAACGTTTAATTTAATGGCTCATCCTATGACAAGACTTATGAAGTCTATTCTTGCCACTCGTCGTACCTGATTAACCTGATTGACTTTGACCTGCGTCACGTGACAAATGCTGCAGGAAAATTGCTCGTGCAGCTGTAAACCTATTATAAACCTATAGTTTACCGTTAAGGTCCGCAGGAGGCGGTAGCATTTCTTTTGGTGGATTCTGCTCCATGCAGTGGTTTCGCAGTGAACCTCCAGATGACCACAATGAAGTTCCGCCTTTTATTTCTTGTGTCCGTTCTGCTTTTAAGCGCTACCGCGGATCTACAAGGTAAGAAGCAGACTCCTCTTTTCTCAGATCGACATCTATGGACAAGGTAGTGCTCCACGTTTCTGTACTGAAGATTTGGCTTTTATTATTAAAAGTAGTAGCCTACTTGTCGAGCTGAAAAAAGTAAAAGGTTGACAACGGTGTGACTTTTAACACATAATGCCATTTCACAGACAGTAATGAATGCACTATTGATTTGACTTGTACTCTGTTCTGGGTGTTGTCCATGTTTACCTTTTGCCCACTACTTCGGTGTGACCAAGGGTGACAGATTACATGATGACAGCTACAGTGCCGGTCATTGCATGAATAGCGCCCTGGGCGAGCCCCTCCCCGCCGAGCAACAGACCTGATTTCCGTGTCTGAAGCAACAGCTAGATCTCATTGAGATGTCAGTCAGTGTTAAGTGTGTACTAAACCTAGGGTAAAGCCTATGGATATCGTTTTGGTTTAGATTGGTAAAAAAAAAAAAAGTGTCTCAAAGCAGTAATAGGCATAGACTTGGAATTAAAAAATAATTACATGGACCAAAAGTCTGCAAAGCATGCCATAAAGTATAAGTAAAAAAAATGACAAGTATATTTAATTCAGTATGAATGAATTTTTGGTTGTGATATTAAAGTATTATACTATATACTATTAATGTCTGGATCACAAACTGCCCCTGATCGAAAAGCTACAACAGTTTTTATGTTTCATTTGCCATTTTCCTGCTTTTTTCTGTAAGCTGTTTTGCATATTTCACAATTTCAAACATGGAAGTTTATATAACTGTCAAATTAAACAGGAACACAAGAAAATGTTGTAAAAATGATAATGGACGTCCTTTAAGTACAATAAAGCAGATACCTAATTGCCTGTGAAATAATTTGAAGCTCATATTTGGCAGATATATTTGATCAATTTTTCCCATAATGCATTAAGAATGTTTTAAAGCAGCATTACGATGAATTAATTGTTAAATAATAATTCTGGGGCTTGGTGCTGGTGGTGTAGGGGTTCAGCGCGTGACCATGTGCGGAGGCTATAGTCATTGATGCGGCTGTCCTGGGTTCAAGTCCTGGACCCAGCAACCTTTGCCGAATGTCTCCCTCTCTCTTTGCCCCTCTTTCCTGACTACCTACTATCAAAAAATGAAAAATAAAGCCCTCTAGTGTTGCAAAATATAAAAAAAAAATGATTCTGATTGATATATTTTTTAATCCTGACCAGAGGTCCAAACAAGTCTTGGCAGACTGAGAGGACAGTATGTGAGCGTAAAGGGGAAGGAGACGGGTGTCCACGCCTTCCTGGGCATTCCCTTTGCTAAGCCCCCCCTCGGTCCCTCCCTAAGACTGGCCGCACCTCAGCCTCCAGAGGGATGGCAAGGACTGAGAGATGCCACCAAGCAACCCAACATGTAAGACACGTATTTCGGATTATGATCCTCTACATTTGCAGGGTCTGTTCAAGCGCTTATTCACAAAATGTCTGTTTTGCAGATGCATTCAAGATATGGACATAGTTAACAATCTAATTGAAAAACTCAGTGGCATAATAACAGACCTCCCAGATGTTTCAGAAGACTGTCTGTACCTCAACATTTACACCCCTGCAAACAGAGCTCCTGATGCCAAGCTCCCTGTAAGAAACCTTTGCTTTAGGTTTGCTTGTAAGTCTGTTCAGTCCTTGAGATTGAGTTTCAGGTGGGTTTGAGAGGACGGTGAGGAAGTTGGATTTCTTTTGGTCAAATCAAATTTTGTAACTTTTTTCCCCTGGAGAGACCTGGTAAAGACCTTCCAGTTATATGCTCTAAAAATAAGAAAGTGGTAAATTTGTCCATCTGTCTAACATCACAAAACTAGATTGCTTCTTCATGAGAATACCTTGCTGATTGACTGATAGCCCTGTAGGAAAAATATAATTAATTTCTTTCACAGGTCATGGTGTGGATCCATGGTGGAGGCTTTGCTCTTGGCTCTGCTTCAATGTATGATGGTTCTGCTCTGGCTGCCTACCAAGATGTAGTTGTGGTTATGATCCAGTATCGACTGGGACTTCTGGGCTTTTTCAGGTAGATGAGTATCTAAAACATGATTAAAAAATGCAATACTTACTTCCTGCTGCTTTTGCTTTGATCTGAACACATTTTGCCACATTGTGTTTTTTGTAGCACCGGAGACGAGCTTATGCCAGGAAACTTTGGTCTTTTGGACCAGATCCAAGCCCTCAAGTGGGTCAAGGAGCATATTCACAACTTTGGTGGGAATAAGGATTTAGTCACCATATTTGGAGAGTCTGCTGGTGGAGTCAGCGTTTCCCTCCTGGTACGAAATCACCTGGAGACAAAATGTTGTCAAACATTTGTAAAACAAATCCTTGTTTTAATGGTACAGCAATTTAAATCCTCAGCTTCTGTCTCCATTATCTCATGGCCTGTTCCACCGAGCTATTGCTGAGAGTGGTACAGCTGCAATGGATGCACTTTTTATGAATTCTCCTGTTCCAGTAATGCAGGTCAGTTGTCAGTTTTTATGTTGTTAAAACCAGATATCTATATGCTTTGTATAAAAAGGCACAACTTCTTTTTTTCTTCCCTGTCTGATGTTAAATCAAACAAAATTTATATTTTGTTTTATCTCCATTCGAATAACCAAAATAACTTTTATTTGCTAAATGAAAAAATAAGATAACTTAAAAAAAAAAATTATTACTTTTTTCTAACTTAGATGTTTATACATGCTCAAAATACTTTGTGTTTAATTAAATTAATTTTAAAAATACTTTGTTAATGCCAAAGGGAAATTAAAAACTGTGATAACTGAAGCTATCCAAGGTTCTTCACAGAGTCTTTATTAATGGTGATGGGTTTGGCAGAAGCATCTTCTGTAGCGGTCTGTGTTACAGTGGATCTGAAGAAGCCTGACTGTTGTTCTTTAATTGTCTCATGAAGGTACTCCATTATGTTCTTTATTTTATGAAGAATCTTTCTTTCCAGAATTATCTTCAGAGGTTCTATAGCCGCCACCAGAACAGAACCAGCCTTCTTTATTAGCACATTGAGCTTTTTAACCTCTTAAGCCCAAAGGGGTTTTGGGAAGTTTCAGCTCAAAATAATATGCGCAAATCTAACTGAATTTTTCTAAGAACTGACATACTCTGTCTAAACAATCATTATGTTAATAATTATGTTTTCAAATGGGAGTGATTATTCCGGCCTTCCTTTGCCGCTGGTTGAGTAAAACCTGGCTGAATTGCAAAAAAAATGTATTTTTTGGAATCTGTGAGCTCTCTGCTTACAGCAGAGATGCTGGTTGTGTGTAGAAGCCGTGTCGTAAACAGTTGAGACCGAGTTTTGTGGTTACTTCTTTCTGTGGAGTTTGTTTATTTTCTGATTCAACTGCCTTTAGTTTTAACTGTTTTTGGTGTTTGTTGAAATGGTTCATTTCAGCTTTTAGCCAAGATTCTACTATTTCTGTGGATGCCACATATGTTTATGTTTAGCTAATGGAACTTGCAGTAAAGAATGTAGAAGAAAACACAAGTTAAATTCTGCCCCCAGTACTGGGGATTGGGCTTTAGAGGTAGGCTCTAATGCTCCTTCCCCACATATGATGGCAGAAGAGATTGCACTGTCCAGAACAGACTTCTTCAACATTTTTCTGCCAAACGCAGAAGAACAGAAGCTTCCTCAAGAAGTAAAGGAAGTCAGCTTCTTGTCAATCTTTGATACACCCAATGATTGTTGAATGTTCTAAGTATTTGTGCAGATGCCAGGATTCTGGAAGTGTGAAGTGTACAGAGTAATAAGGAATGGAATGGAACCTCCACTGAGCTGAACCTCCTTCAGTTTGAATCCTGTCATGATCTTCACTGCTGATCACACATCTTTTATAATGTTAAACTTGCTCTTTTCCTGGTTGTCTTTAATCTTGACTTTAAGTTGCTTTTCTATAATTTTCAATAATCCCATGTTTCCCTCCATGAAGGCTCTTTTTAGCTTGTTTAGAAGTTATTTCTTCCTTCTAATGATCCAGGCTTTGTTATTTGGGAGGCATCTTATTTTTCTGGTGATAATAATGTTCTTCACCCAGAAGTTTAGATCAGAACATTACAATTAAATAATGTTGGGAAGCCCAGATGATAATGTGAAAGCTTCGTAAGCTTCTCATAGGTTCCTTCACCACATTTAAGTTAATTGGAGTGATGCCTCATCAATTATTTTTAAGGCAATGCCACAAAGCACACTGCTTCCTTGATTGACATTGAAAAAATAAAAGGAAATCAGCCCAAACATCAGGACGTTAATTAAGGATCTCCACAGGCTTAGGTCATCCTTAGGTACAATTTCCTGATTCCTGATGGTGCCACATTTATCTGTTCTAGTAAATATATGTTGCAAGTATAAACACCATGCGCATTCATCCTGAGATATTAATGTGTGTTGGTGTATAATGTGCATTTCAACCTAAGAGCAAAAGTGAAAGGCCTTATGAAGATGCTGGCTAAAGCTGGTAAGAGATTTTAACTACCCACGGTGAAGAACCCCCAGTGCAGACGTAGGCTAGAAGACCACTCATCTGAGAAGAAGTCATTACCCTAAAATGAATATAAAAAAGCCAGGTTACAGTTTCTAAATGCACACAGGAACAAAGACCTTAGTCATAGGAGACATGTTCTGTGCTCTGTTGAAATATAACATTTAAATGTTTGGCTATACTGACCATTGTCACAAAAGGGGAACCATGAAAGCCTGAGAACCCCATCCCAAGAGTAAATACAGGGTGGCAGCATCATGTTATTTGGCTATTTTACTGTAGAAGAAACTAAAGCAACATCTCAAGACATCAGCCAGGAAGTTAAGGTTTGGGCACAAATTAGTCTTCCAAATGGATAATGACCCTGAGCATGCCGCCAGATTAGTTAAGAAGCTTAAGGGCAACCAAGTAAATGTTTGGAAGTTACTATCGCAAAGCCCTGATCTCACTCTCATAGAAAATTAGTGTGCAGAGCTGAAAAGATGATTGACCCAAATGTTAAGGAAATGTATAAAAACTTCTGACTTTGAAGAAAGTAATAAAAAAAAGTCTAAATAATTATGTCCAATTATCTCTATTATTCCAGTATTCAGCGAATAGTAAATATATTTTAGTAATCCTCCCTCACCTAAAACAGAATCGAATCTGATTTAATGTCAGGCAGCAAGGGGGAAGAAGGTTTTGTGTCTTTTATTGTTTGCATGTAAATATTACTTTTCAGCTGTAATATGAAGACAAGAAATTATGTTTCGTTGATAACAATGAATGAGAACCTATCTTTCTTCAGGCTGCTGCAAATGCATCCGGCTGTAGCCTGGAAAGCACAGAGAAGATTGTTAAATGCATGAGGAACCTTGATATTGATACCATATTGGCATTGGGGAAGGTGAGATGCTGGATGAAAAAATTAAACCCTTATGTTACAGCTTTTTTCACACCATCGTTTCCTACACATTTTCTCTTAAGGATCCAAATTTAAGATTTGTTGTAAATACCGATGGACACTTCCTGACTAAACCTGTGCCAGAACTTCTCCAGAAGCATGAACTCCTAACTGTACCATTCATGACCGGCATTAATAATCATGAAGGAGGTTTTGTCCTTGCTGAAGTAAGTTCTGAATGTTTAGAGGCATTTCAGATCACATAAGCTGGATTTGTTTTTTTAATTATGCTTATTGTTGGTTTTGCCTTATTTCTGTAGTACTTTGCTCCCCCAAACTGGACAGAAGGAATGGACCGAGAGCTGGTTGGAAACATGCTGTTAATGTTCTTCCCTCGTGTAAGACTCTTGTTGATAAAGTAACTGGTAAACATATTCACTCCTCTTGAATTGTTAAATTAACATATTTTAATGGGATTTTATCTGATACAGTCTATCAGACAGACTAACACAAAGTGGTGTATATTTGTGAGGTGGAAGGAAAATTATACAGAGGTTTCAAATGTATTTTACAAATGTTGACATTAGTATTAGAACCCCTGTACTCAATCCATCTGGTGGAAATGGAAAGAGTATAGCACAGCTGTAAACCTACCAAGACATGGCCATCCATGTAAAAGGCCTGGTAAGGGTAGCATTAATCAGAGAAGAAGCCAAAATGCTCATGGTAACTCTTCATAGATCTACAGCTCAGTTGTAGGGCCGGTGGGTTGCCGGTTCGAACCCCCGCTCTGTCTATCTCAGTCGCTGTAGACACTTCACCCGTCTTGCCTGCTGATGGTGGTCAGAAGGCTTGGTGGCGCCTGTGTATGGCAGCCTGACTTCTGCCCCAGTGGCTACAACGTAGCTCACCATTGTCAGTGTGTGAATAAATGGGTGGATGACTGATTATAGTGTAAAACACTTTGGGGTCTCTGGGGACTTGATAAAGCGCTATACAGGTATTTACCATTCCCAGCAGCCCGGTTGGGAGAATGGCAGGTCTACCATTAGTCCTGCACTCCACAACTTTGGCTTTTATGGAAGAAGAAAGCCATTGTTAAAGGATAGCCATAAGATGTAGTGTTGCAGAAACGTCAATCCATGTGGAGGACACAGCAGGCACGTGAAAGAAGCTCACTTGGTACCTGGTGAGTTGAGTCTCAGCTGAGCTTTTCAGCCAAGTTGTAAAACTGGGTGGCAGAAAACTAATGCTGTTCATCACCTCAAAAGCTGCACCACCTTGCTGAAGCATGGTGGTGGCAGAATCATGCTGTGAGGATGCTTTTCAAGGAAACGGATCCAATCAGAGTTGATGGGAATCTGAATCAAGCTAAATAAATGGCAATTCCAGTGACTAGTTCAAACATTTAGATCAAAGCAAATTTCTGTATTCGAATGGCTCAGTCAAAGTCTAGGTGTTGTTACTTACATAAGCTTTTCATTAATTACTCTTATAGATAAGCATGGGTTAAAATGTAAGTCTCTAGATGTGCAAAGCTGGTAGAGAACCCCCCACCCCCCACCCCCACCCCCCCGACTTGGAGCTGTATTTCAAATGATAGTTGGCTGTACAAAACAATAAATTAAGGTTTTTGTAACTGAAATAAAATCAAAACCTATGTATTGTTTTCCTTCTACAATACTGTACTATTTTGTTTGGGCTGATCGCAATGAGATACGTTAAAATTTATAGTTTTTTAACTGGAAGAAATGCGAAAAAATTAAAAGTGGTGTGAATACTTTTGCATGGCATTTTTTTCCCTGCATGATCATTATATTTATTTTTAGCCTGAAGATGCACCCATCAGAGACTTGATTGTTAGAAAATATGTTGGATCTGGTGAAGACCGCATCAGAAACAGAGATGGGTTCACTGAGCTGCTCGGAGATTTATTTTTCACTATTCCAGCCATTAAAGTAGCAAATGCCCACAGAGGTATTATTTCCATGCAAAATTCTGCAAAAAAAGTTAAATGCTGGGTATTTTCTATTGTTGCCTCTTCCAAACTAACACCTATTTGCACACAACCAGATGCAGGTGCTGCTGTGTACTTGTATGAGTATCATTATACTCCTAAGTTCTTGCGGATTAAAAGACCCAGCTTTGTTAAAAGTGACCATGGAGATGAAATCTTCTTGGTGCAAGGATTTTGCTTCACAACTACCAATGTTAAATTAGCTGGTAAGTGCACCTAATTTCCCCCCGATATCCAGTG
This sequence comes from Girardinichthys multiradiatus, assembly GCF_021462225.1. Taxonomy (NCBI): domain Eukaryota; kingdom Metazoa; phylum Chordata; class Actinopteri; order Cyprinodontiformes; family Goodeidae; genus Girardinichthys; species Girardinichthys multiradiatus. The sequence goes on along the minus strand of NC_061795.1, from coordinate 34,270,116 downwards.
TTTTTGAGTAATTTTACCAAATGGCTTCACTGTCTACTGATTAATTTAGATGCATGTCCTGAAGAGGAGGAAGAGTTTAGCAGAATCATGATGAGCTACTGGGGCAACTTTGCTCGCACAGGGTAAGAGTGACTTCTTATTTAAAGCACATAATACACAAAAAATACAAAGTTTAAAACAATAACTTTTTGAAGGTCTCCTAATGGACATGGTCTTGTTGAGTGGCCCAAGTATGGAGCAGCGGAGAAGTATCTGTCTCTCGACTTGGAGAAGCAGGTATCTGGTCAGTCCCTCAAGGAGGACCAGTTCATTTTTATGACCCAGACTCTGGAAGAGATCAGGAAGTTTCAGGAGAACGTGGACCACAGCGAGCTGTAGTACGGCTTCAGGGCGGAGACGTCTACGAGTCATTTTTCATCAAAGTCCAAGTCAAGTCTCTAATCTGAGGAATGCCATCCAGTCTGCCTATAGCAATGCATTGCTTGAGGAAATGTTTTTAAAGCCTTGTCCTATTTGTGAATTATTTAGACTATTATTGGAAATATCAATATGTTTTCATGTTCAATGAAAGAAAGTTAAAGTAGGCTGGCAGCTTTTCATGTCAAGTTTCTTTATGGACCTAAAAGAAAGTGCTCTTGTGTCATGTGTCTTTGGTAGCAACATGAGCATCTGTTATCCCTGCCTGTGTTCAAAACAGAGGCTTTCTTATGCATGACATTATTTCAGAGGATTTGTAAGATTAGAAAATGACATACAAAATCTGTATTAAAAGCCTTTTGTCAAGTCTAAACAGTAGACACAATATATAAATATATGACACAATAAAGAGTGACTTCTATTGAGGTGAGTGAATAACTGTGAATTTATTTGACCTTTTATTTATTTTACCTTTAAAACATACTGGTAGATATTCTAAAAACCAACTGATGCTACAAAATACAAAGAAAATGTGAAGATTTCACAGAGATGTAGCTTTTACCAAATGTTGCCAAAAGTTTAAAGAGCACCTTATTATATTAGTCCAGTCAAAGCCCTATAATTATACATTTATAACACATCAAGGGAAACAGAGATTTAGTTTCTCAGTTCGTAACTTGATTACATAAAAGCAATGAATGTTCCTTGAAACAACTTGATTTGCAATTGTCCCTCCTGGAAGCTTAAGGACAGTTTTATATGCATCAGTCACATTTTTACATTTTTAAGTTTGGTGTTTCTGTAATTATACCACAGGTAAGCTGTACGTAAAGAAGTACAATAAAGTCTGAAAAGGACTACTTAAACATCATCTGTACTTAGGTAAAAATTACATGCCAACACATTTTTTTTGCATATACAGTCCTGTGAAGAAGTATTTGCCTCTCACAGATTTCTTCTAGTTTCGTTTTTCTTGTCACAAATGTTTCAAATCATCAAGCTTTAATGTAAGCTAAAGATAATCTGAGTAAATACTAAATGCAGTTTTCAAATGAGGTTTCCAATTGTGGAAAAAACCTTCCAAATCAACCTGCTCCTGTGTGAAAAAGTATTCCCACCCTCCTGCGGATCGCTGAAGAGGAATTTCGGCCCACTCTCTTTGCAGAATTGATTTAATTCTGTCACATAGAGAGGTCTTCAGCTCATTTCGTTGTAAGATAAAAAAAAAAAACATACAGTATAAGCAAAGTTTAGCACAACAGACACGAACGCCATAGGTTGAAGCTTTTTCTTTGTTCTAACTACACTTTGTTTATGTCAAAACAACTCAGATGACAATGAATAAAAGCTTAAATAAACAAAAAAAGAAAAAATCTAATTAACTCAACCCTTCAAAAATCTAAGTGCTTATACCACATTTATTTTAAAAGGTAATCCTATGTTCATACAACATTTTCTGAACGTCAAAATGCATCTGGATACAATGGGAAAGCAAATTGTTATTTTCTTTGTACAATATCTGCATAGTTTTATTAACAATCAACTCATAAAATTTCAAAGTTACTGAATAGTGAACTGGTTGGTTTAAAATTTTATAACTTTATTATTCTTTTAGGTCTCTTTTGTAACATCTAAGTAGTATGTAAGTTTTATATGTATTTCTCTAAATCTCCAAACAGTATATGACGTATTGAACTATGACGGTAGAGTAACTTTTTTGGCTCAAACAACTTTTCACTTTAATATTTAGGTAATATTGCAATAGTGTCATGCCTTCTGAGCTGGGTGCAGGTTGGTGTGTGAATGCTTTGCTGTTCTCTCTCTCACCTAATGCCTACAATGTGCGAGTGGCAGGTGCAGCTCCACAGGTGTGTCTCATGAAGGCTAATCAAGAGGCGTCAATAAGGAACCAAGAGAGGAGATGCTGGATTGTTAGCTCTTCCAGAGTGAGGAGAATTATTGATGTGTGCGTGAGGTTCGGAGGTTTTAGCAGAATGCTCAGGGATAGAGTAGTTGTCTTGGTGTCCAAGCACGTCATTGCTGTTATCCTGTCTACCTGGCAACTCTTTAGTATGTTGCTTTCTCTGGCCTCTTTCAGCTGCCTCCTTCCAACATTTTAACCATGCCTTCTGCCTCTTTAAGACAAATTGTTCTGATCCACTTTCTTTAGCAAATATTCTCTCCTTTTATCGCTTCCTCAATTCTTGTTTTAATATTGTACAGTTGAATGAGCCCCCTGTAGGAAAATCTAATGTTTTAAACCATTCATCAATGCACTCAACACTTTTAGGCCCATTTTCTTGCCATGAAATCAAACTTTTCTCCCTGTGGAGGAGGTAAGTCCTTGGAACTCCTCTGTCCCATTATCCTAATTTCTCTATCTCTGGATAATGATGGATTCATTTAAAACAACCTGCACATGTCTCCACAGGAATTAGATATTTCCTGGTACTCGACTGCCAGCTTCTTGTACAACTGCTCAATTTTTCTGGGAGACCCCAGCTCAGCCACCGTTTGCTGGGGAGGGTGAAACTGCACCGCTTTGACTGTAGACATGTACTTTCTGCGGTTAGTTCCAAGGTGGAAATCCCAATTCACCTTATCCCCAGTTGAAATTTTTACACACATCTTTAAGACAATTTTGCTATTTTTCTCTCTTGTTTGTATTTTTGTGTTGATTGTAAATCTGCATAAAATTGCTTACGGTATGCTGATTGAGGAATTTCTCACCGTCTCTGGAAAGTTGAGTCCTCTTGGACCTCCAGCTGACCTCCAGAGACCTCGAGAGTCAGAAGTCCTCCTTCCCTTAACTGTAGTCGGGCTTTAGGGCTAGGAAGCTCTTCCCAGGTTGACCAGACCCTCCTGATGTCGATGTCCTTGGTAAAATTAGTCAAGGAGATCTTGTTCTGAACAGCTGATTATTGATGGAAAGAAAATTACTGCTCTTCATTAACAAGACGGAGATTGATGGTTTTCACCCCCATCAACATTCCTTTATTGATTCTTGCAAGAAGGAGAACAGTTTATAGAACAAGATGTGTCCAGGAAGGTATTCCGCATCTGCTCTGACTAGACGAAAGAAAGAAACCTTCTTATAACATATCAAAGTAGCTTCCTTGAGGCCAGGGCCCCTACCAGGGGGGCAGAGGTAAGACCTGTTGTAATTCTTCCCCAGGCATGTTGACTACAGAATCTGAACCCTGTGGCATCCTTTGCTCATACTCTTCGGGCCTGGAGACCTTCCTGAGACTAAACAGAACTGAGTACTAAACACAAACATAAATTAGGACTGCAGCTGGAGGAACAGGGAGTGAGTACCTTTTATCAGTTCATACAACATGGGCACTTTCTAAATTTTTCATTACAATAAAACTAATTAAACATATGTGTAATACCTCCCAAAAGGTTATTTTTAAAAGGTACTTTTAATCAGACAAACAAGCCTCATCAGAATGCATATTCTAATTTATTGAATATGACTGTACATGCATCCTTATCCCAGCACACCTGAATCAAATGGATGAGTTTCCTCACCAGCAGGTCCTTCATGCACACACAAGCTATTCATTTGATTTAGGTGTGTTAGAGAAGGGATCATGGATCTCAAAGTTGCAGGACAGTAGCTCTCAATGACTAGAATCTATTTCAAAAGTCTGTAGGAGGCAGCATTTGTGCTGGTTCCCTTTCTGCTGTCTTCACTGGTGTCACATTTCACTTTCAGACCACCACCATGAAGTTCCACAAAAAACAAGTTTGCTTTCTTCTGTCTGTTTTATTTCTAGGTGTTACTGCAGATCTACAAGGTAAGTTACATCTAGGCATTGACAAGCTGGGGATCTGCATGTGTTGAGTAAGATACTTTGAACTAAATAATTTATTATTTTGTTACAAATAGGAAAGAATATACAGCTGACCTTACATAATCTCTGTTTTGGACATTGTCCATTCTTGTCCTTTATCTGCAACCTCTGTGTGTCAGGGGTGATAGATATCTGTGAGCCAGGCATAATTACTCAGACTGTTTTTAAGCTGCTTCACTTAGCTCTAGTTTTTAAGAGTGTAAAATTAGAGGATTTCTAAAAGAGATGCAGTTAAAATCTACTCAATAACAATTAAGCATAGTTATGTCCCTAAAACAGCTTTTTGAAACTTGCCCAAGTGACATGAACATTTTAATGCACTGAGCAGTAATCCAAAGTAATCATTGAGTTGCGTAAACAGCACAGAGCAGGTTTCTGTACTACAAACTTTAATTTATTGGTCTCAGGGAGATTTAAACCTTTAGTACATTATAATGCTTTTTTCTGTCTGTGCAGCAGTGACGGAGATTAAAGTTTGAAAAAAGCAATGGAAGTCCTCATGTCTAAAAAGAGTGAACAGAAATAGGTATTAAAAACAATTCTGCTGCAAAGTTCATAGCTTAGAGATTAGGTTCTATCCTGGAGATCTTTAACTTGTACGTTTGAGGAACAGGAACTTTGTTAAAACAGTGAATACATTTTTTTCTTGGATGTGTTTTCTTTGGAAAGAAAAGCTATGATTCCCTGATTGGTTTCTAAAATCCTGACAACACCAGAGGTCCATACAAGTCTTGGCAGACTTAGAGGCCAGTATGTGAGCATAAAAGGAAAAGAGACTGGTGTCCACTCCTTCCTGGGCGTCCCCTTTGCCAAGCCCCCCCTCGGCCCCTTGATGCACCTCAGCCTCCTGAGGGATGGCAAGGACTGAGAGATGCCACCAAGCAACCCAACATGTAACACACTTGTGCTCCTGTTTTAGAAACTCTATACCTGGAGATTCTGTTTAGTGTTTGTCTATTTAAAAAAAATGTCTATTTGGCAGGTGCATTCAAAGTAAGGATGTTGCTAATGAAGTGCTTGAAAAACTTGGTTCCCTGATCTCAGACGTTCCAGAGCTTTCAGAAGACTGTCTGTACCTAAACATTTACAGGCCTGCAAACAGAGCTCCTGATGCCAAGCTCCCTGTAAGAAATCTCTGCTTTATGCATGTGTGTTTGTATCTTTAAATTCCACACTACCTTCATCTTCTGGTTCTGCTCCAAAATATCCAGCTGCATGAAGTTTGGAAGTACCATATGTTGCCAGACAGCCCAATTGATAAACCCAATTAAATTGATTTGCATATAGCAACGGGAAGGCTTTCTAAAAAGTGGCAGCACAAACTTCATATATTCAATACTTACTTAATTGGCCGTATACACAGGCGGTCACACATTCTCCTCAAGCACCTTCTGATACACTTCACTGTTCCTGGTGATTCCATGATTCAATTCAAATTCAAACATACTACATGAATTCCAAAAGGAAATTAAATGTTGTTGCAGTTCATGTTATACAGGTTTCTTCAAAGAGCCATTGTAGATGCTGATCAAGATGATGGTGAGCAGGCCAAGCCCTGCTGCTGAACAGCATTTTCAAACCATGACATTTCCACCCCTTTGTCCTCTGTTCTGGTGTCAGAATAGTTAAATTTAAACTCATTTGTCCAAAGAACATTATCTCAAATGTCCTTGTTTTGTTTACATTCTCTCTAGCATACTTTAACCTGGCTCTCTGCTTTTTTAGAGAATATATTTTAGGGTTTTTGGAGACTTCTGACCATCGTGCCATCTGTTCTCAGGGTGATCTCAAAATATGGTTCTGGGTGTAGTTAGTGAAACTGAACTCAATGTGGTTAATCAGTTGATTCAAGGGGGTGAGGTTTGGATAGGTTTTCACTTAATAAATAAAATCTAAAAATTAAAAACTGGATCTGATGTTAAAATGTGTCAGATCTAAAATATTAAAGTGTGACAAAAGCAAAAACTAAGAAATCTGTTTGGGGCCAAATACTTTCATGAATACCGGTGTATGCTCTTAGAAAATGGCCAAACTGGTAAATTGCCTTACATAAATGCAGTCTTCCTGTAAACACTAGCTGACTCCTTGTCTTCACTGCATGAGAATAACTGGTGATTGATGACTCAGTGCAAAAATGTTTGAGGAAAAGATCAACTTTTTACTGATAGAACCTTTTACCAATGAGCAACAGTCCAGTCTTTCTTCTCCTTAGTCCAAGTAAGATGGTCCATACAATAAAATTTCCATGTTAAAAATCGTTTTTTGTTTCTCTTTTTTTACTAATGTTGTAACATGTTTGTTGAACTCAGGAATATCAAGATCTTTCAACTCCTTTCTTAGGTCATGGTGTGGATTCACGGTGGAGGCTTTATTGTTGGGTCTGCTTCAACGTATGATGGCTCTGCCCTGGCTGCCTATCAGGAGGTGGTTGTGGTTCTTATCCAGTATCAACTGGGAGTTCTGGGCTTCCTTAGGTAAATGGGTTATTAAAACATAATTAGAACATACCAGGATTACATTCTGCTGATTTTGATTTAATATAAATAATTCTGTATTTTATGAAGCACTGGAGATGAGCATCTGTCAGGGAATTTTGGCCTTTTGGACCAGATCCAAGCCCTGAGGTGGGTCAAGGAGCACATTCACAACTTTGAAGGAAACCCAGATTTGGTCACCATATTTGGGGAGTCTGCTGGTAGTATTACTGTTTCACTCCTGGTATAATTTCATCATAAGAAATATATTTTTTCTGAAATAGTTATTGCAAACACATAATTTTTTAACTGTCCTGCTATTTAAACGCTCAGCTTCTGTCTCCATTGTCTGATGGCCTGTTCCACCGAGCCATTGCTGAGAGTGCGACTGCTGCAGTGGATGTGCTAATGAATGATCCTCTCCTAGTAATGCAGGTTAGTTGTCAGTCTTTTATTCTCCTCTGTGTTGTTTGTTCTGACTTTTATCATATAAT